>NC_061111.1:84518472-84526778 GCF_002878395.1 Capsicum annuum
TTAAATGCTTAATTTGTAAATCAAGACATCATTTTGTCATTTCATGATCTTTCATCTCAAATTTCTTCTTTAAATAATCAATTGTCTTTTGAAACTCGATTGGAGTTCTAATAAGATTTATGTTATCAAAATAAACAACACGTACAACAAACTCCGATGTTGCTTTTTTTTTTTTATAAAAATACATACACAAATTTCATCATTTGTATAACCTTTCTTAAATATATACTCACTAAGAGAGTTACATCACATACATCTAGATTACTTCAAACCATATGATCTTTGTAATCGAATGAAATACATTTTCTAAGGATACACAACAATTCAAAGGATTTTTCTTCTTAGAAAAATGAATAAGGAATATTCAATTTCGAAGAATAAGTAAAGACTAAAAGAAAAATCTAACTAAGTACAAAATATACACTAGGGAGAGATTTGATAGTCCTATAACATTAGTAGTCCATTTAATGCAGTATATCTTTTTCCTTTCTTGGAATGCCATGTCTCTCAATGGAATCTTTTGAGAAATTTTCTTTAATCTATTTAGAGCAACAATTCTATTACCTTTTTCATGGAGGACTTCTTTTCATATTTGGGCAAAAGATCTTTTGCCAATCTTCTTGATTTATTCTTCTTAGAATCTGCAACAATCTTTCTTTCCTTCTTGTGAGATGATTCTCCCCTTTTGAGTATTTTAATTAGAATATTTTTGTTACTAAATTCTTGCAATTAAATCAAAATCAAGGGTCATTCATCAAAATCTTAATGTTATCAATCTTCCTGTTTTTGATAGATGGCAAAAGAAAATCAGATTACTTGCCTATTTAAGTTCTCCCCTGAATGAGTTACTCCCCCCTGACTAACTTTTCATGCATTGTTAGATTAAAATACACAAAAATATATCATTCTCTTCCTTGGCATCAATCAAAAAGGAAGAAAGGTAGCACACAAAGCACCTACTGAAAAACAAAGTAGGAGCAAGCAAGGAGACTCAAATAATGTTATACTCAAAAGGGTTTTGCAATTATGCCAAGAGATTTTCTAAGGAAACAAATTTTTCTTCAAGAAAGGGTTTAGTAAAAAGGTCAGCTAACTGTAAATCAGTGCTTATGAAAGATAATTTAATATCCCCATTTGAAACATGAGATCTAATAAAATAATTCTTAACATTAATATGTTTTGCTATAGAATAATGCTCAGGATTTTTAGACAAATAGATAACACTAGAGTTATCACAGAATATTTTTGACAAGCTTAAAACATAAATCATAATCATTGAGTTGATAAGACGTCTAAAGAATATGGGCAAAACACAACCCAATAGAAATATATTTAAATTCAGTGGTAGATAGAGAAACACAATTTTATTTCTTGCTATTCTATGAGACAAGGGATTGTCCCATGAATTGGCAAGTACCACTGGTGCTTTTTCTATCCACTTCATTACCTACATAATCTGTATATGAGAAATCTTTTAAGATAATGTCAATAGACTTAGGATACCATAATCCATAGGAGCTTGTACCAATAAGGTATCTGATAATAGATTTTATAGCAGTCAGATGAGCTTTTTTAGGATCTAACTGAAACCTGACACATTTCTATGCAGTGAAAAGAATTTTAGGTGAACTGGATGTAAGATGCAAAAAGGAACCAATGATACCATAATAGTTGATTTCATCAACACTTTTACCATCTTCACATGACTCCAAAACACAAGTAGAACTCATAAGAGTATTGTATGGTTTGGTGCTCTCTGTCCTAAATCTTTGAATGAGATCTTTGGTGCACTTACCTTGGGAGATAAATGTGTTCTTAGTAGACTGATAGATTTTTAATCCTAGAAAGAATGTTAATTTTCCCATCATGATCATTTAAAATTCACTTTGTATTAACTCAGAAAATTCCTTGCACAAAACCGTATCTGAACTTCCAAAGATAATAACATCAACATAAATTTAAATGATCAAATTTCTAGAGAAGGTTCGTTTGATAAAAAAAGTAGTATCAATTTTACCTCTTGTGAATTCATTTTCAATTAGAATGCTACTCAATCTATTATACTAACCTCGAGGAGCTTGTTTTAGACCATAAAGAGCATTGGAGAGTTTGAAAATATGATACAGAAAGTTTGGATTTTCAAAACTTGGGGATTGTTTCACAAAAAATTATTCATCAATAGAGCCATTTAAAAAAGCACTTTTCATATTAATTTGAAATAATTTGAATTATAAGATGCATAAGAAAGTACAATTCTAATGGCTTTTAACCTTGCAATAGGTGCAAAGGTCTCATCATAATAATCTCCTTCTTGTTATGAGTAAACTTGATGTGAGACCTCGTAAAATTTTTATAATTTTATTTTTGACCCACCCACATGCGTAATATTATTTTTTCACTTGAATTATATTTAGGGGTGTTAAAAGGGTCTTTTGGGACCTCGAGGCAGTAAGCCTCTGCGATATGGCCATGTCACGAAGGTTAACCTCTGCGATATTAGCGTAGTACGGAGGCTAACCTCTTCTATATTGACGTGTTAGTCCGTTGTTTTAAATTTGTCCAATTTTGTTTTTTTCACTCGGGGTGAGGGGCTTTTGGTCTTTCTATCTCTTGTACAACCTTTAATTATAAACTACACCCTTTTCCATACATTTTAAGGATTAAAGATCATTTTCTTTCTTTTTAACACTTAAACTAAGAAACTCCAAGGGTTTCACAAGGGATTCACCATTCAAGCTCTAAACTCTAAATTTTTTCAATTCCTTGCGTATTTCAGGTATGTTTCTCTTTGCAAATCTTTAGTTTTACATTGTGATATTAATTGAACAGATTTTCATGTGATTTAATTATGGGTTTTGAAATTGGGTTAAGGGGTTTTGATTTTTACTGATTGAATTACTTATCCTACGTTTTGAATTAATTATTCATGCTTTAAATTAATATTTTTGGGACTGAATTAGTGCATGGTTTAAATGACTGGAATGGGGGACATGGGTTTTCACAAATTGGATGAATTTTAACTTTGAATTAGGATTAACCTTAACCTACTTTACAATCTTGTTTTGAATATGAACAAATTGCATAGTTTAACCTGTTTTTGAACTCAATGCATTGTAATAATGGATAAATGAATATAAAAATAGATTTGGATGGCCATGGTTTGGATCTTAATGGAACTTGGGAGTCAATGTGGTTTTTGACATATTTAATTTAGCTTGCAAGCATATTGGTATGGCGATATGAATTTATAAATGCCTTAATGAATAACTCCTGAGCTACTAATTGGTTTTATGTTTGAATTATTTTGATTTGGGTTTAAAGATAATTGTATAGCTCACAGTGTAGGTTAATTCTTGAAGAGACAAATATTGGAAACTATATTTGCCAGCATTAGGGGCCTATATGACTCTGTGCTTGGTGCACACTTGATATTTATATTTTGGTATGGCTATTGACTTAGTATATTTAGTTTTCCTTTGTTTTTTCCTCAGTTCGTGTAGCTAACATGCATTGGGGCCTTTTCAGCAGGAGGAAGCTGAAGCCATATAGCTCATGGGTTTCTTTAGATGGATCGAGCTATATAGTTTAGGTTAAATCTTTAAAATCTTATGCTCATGGCCCTTGTCCCTATCCCGACGTACTATATATATGTATATGAATATGGTACATATGGTTTATGACTGGATTTTGGTAGTTGTATTATTTTATTCTTATTTCTCAAGATACATGTTAGTGTTTATCCTATTGACCATCCCTGTACGCTACATTATTTCATGCTGTAGAGTCCGAAGGGTTTTCAGTTATTCTTGTACAGCGTTAGGTGGTTGATCACATTTATTGAGTTGATGTGAAGTGGTGAACTTCCATCCTTTAGAAGGTCTTACCATTTTATTATACTTTCTTTATTGTCACAATTTTTTTAGATTCTTTTTGTCCGTAGTCAGGGGCATGTCTTGAATTAGATGTTATTCTGGTTTTACAGGCTCTTGTGGACAAATATGGGTTGGTTGTTGTTTAACTCTTGGTTTTATTTTGAGTTATCTATTCATATTCTTATTACATTTTAATTGGCTGCTGCATTATTATTACTATTATTATTATTTTTGTTGTTGTGATCTTGAGGTTAGGCTAAGGGGGTGGTCTCTGGTCTATGATGGGTTTTAGATACCCATCTTGGACAGACCTAGGGTCGGATCATGACAAGATTGGTATTCGATCATGGTTTAGAGTCATTGGGTGTCCACAAAGTTATATCGAGTTGATTCCTCTTTATGGGTGTGTAGCACGCCACACATATAAGGAGCGGGCTATAAGGCATTTTGTAATGTTTTTATTTATTGTGTTCTATTCGGGCTATAAAGTCTAGTGTTATGAAACTTATCTAACTCTTGGCTTCTTTTCATTTTAGATCATGCCTCCCTGAAGATCTGATATTCGTAGAAAATCTGCGGGGAACTCTGTTCTACCCGAGGAGAATATAGAGAGGACCCGCCCTACTTATGGAGTGCAAATCTAATTTAGGGTCCCTTCTCTTGATTATGTGCTCCACACAGAGTTCTACCTATCCCTACTATTCCTTTTTGGGCTTTCCATACTGGTGAAACTTATGCTCAGTAGTCCAGGGAGATATCTCTAATTCGGAGTTTCATCAGTATATTTATGTTCTTATTCAGTTGGTGGCATTACAGTCTCGTTAGTCTGGCCATGTTAGTTCTATTGCTCATTTATCTGAGGTCACTCATGTTGGCTAGTTTATAAGGTTGAATCCCCCAACCTTTTACAAGCTCTAAGGTTGAGGAGGATCCATAGGGGTTCATTGATGAGATGGAGAAAATCTTTAGGGTGATACATGCTATTGATTCTAAGGGTGTAAGGTTTGCTATTGTAATACCCTGCATGTTTCTAATCTTGTGATTCATACTTGAGTACATGACTTAAATGAATATCCTAGTGATAGGATAGCTTATGATGCATTAAGCATGTTCATATGAGTCACTTAAGGTAATACAAGCTAAGAGTTTGTGAATCCATCAAGTTTTAGTGTTCGATTTTGCAAGGATCATCTTTGAATGAGTATAACTTGATGTTAATGTGGTATATTTTCTGATTTAGACCCACCAAATTGTAGATAATCGAATTAGCTTTCCAATGATACAAATTTTGCTTTAATCCAATACCTAAGCAAAAAGTTATGCCTATTTTCGTGAGAGACAGTAAGTATAGGTGATTGGTTAGGCGCCACCCAACCCAAGGATAGGAGATTGGTTAGGTGCCGCCCAAACCAAGAATAGGCGATTGGTTAGGCGCCACCCAACCCAAGCATAGACAATCACTTGGGCACCTCTTAAGCCAATTCCAGGCGTAAAAAATACCCCGTCTTGAGTTATGTTAAAGGTAATTAAGTCTTTAAATACTCCTTACACGTCCCTAAACTTAACCCTACAAAATATATAGCTTCTAAACATACTGCAACCCTATTTTCATCCCAAATCTCATCATCCAAGAGCACTAAAGGAGAAAAACAACTGGGGTTGCATAATTAAGCTTGAAGATCCGATTTCAAGGAAATTCCTACGTCAATCATCAAGAATCTTCCTTCTAAGGTATGCATAGTGTTCATCCACGGATTTCTTTCGTCCAATCTTTAAAATACAAAAGCTTGGTTGATTATGGTGATATGATCATAACCATGTTGATGCTTGTTTGTTTTTCCTCTTTTTCATTATAAAGTATGATTTCTATATTGTTGGGTGTTGATGATCATGTTGTTGATATTGGGTGATTCCCAAGATGGAATCTTTATAGGTTTTTGTGAATTCATGATATCATATGAGTTGGAAACATGTAAATTTGGTTGTTTATGATGTATAATTTGATGAATTCACCCATGCTTAAGATGTGCATGTAAGGTGTTTGATAAAATGCCTAAGGAACTAGAAATCATTCAATATAGCTAAATTGTGACCAAGTGAAGGATTCATGATATGCCCTTACGTTCTAATGACTTCTATGTTGTTAATGTGCCTTGTAAATGTTGTTGGAATACTCATGAACTATTCTTATGAGATCATGCTATGTTTACTTGCAAATCCTACTTATGAACAAGATGCATGATAACCATGCAATCCATATGAACTTCCATGCTATTAGTATGTGTTGCCAATATGATTATACAACGAACATGATATTAAGATTGTGCAAGTACTTCCATGTGATATGAAATCCTTTCCATGCAATACATTAATGATAACCATGCTTAGTATGAGATCCCTAATTATGATATTATAAATTATGGACTCTACTCTTATGATCAAGTCAGTCATGTGTATCAGTTTTCTTCCATCGAGTCCTGGGGGTACTTGTACCCAAAAACTATAGCTTTGTACCTAGATCCATGTAATGTTTCACGATATCCGAACTCAAGCTATGATTCCATAGACTTCAGTTAGTCATGTGACTCAGGAAAACCTTATGATCTTAGTCAGTTGTCAGATATCAGTAATATTCCGCCAGTTAACAAAATTCAGTAAGATCAAGTCATGCACAGTCAGTTATTTATGCTAGTCCCTCCAGATGGGAGTAGAGGTTAGCATCGAGTAAACCCAAGGATAGGAACTCACCCGCCAGTTCAGGGTGTGATTCTTAGTAGCAATTCTTCTATTCCAGAACTACGTAGCTAGCGTAGGTTGAGACATCTTAACCCGTCAGTTTAGGGTTGATGAGGTGGCTTAACTTATCAGTTTAGGGTTCCCACCGTTCTTATTGAGTACCCGCCAGATAAGGGTCACTTACAGCTGTCCTTACCAGTGGCGCGGTATTAACAACCCTCCAGTCGGGGCAGATATTAGACCCCAGCTTAGCCATAATGGTATACACGGGGCATGTCAGTTAAACACTACTTCCCACAGTTTCAGTAACAGTCTCAGTAAAAGAACTCAGAGCATTCTTCAGATATCAGTATATATAGGATGTCAGATACAGTCATCCATGTTATCAGTTTCAGTATTAGTCTCAGTAAAAGAACTCAGTGTTCTTCAGATTTCAATGTAGACAGGACTGTCAGATACAGTCGTCCATGTTATCAGTTTCAATATCAGTCATGATAGTTATCAGCAAACCATGTATTAGCTTACAGGTCATGCTATCACGTATTCACGGTCCCAGTTTCTATATATGTGTGTTTGCACTCCCACATTCATATTAGTCAGTCAGTGTTGTTCATGCATGAAACCCTTTATGTTCAGCCTACCTTCCTCGTATACTCAGTACTCTAATTGTACTAACGCATTTTTGCTCTGGTGCTTTCTTTTCATATTACATCATAGGTTTCGAGACACGAGCTCTAGCCCAGCAGTAGCGGTAGCGTTCCAGTCGCAGATACACAGTGAGTCCTTATTGATTCGAGGACAATATGATTTGATTCATTTATTTATTCTTCATTTCAGTTATACAGAGTTAGTTGGAGACATGTTCCTTCAACTTGTTATTCAGACAATTTAGAGGCTTTCAGATTTACGTTCAGATTGAGTTATTTTGGGTATTTTCACCTATATGATTGTATTCAGTTGAACCTTATGGCCTTACAGTTCCATGTATTCCGCACTATTATATCATGATTTGCAGTATACAGGTACATATATCAGTCATGGGTTAGCTTATGGTCCCTCGGGGACCTGAGCACCATGTAGCATTCTGGTTTAGTAAATCGGGGTGTTACAAACTTGGTATCAGAGCCTAAGGTTCAATAGAGTCCTAGGAAGTTTGAAAGCCGCATCTAGTAGAGTCTTGTACATGGGTGTGTTGCGCGCCACATTTTTTGTGCGGGAGGCTATAAGATGTTTTAGGAACAGTCCCCTTTCTTCATTATTCATGTCATGCTTGTGAGTATAATCACAAGTTAAAATCTCAGTCTAATCCATTTTTCTCTTATTCTAGACCATGGCCCCAAAGAGAAGAAACCAGCCAACTCCTCAGCCCGAAGATCCTTTGGGCGAACATGTTTCCCATGCGGAGTTTAGATCCGCATTTACCATACTTGCTCAGTCCATGGCTGCATAGAATGAATGGCCACCAGTCATTCCGGCCAATCTAGTGGTCACTCCCAAAGCAGCTAGGGTTTGGGACTTTACCCGGATGAACCCTTCATTTTTCCATGGGTCTAAGTCTGATGAGGACCCTCAGGAGTTCATTGACCAAGTCAAGAAAGTCATTGACATCATGAGTGCTACTTCTATTAAGAGTGTTGAGTTACCCGCCTACCAGTTACAAGATGGTGCTCATGATTGGTACAAACAATGGAAGTCTGA
>NC_061111.1:84529778-84755781 GCF_002878395.1 Capsicum annuum
TGGAATCTTTATATGTTTTTGTGAATTCATGATATCATATGAGTTGGAAACATGTAAATTTGGTTGTTCATGATGTATAATTTGATGAATTCACCTATGCTTAAGATGTGCATTTAAGGTGTTTGATAAAATGCCTAAGGAACTAGAAATCATGCAATATAGCTAAATTGTGACCAAGTGAAGGATTCATGATATGACCTTACGTTCCAATGACTTCTATGTTGTGAATGTGCCTTGTACATGTTGTTGGAATACTCATGAACTATTCTTATGAGATTATGCTATGTTTACTTGCAAATCCTACTTATGAACAAGATGCATGATAACTATGCAGTCCACATGAACTTCCACGCTATTAGTATGTGTTGCCAATATGATTATACAACGAACATAATTTGAAGATTGTGCAAGTACTTCCATGTGATATGAAATCCTTTCAATGCAATACATTGATGATAACCATGCTTAGTATGAGATCCCTACTTATGATATTATAAATTATGGACTCTACTCTTAAGATCAAGTCATTCATGTGTGTCAGTTTCCTTTCATCGAGTCCTGGGGGTACTTGTACCCAAAAACTATAGCTGTGTGCCTAGATCCATGTCATGTTTCATGATATCCAAACTCAAGCTATGATTCCATAGACTTCAGTCAGTCATGTGACTCAGAAAAAGCTCATGATCTTAGTCAGTTATCAGATATCGGTAACATTCTGCCAGTCAACGGAATTCAGTAAGATCAAGTCATGCATAGTCAGTTATTCATGTCCAGTCTCTCCAGATGGGAGTAGAGGTTAGCACCGAGTGAACCCAAGGATGGGAACTCACCCGCCAGTTCAGGGTGTGATTCTTAGTAGCAACCCTTGTGTTCCAGAACTACGTAGCCAGCGTAGGTTGAGACATCTTAACTTGTCAGCATAGGGTTGATGAGGTGACTTAAACCGTTAGTTTAGGCTTCCCACCATTCTCATTTAGTACCAGCCAGATAAAGGTCACTCACAGCTGTCCTTACCAATGGCGTGGTATTGACACCCCTCCAGTCAGGCCAGAGATTGGACCCCAGCTTAGTTATAACGGCATACACGGGGCATGTTGATTAAACACCATTCCCACAGTTTCAGTAATAGTCTTAGTAAAGAACTCAGAGCGTTCTTCAGATTTTAGTATATACAGGACTGTCAGATACAGTCATCCATGTTATTAGTTTCAGTATACTGAGAACTTAGACCGTTCTTCAAATTTCAGTATATACAGGACTGTCAGATACAGTCATCCATGTTATCAGTTTCAGTATCAGTCATGACAGTTATCAGTAAACCATGTATTAGCTTACAGGTCATGCTATTACGTATTCATGGTCCCAGTTTCTATATATGTCTGTTTGTACTCCCACGTTCATATTAGTCAGTCAGTGTTGTTCATGCATGAAACCCTTTATGTTCAGCCTACCTTTCTCATATTCTCAGTACTGCAGTTGTACTGACGCATTTGCTCTAGGTGCTTTCCTTTCATATTACACCATAGGTTTCGAGACACGAGCTCTAGCCCAGCAGTAGTGGTAGCATTCCAGTCGTAGAGACACAGTGAGTCCTCATTGATTTGAGGACAATATGATTTGATTCATTTATTTATTCTTCAGTTCAGTTTTACAGAGTTAGTTGGAGACATGTTCCTTCAACTCCTTACTCAGACAGTTTAGAGGCTTTTAGATTTACTTTTAGATTTATGTTCAGATTGAGTTGTTTTGGGTATTTTCACCCACATTATTGTATCAGTTGAACTTTATGGCCTTAAAGTTCTATGTATTCTATACTATTATATCATGATTTGCAGTATACAGGTACAAATATCAGTCACGGGTTAGCTTGTGGTCCCTCAGGGTCATGAGCACTATGTAGCATTTCGGTTCAGCAAATCGGGGTGTTACAGCTATGTATTAGTTAAAATATGTAGCTTGTCAGTGGTATAGGAGGGGAAAGTTATGAAGGGTGATGATGCTGAACATGCTATGTGGGATAACTTTTCAGGGGCCTTTCTTGATCACTTCTTTCCTCAAGAGTTGAGAAAAGATAAGGATGAAGAGTTTGTGAACTTGAAGCAAGGTAAGATGAGTGTTAAGGTGTATGCTTTGAATTTTCAGCAGTTGGCTCATTATGCTCCAGAGTTGGTGACTACATGAGATACAAGATAATAAAGTTTTCTTTTGGTTTGTCGCTTGTCTTAATATTAGAGTGTAAGGCTACAATGTTGAACAATCATATGGACATCTCTAGATATATAGTTTATATGAAATAGGTAGAGGATGATAAGAAGAGGCAAATAGAAATAGGAGAGAGGCTGAATAAGAAGCTTAGGTATTTAGAGTAGGGTACAGGTTAACAAACTAGTGGGAGAGATAGTAGACAATGGACTATGAAAAAGAATTGGGAAAATTCTTATTTGTCTACTAATGCTCCTTATTCTAAACCTACATGTGATCTTTATTTTTAGGCTAACAGTGGTCCTAAGACATAGGGTGCCCAGCCTTAAGCTAGTTGAAGTCAGTCAGCCTTACCTTATCATCCTTGTCATTTTTATGGGCAACTTCATCGTGGGTATTATGAGGAGGGGAGAAATTAGTGCTATATTATGGTCAGGTGGGTCACATACAATGATATTTTCCATCAGCTACGGTTGCCACTAGGCTAATAAAGTTTTGGTTGCCACATCTTTATCTCATGTGCGAAAGGGCGCTACTTCTCGTACTGACACTGGCCAAAATTTTCTCTATACACTTGCTACCAGCCAAGAATTTGAGGCATCCCCAGATGTTGCTACTAGAATGGTATAACTCTTTTCTCGTGATGTCTATCATTTGCTTGATCTGGGCTCTACCCTATGTTATATAACCCCTTATATGGCTATGCATTTTAATTTTGGTCCCAAAAAATTTTTGATCCCTTTTCTGTTTCTACCCCGGTGGGTGATTCTACAGTTCCTAGAAAAATCTATCGGGGTTGTGTGGTGTCAATCTTTTAAAGAAAGACATTGGTGTATTTGATAGAGTTGGGCATTGAAGATTTAGATATTATCTTATGGATGGATTGGCTTCATTTGTGCTATGCTTCTCTCGATTGTAGGACCCAAAAGGTCAATTTTCACTTTCCTAATAAACTGGTTTTAGAATGGGAGGGGAGTTCCTTAGTACCCAAAGGGAGGTTTATATCTTATTATAGAGCTCAGAAATTGATTTCAAAAGGGTGTCTATATCATCTAGATTGGTTAAGGATTCTAATAATAAAATTCCTATTTACAATCTATCTTTGTAGTTAATGAATTTCCCAAAGTGTTTCCTGATTATATTCTTGGGATTCCTCTCGATAAGAAAATCAATTTTGGGATTGATCTTCTGCTTGATACTTGTCTTATTTCCATTCCTTCTAATACAATGGCTCCAACTGAATTAAACAAGCAAAAGGAGCAGTTAAAAAATCTTTTTGATAAAGGGTTCATTCACCCTAGTATTTCTCTGTAGGGTGCTGCTAGTTGAATAAGGTGACAGTGAAGATTAAGTATCCTTTTTCTAGGAGTGATAACCTTTTTGATCAACTTTAGGGTTCTAGATTCTTTTCTATGATTTATATCTATTTAGGCTATCATTATTTGAAAATTAGGGAGGTATATATATTCCCAAGACTACTTTCCAAACCTGGTATACTCACCATGCATTTTTGGTTATGTCATTTATGTTGTCTAATGCTCCGTTTGATTTCATCGATCTTATAAATTAGGTTTTCAAGCAGTTGTTAGATTTGTTTGTGATAGTCTTCATTGATGATATGTTGGTGTACTCTAAGAGTGAGGAGGATTATGTCAATCACCTTTGAATTGTGTTCTAGACTTTTAAGGATCTGAAATTTTATGTGAAATTTTCTAAGTGTGAGTTTTGGATAAATGTTATGACCTTTATTGGACATTTATTTCTAGTGAGGGGATCAAGGTGGATACACAAAAATTTGAGGTAGTTAAAAGATGGCCTAGACTTACGACTCCAATCGACATTAGGAGCTTCTTAGTCTTGGTTGGGTATTATAGGAGGTTTGTGGAAAGTTTCTCTTCTATTACTAATCTAGTGACAAGATTGACTAATAAAAAGGTTAATTTCTTAAGGCCGGATGCTTGTGAGGGTAATTTTAAAAAGTTGAACAATAAGTTAACTTCTATGCTAATTTTGACCCTGTCAGAGGGTACTAATGGGTTATTTTGTGTATTGTGATGTGTCCTGTGCAAGACTAGTTTGTGTCTTGATGCAGCATGGTAAAGTGGTGGCCTATGTTTCTAGGCAGCTTAAGGTGCATGAAAGGAATTACCTGACTCACAATCTAAAGTTGGCAGTTGTGGTCTTTGACTTGAAGATCTAGCTTCATTATCTATATGGAGTATATGCAGACATCTATTCAGATCTTAAGATCTTGCAGTATGTGTTTATGCAGAAAGAGTTGAATCTCAGGCAGTGGCGGTGGTTCAAATTTCTTAAGAGTTAGACATGAGTTTGCACAACCATCCAGATAAAACTAATGTTGTTGTTGATGCTTTTAGAAAGATATCTATGAGGAGATTATCTCATGTTGATGAGGAGAATAGAGGGTCAGTAAAGGACATTCATAGGTTGGCTAATTTAGGAATTCGTCTTTTGGACTCTAAGGATGTGTGAGTGATTGTTCAGGAAGTAGTCAAATCATCTCTTGGTGCTGAGGTGAAGAATCAGAATTAGTATCCCATACTTATGTAGATTAAAAATAATGTGGGCCAGGAAAAAGTTATGGATTTTAAGATTAGGAGAGATGGCATACTGAGTTATCAAGGTAGATTATGTATTCCCAATGTAGATAGATTGCTGGAAAAAATTTTGGCTGAGGCTCATGAGTCTAGATATACTGTTCATTTGGGTTCGATAAAGATGTATCATGACTTGAAGGAAATCTATTGGTGGAATAATATAAAGAGGGATATAGAAAATTTTGTTGCCAAATGTATGGTTTGTCAACAAAGTAAGATGGATCACTTGAGGACTGGTGGTATTTCTCAAGAGATAGAGTTGCCCATGTGGAAGTGGAAAATGATTAATATGGATTCCATTATAGTTTTCTGCGGTCTCTGAATTAGTATGATTCTATTTGGGTCATTATGGATAGAATAACTTAGTTTGCTCACTTTTTGCCTATGAGGACTAACTACTTAGGAGAGGATTATGATAAGTTGTTTATTCAAGTGATAGTAAAGTTGCATGGTGCGCCAATGTCCATTATTTCAGACCTAGGTACATAATTTTCTTCTCACTTTTGGCGTTCTTTTTAGAAAGGTTTGGGTACACAAGTGAACCTTAGAACCGCTTTCCACCCTCAAACAGATGGGCAAGCAAAACATACTATTCAAACTTTGGAGGATATGCTAAGGTCCTGTGTGATTGATTTTAAAGGTAATTGGCTTGATCATTTGCCTTATATTGAGTTCGTGTACAATAATAGTTATCATCGAGCATTCAGATGGCTCCTCTTGAGACTCTTTATAGTAGGAGGTGTAGGTTTCCTCTTAGATGATTTGAGGTGGTTGAGACTAGTTTTTTGGTCCTGACTCCGTTCACCAAGCCATGAAGAAGGTGAAAGAGATTAGACAAAGAATTAAGACTGTTCAAAGTTGCCAAAAGTCTTATGAGGATGTAAGGATAAGAGAATTGGAGTTTGAAGTAAGTGATTGGGTATTCTTGAATGTGTCTCCTATGAAATATGTCATGAGTTTTGGGAATAAGGGGAGGCTCAGTCCCCATTATGTTGGACTGTATCAATTTTTTAGGAGAATTGAGAATGTCTCATATGAATTAGATTTTCTTGCAAGTTTAGCTTCTATTCATCCTGTTTTCCATGTGTCTATGCTGAAAAACTATGTGGGTGTCCCCTCTTTGATAATACCTATTGAGGATGTTGGTTTTATGGACTCTTTGTCTTATGAGGAAGTGCCAGTTGAAATATTAGATAGGCAAGTTCATAGATTCAGCACCAAGGATATAGCTTCGGTGAAGGTTCTTTGGATAACTCAAAAGGTAGAAGAGGCTACATGGGAAACTGAGGAAGATATGAAAGTCAATTACCCATTCTTGTTCCTTGCGTTGAATGGAAGTGCTTAAGGTATGATTTTGTTTTTCTCTTGTCACTTTTTGAGTTTATCATTTGATTCTGGTGTATTCTTGCTATTCTCATGCTAAAACTATTCTAACTCATCATTCGAGGACAAATGATCCTAAGAGGAGATAATGTGAAACCCCATAAAATTTCAATGATTTTATTTTTGACCCTCCCACGTGTGTAATGGCAATTTTTGACTTGAATTATGTTTAGGGAGTTTAAAAGGGTGTTTTGGGAAATTTTTGGATTATTCAGAAGGGGTTCAACATCATTTTGAGATTCTGACGCAGTTAACCTCCACGATAAGGCCGTGTCATAGAGGTTAACCTCTATGATATTGGTGTGGTACCTCAGCTATATTGGCATGCCACACCGCTGTTTTAAATTCATCCAATTTTTTTTCACTTGGGGTGAGAGGCTTTTGGTCTTTTTACCCCTTGTATGATTTTTAAGCATAAACTACACCCTTCTTCTATCTGCTTTAAGGATCAAAGATTATTCTCTTCCCCTTTAACACTTAAACCAAGAAACTCCAAGGGTTTCACAAAGGATTTACTATTCAAGCTCTGAATTCCAAATTGTTTTCAATTCCTTGTGTATTTCAGGCATGTTTCTATTCCCTAAACTTTAATTTTACATTGTGACATTAATTGAATGGATTTTTATGTGATTTAAATTGTGGGTTTTGAAATTGGGTTGAGGGATTTTGGTCGTTACTAATTGAATTACTTGTCCCATATTGTAAATTGATTATTTATTCTTTAAATTGATATTTATGGGACCGAATTGGTGCATGATTTAAGTAATTAGAATGGGGGACATGAGTTTTCCCAAAATGGATGAATTTTGACTTGCAATTGGCATTAACCTCAATGCACTTTATAATCTTCTTTTGAATATGGATAAATTGAATGGTTTAACTTGCTTTTGAACTCAATGCATTGCATTAATGGATAAATAGATATAAAAATAGATTTGGATGGCCTTGGTGGCCATGGTTTGGATTTTAGTGGAAATTGGGAATCAATATGGTTATGTGGATTGGTTTATCATGTTTAATTTAGCTTGCAAGAATATTGATATGATGATACCAAGTGGTAAATGCATTAATGGATGACCCCTGGGTTACTTGTTGGTTTTATGTGCAAATTATTTTAATTTGGACTTAAGGGAATTGTGTAGTTCACTATGAAGGTGTAAGTCCCGAGGGGACAAACACTGAAAACCACGTTTGTCGGTGTTGGGGTATATATGACCGTGTGTTTGGTGCACACATGACATATACATGTTGGGATGGATATTGCCTTGGAAGGTTTAGTCTTCCCTCAGTTTTTCCTAGGTTCGTGCAGCTAACATGCATTATGGCTATTTCAGCAAGGGAGCTGAACCCATATGGCACATGGGTGCCTTTAGGACTGATTGAGCTATACAGTTTAGGTTAAATCTTTAAAATCTCAATGTGGTTCATATGGTTTATGACTGAATTTTGGTAATTACATTATTTTATCCTTATTCCCTGAGTTACATGCCAGTGCTTATCCTACTAATCATCCCTGGATGCTGCATCATTTCATGATATAGGGTCCAAAGTGTTTTCTATTGCTCCTATGCAATGTTAGGTGGTTGAGCACGTCTATTGAGTTACTGTGAAGTGGTGATCCTCCATTCTTCGGAATGCCTTATCATTTCTTTATTATTTCTTTATTGTCATAACAAACACAAACTTAATTGACAACCGTATTCCCCGACAATGGCGCCAAAAATTTAATACACCCAAATTACACCTCTCTTACGAGAGAGTAAGAAGTCATTGTCAAATATAAAACCCAACTAGGTTGGGTGTCTAATCCCACAGGGAATACTTCATTCACTAAGTATTGTGATTGTTATTAGATTGTTGATCAAAGGTTCCTGGATAAAAAGGATTTTGATTTATGAATTATATTTTAAATAATTGTAACATAGTTGTTCCAATTAATGATTCTTTCTACAATTAGTAATTCAACGATATAAAAAAAACTAGAGTTATGTTACCAAGATGATTAAGCAGTTAGGGTTGCAAATCACTTTTGAGTTCCAATCTATTACTTCAATTGCAAGAGTAGCTGAATTCTATTGTTTACTCATTAGTTTCTTAGCCTTAATGGATGGTTTATTCTTTAATTCTCTCAAACTTAAAGAATGTATCGATTATTCAACCATTTTCTTATGTAGGTCAATCCTTTTAAGGCATTTTCTATTAATCTAACGGTTTAGGCCTAAGATTCCATGTAAACCCTTTCTTTTCCAAACAAACACTTTTCTATTCGAAAAGTGATGTTCTTAGGCTCACTTTTCAAGTTTGCAACCAAGAAAAGTCATTAAAGTGAAGAAATATTTATGCAACATCAATTACCTATAGAAACTCAATTGGAATCACAACCTATACCAGCCGTTCACATCAAGGCTCCCATAACCCTAGTCATGGGAGATTAGTCACTCATCCCCATAGAAGAAAGAGGAAGAATACTTGTATTATTCATAAATAAAGTCAGAGTTCACTTACAAAAGTTACAAGAATTAATTCTTAAATCTTCAATAGCAATGGAATGATTAGATCAATAAATGTAGTTTGATTTACAAATTTTTACGTTACAGAGAGTTTCAAAGATGAAAAACTAACATAATAATCTCCAAGATTTAGAATCCCTCTCAATAAAACCCTAAATAGGTATTTATATGCTCCTAGGTTTAGAAGATTCAAAATTTACACTCAGAAAATGCCACATCCAAGTTGACGGTCCAACTGACGGCCCATCCGAAGCCTGACAGTCCATCACATGGACCTTCGCTGAGTGCTCCAGGATTTTAGGTTCTGTTTAATCCTGAAGGCTACCTTAACCGACCATCGATGGTCCGATGGCCCATCACAAGTTTGTCGCTAAGACTTTTGAAATCCTGCATGCTGATTAAGCCTGACGGCCAAGTTAGCAGTCTGCCACAAACTTGAAGGTCCTCCACTTGGGCCATCGTATGGGTCTTCCACTTAGATTATTCTTTTTAGCTCTGACGGTTCTCCCGAAAGTCCATCGCATGACTGACGGTCCTCTATTTTGACTTCCGGTGACTTTCTTATACTATTTTCCTGAGTTTTCTCCTTCAGCTAACTCCTTAATCTGAAATCACTCAAATCCACGATTAAATACAACTTTAAATTATAAGAAACACATAATTTTCTTGAGAAAAAGATGGAAAATATTCCATCAAAAGATGGAACATCAGAGATATTATCTTGATGCTCCATGTCCATATTGTGGTGGATCCTACTTTTGGCAAGATTATAGATATGCTCCTCGAAGAGAGATATGTGCACCATCTCAATCTTATAGGGAGTATGGTTGTTCTCTATATGGTGGTCGAGATAGACATTGAAGTGATTGTCCAAATGGCCCCTCCCTCCATTATGCTAACCTAATTGCTAGTTCTTCTTATAAATTTGAAAGGTATCATGATCCAATAAGATGAAGAAAAATAAGCCAAGTCCAGCAATTTTAAAGAAATGCTTCAATGTATCTTGGATCGGGTAAATATAATGGGGGATAACATACATCTCATGCATTAATCTGTGGGGGCATGTAACAAAGAAATCAAAAAGATGGAAGAGATGGTTAATGAAGACAATTTTTCAAATACCAAGAGTATACCCACTTTTCTAAATGAGCTTGACATAAAAAATCCTTGATGATTTCTCAACCAACCGAACCTAATATGGTTGAAGATGCCAAAATTAAGGAAACAGTACTAGAGTCAAAAAAAAAATCCAAGATAATCCTTTATGAAGGCCCTAGTCCATTTTGGAGTGAGAATGTCAAGAAGGATGCGACTGTAGGAATTAGGAAAAAGACCTCACTCAAACTACTTTTCAATAATATTCATGGTGGATGTGATAAAAGTAAACCATCCAAACAAATGATGAAGTTTAGAGATAAGGAGGTGTAACCCTTTATTTTGGAGTTCATCATTCCTAAAGGGCAAAAGTAAGCCCATCACTTGAAGGTCAATAAGTGCAAGACTCAATGTTTAACAAATGGATCTTTGATGCTCTCACTGATACCCAACGAGTCCAGTCGAAAGTTTGATGCCAAGTTGGGTAAAAGATTTAAGTCTTTGAAATGGCGTGATAGAAGTAATGTCATTGTGCCTTCACCTTTCTCGCATGTGCCATAAAAATGCATCAATTGAAAGTTAGGTCTCCTATTTAAATCCTTTAAGTAGAGACATTAATAATGATTAAAGAGGTGTCGTGCTGCAATGCTAAACCAAGTATTTGATGGGAGAAAACCTATCATTTTTATGTTTATATTATTTATTTTTGTATAAGTCATATAATTTTGATGCTTTGTAGGTGCTTTGGATAGATTGGAGGCAAAAAATAGGTAGAAACCAAGCTTAGAAGTGTAGCAGCCATGCAAAAAGAAGGACAAAATAGAATAGGAAATGGCCTCAGTTACCGCGATCGCAGACTGAGGTTCGCAATCGCGACATTGCAATTACACTAACCATACTATGATTGCACCACTATGCCAGCTTTCAACATTGTTATCAATGCAGTTTCAGGGAGCCCTTTGAACCTTCTTATGATTTTATATTATGTAGTGAGGTCACTATAAGATGTTTTATTTGATGTGTGCATGGACCTACCCTTGTATGAGTATACATTGGCTTGCAATACTTGAATTTAGTACACATGAATCATGGAAAATTTTGTAAATTGATTGTTTTCATTTTAGTTGTTTATTTATTTTAGTAATGATGTTGGGTGAGCCTTTCCCTATGATAAATACAAATGAAGACATTCTTAAATGAAACTTATTGTGATTAGGTGTTGAGCCACAAATGTAGGGAAAGTTTGAGTACCATATCATCAAAGCTATAAATGCAAGAGAAGTCTGAGTACCTGTGGCATTATGGACTTGGGATTGCACTTATACCATTAGCAAAGTCTGAGTAGCGATATGGTTGATTTGCACACATAAATCCTTAATATGGGACCAAGTCTTGGGTTTTCCATGGTTAGCAAATTATGGATGGTGCAAATGTAAAGCTAAGACCCCCTCCCATCCAAAATTTTTCAAAAAAAATCAAATCAAGAGAATGGACGTGAGAGATATTGTAACAATTCTTTTTCTCTTTTTGTGACTCTAAATTTTTTACTTGTGAAAATTGGTAGATACTCCATTTTAGTCTTTATTGGGAGGGGTAATTGAGCTTCCTTGGCAAATTTCCATGCCATGTGTGGTAAGCTTATTTGACTAAATGTCATGTGTAGTTGTACCATCTAGAACTTTCCCTATTGGTCTCTCAAGGCTAATTTTGATTGTACTTGGTTGGGGATATGATCTTAGGCCATGTTTATTATATTGGAAGTCTACTTTAGCCTAAAAGTCCTACCCGTTCATAGATGTTACCCCTAGTCATCCACTTTGAGCCTTTGGAACTTTCTTTGGGAAACACATTACAAGTTGTGAGCCTTTAAATTCTTATCCCTCTTTTGAACCATATCCTCCTTGGACTTATAAATGCAAATTAAGGCTAAAATCCTAAGTGGGGGTGGTTAATATTAGAAGAGGTAACTTTGGGCCACAAGAATTTAAGTTAGTGCCTAAGAACTAAATTCTGAGAACAAATGAATAGGAAAAAGAAGGGACCCAAGAAGGAAAAGAAAAGTATGAAATACACAAGTCAAAGAGTTAAAAAGAAGATGCTTTCCAAAAGATAGGTGAATCAAAGTCGTAAAAGTAGGCACATTTTTAAAAGAGTGAAAATAAAAGAAGTGGCCCATGAGCAAAAGTTGGAAGGAATAGTGTGATGTAGACATTCAAGAAGGATTAGCCATGTTGTTACTAAATAATATCCTAACCTACCCCAAACCTATATTACCAGCTTAAAAATCCCTTTGAGATCTCCAGCTAAGTACATTCATGGTAGTGGCAATTGAAAATAGGGGCAAGCCTATGGCATGGTACTTATTAGTATTGAGAGTTCCTCGAAGAGAGAGAGAGTGTGTGTGTGTATTTTGCACTTTAATTCCTTGTTACATATTTAATAACTTGGTGTTTGAAATTTTTTTCGTGTGAGGAATCATGTAAACAAGTTGAGGTGGGTGACTTTGATATCTTCAAAAAAATGAGGCAAAAGGTGTGTAATCTAGTAGAGGTAAAAAAGGAGTCACTTCTAGAGTATAGGTGATTGTAGCATTGTTTCTCTTTCAAGTCTTTTACACCCTTGAAAATTGCATTTTATGTTGAGGGGTGTCGGGAGAATAGCTTTGCCCATGTGCGGAGAACTTTTTATGGTAGCAATCAAGTTGAAGTCAGTGTGATCATTGGGTAATTGAATTTGGGCATACATTTGCAATTGTCTCATGATAAGTAGTGTTGCTTGAGGACAAGCAGAGCTTTAAGTTGGGGGTATTGATGAGTGGCAAATCTACCACTCATTTAGACTCTACTTCCGTGCATACTACTTTGATTTGAATATCTAAATGAGACAACTTTTCTATTAAATGTACTATTTTTCATATATTGCAAGTATATAGGTTATGAGAAGGAAAATATGGATATAAGCTGAAAAGGGTCAAGAATGGAGAGAAGAAGTGCATCTAGTAGACCTAGAGTAGAAACAGGCCTCAGTTACCATGGTCACAGGCTGAGGGCTACGATCGTGGCCAGTTAAGATGGTCAGCAACCGCGATCATGGTGATCTTAATGCTTTTGCAATTGCCGTGATCACACACAAGGTACTGCGATCTTGGACTAGCGGGATTATGCCCAAGGGCTACCATATCATTTTGGATAGCCGATCCCAACATCACATTTAAGGAACAAAACTAGTACATATTTAAGAATCATCATTCTACAACCCTACCCCCCATCCTTAGTTTAGGGTTTTTGTAATTTCTTGGAGCTTGGAGCTAAATTTGTACTAATATTGAGCTAACAAGACATTAGAGCGACTTATAAGTGGAGAATTGGCAAATCCCATTGAGGATTCATTGAAACTTAAAGTGTGGTTTGCATTCTTTTTATTTTTGATGAATCAATTTAATAGAGATTTTTGTTTACTTTTGTTTATTATCATTATGAGTTTCTAGTTCTTCCTCTTGTGATTATGTTATAATAAGGTGCATTTATGTGTGGGTTATGATTCATTTGTGTATATGCTAATGTGTTGGTGTTGGGTTCTTGTAATGCCCCGTACTTTTTCTAGCACAGTTTAACTCCTAGAATATCAAGAGTCAACTTCAAAAATGAATAACTTTTGATACGTATAGAAATTTCAAGTTTTAGACCCACCAATGTGTAGATAATTAACTCAGCTTTCCAACAATACCAATTTCGCCTTAATCCGATAATCGATTGAGAAGTTATGACAATTTTAGTGAAAAAAGTAAGGCATTTCGACAGGCATCACATCGCGGTGAAGGAACAAATCACAATTGTCTAATTCCAGTGAAGCACCACGATTAGCCTGCATCATGGAGAAATTTTAGTTCTCATTCGTCCCATTCCATTAGCTCAATGCGATTAGTTTGTATCACACCAAAATTTTCAATTGGACAGACACCGCATCATGGTGGAGTTCAAAATGACACTCGTCCTTTTCCAGTGATGCAACACAATTTTGCCGCGTCATGCCAATGGCCAAAAATAGTAGTCATCTATTTTCCTGAAAGCCACCGTAATAGTGGTGCATCACAGTGGGTGGCGAAATTGGGATTTCTAGTTCCGAGCAAATATTTAAAAGGGCAATCTAGTCATTTCTCAAGCCCCCAAATCGTGTAAAACACAAAATTAATCCTATGCTAACCATTATATGCATATTTTCATCAACTTTCTCTCAAAGAAACCCTAGAACATCAACCCTTCATCCCCAAGAAATCCAAATTTCACCGTTCTTTTTCCAAGATAGCTCAAAATTAAGGATTGCCAATTCAAGAACTTCAAGAATCTATCTTTAAGAGCACAAATAAGGACTCAAAATTTAAGTTTTTTCATCTAATCATCAATTAAGGTATGTGGGGTTTTTCAACGAGGATAATCCTTTTATTCTTATGCCCAAAACTAGTTTATAATTATAAAGTTACATGAATTTACTTGAGTTTCAAATTAGAGTTCATACCCAATATTGTTTTTTGCAAGATTATGTGCTTTCAAGTGATTTAGATGTTGAATTGCATATCTACCATTGTATTTTCATGCGTATTGCAGAAATTTCTAGATTTAGACTTGAATTATCAATATTTTCATTACTTAGCATGAGTTTTATGATGATTTGACATGAAATAGATGCATGGGATACTAGCCCTAGTTTGAGTGTTGTTTTTTCAAGAAGATTATGCTTTACGCATCCCATGATTTGTTATATTGAGATTTTGAACAAAGATTTGATCTTTTGATCTCAGCTTAGATATGGAATCCGCTTCATAGATTTAGCTACAGTTATAGCAAATAAATTTACAAGAGGTTTTTATTGCAAACCCTTAAATTAGTTTTTAAAAGTGGATTTCTAATAGAATGAGCATAAAGATTAAAGGGAGTAGTATTTAGCACCAAGTTGGGTATGTTTACATAACCCAAAACTAAGAGGCAACGTAGGTTCAGATTATCAGATTATTCCCATTTGTATATGGATGACAGATACAAATGTGATCACTTAGATTAGGTTATACTCCTTGCCAAGAGTATGACACCTCTCCCCAACGTGAGGTTTTCCCATAAGGAAACTAGATGTTGGAGACTATGATAGCTCACATAGTGTATGTCGGTTAGAAGAACCTCTCTACAGCTTACAGAAAAGAGTAAAGAATAATAGAAAAGCTCTTAGAAACTAAGTGTAAGGGCTCACAAATTTTATTCAGATATTGCTTTATATGAGGCATTGGTTATAGCCGTCCACTTTTAGATTACAGATATAAAAGTGAGTTCTTTCTACACTTAGAAAATATGACTTTAAGATAGAACACAATATGTCTATCTGATTTATAATAATATTGAGATATTGATTTACTTATACATTCATCCACATATACTCAGTACAATCCAAAAGTACTGATCCATATATACGTCTATGTGCTACATTGTCTTATAATGTAGGTTCAGGTGCTTAATTTTAGCAGCGTAAGTGATTTTGAGCATCTCCATCTACATCCTGATAGTTGGTGAGTCCTGATTATTTGGGGACTTAGCCTTTTAGTGTTTCAGCTTAATAGTATAGATGATTCAGTATTTTCAGATAGTTCGAGTTAACTGGGGGTTTGTCCCAATGACTCTCTAACATTAGTAGTAGAGGCTTGTCAGACTACTAGATATGATTTATATTTTTATGATTGATTGATCAGACTCTTGAGTTTAGTATTTCTTTTAGATATTATATTTAGACATTTTCAGCTTAGCTTATATAGTTTTTTGCATTTTAGCTTGATTATATATCTATACTTTCTTTTTCTGAGTTTCAAATTTATTAGATGCTTGCAAGGTTAGCTTAAGGCTACTCATAGTCTTGAGCATCGTGTGACATCTCGGGACCCATTTTTGGGGCGTTACAGTTCTACTATTGCTTGAGTAAATTATTTGGGATTTTTGGGTGAATGCTCTAAATTCTTAAAATGGGTTTGTGGGTGAAAACCTCAAGCTCTTGAAAGCCTAAACCATCCTTAAAAGAGAGGTTTGGTTGAACTTTAGGAACCTTCATGTAACGCCTCGAATCTGTACCCCAAATGCTACACGGTGCTTATGACCTCGAAGGACCATAAGCTAACCCATGACTGATATCTGCTGTGAGCACTAAATAATATACTAAAATAAATGCAGAATAATAGGCTAAAATGCCATAAGGTTCAAATATTTGAAATACTACTGAAATATCAAACTGTAATAAAAAATTGTAAAAATGAATACTATCTGAAAACTAGTTTGAAAAGCCTCTAAACTGAACTATCTGAATCTGGAGTTGATGGGACAATCCCCCAACTAACTCCATATACTAAAATATTGAGTCTACTAAAATAATGAAATAAAAGAATATCCTTGAATGATGAGGGCTCACTTCTAATCTACTACTGTTGGCTGAATCTGAATCTATCTATGCGCGCTTGGGAACTTGAGCATCCGAACCTATGATATAAGACATCATAACACAAAGATAGAGTATATGTCAGTACGTGGAATGTACTGGCATGCTAGATGGGGTAAGACTAAATGCAAGGGTTCATATGCCTGAACAATAATTGACTGCATGATATAGAGTAACTGAACATGAGAGTACATGGATAACTGATACTACTGTAAATAATGAGTGTTCACTAATATGCATATAGATAAATACTGTGACTAAGATTATCTAAATCTAAGTCCTAAATTTTGATACTGAGTAACTGATATCTGAAATTATTGATAACTGATTTACTGATACTGGTTAACTATATCTGACAGTCCTGATTCTGTAAAATTAAAATGAGTTCTATTCTGAAGACTCAAACTAAGACTGTAGGAGATAATCATCTAACCGACATGCCCCTAATAAGATAAAATAACTAAGTTAGGGTGGTCCAAACTGTGACCCCAGGTGGAAGGGTGTTAGTACAGTACAATGGGTAAGGACACTAAAGAGTTACCCTCATTTAGTAGGTACTCTAATGAGAATGGTGGAACCCTCATCTTTTAGGTTAAACACCTCATCAACCCTTAATTTGGTAGGTTTGATGTCTCAACCTACGCTGGCTACGTAGTTCTGGAATGCAAGAATTGCTTCTAGAGATCGCACCCTCTACTGGAAGGCTAGTCCCCATCCTTGGGCTCACTTGGTGCTGAATCCTACTCCCAACTAAAAGACACTGAACTGATTGTATTGAACTGATAGTGAGTTTACTGAATTTTCTTGAGTTCTGTAACTGATTGAGTTCTACTGAGTTTTGTAACTATATGAGAGTACTATGAATCGTGACATGACTGAGGTTCTATAACTGACACTGGTTCTAGGCACACAGCTAAATTGTTGTGTATTAAATACCCCCAGGACTCGATAGCATGAAAAATAAATCATAATATACTCTTGAAAATCATAATCATTCATAGAGACATTTTCTCAAACACTTGTAGGGCATAAGCTTATACATATACTAACATGCCATGATTTCATTAATTCATTCACATGGAAATTCTATCAAAAACCTAGAGAGCACAACTTAATGCATATAATCATGGTTAAAACATAAGCAAGCAAATTACAATGCCCTAACTTACAAATTCATAGATTATGACATGGGAATTTCACAATTCAATTTACATGCTATTCAAACTTCATGGAATCTACAATTAATCATTAATTGGAACTCATTTAATATCAAGAACACAAATACAATCAAATTTTAAGCATGTAAATCCTGAACAGCAGATCTTGAAGTTTTAGAAGTGGATTCATTGACTCTATGGGTGAAAGGGACCCATAGATGAATACCTAACATTCCTTGGAATATTTGTTCTTGAAGATTCTTGGATAAATTTTTGAGATTGATCTTGATTTCTTAGAGCTAGGGTTTATTTTCTTGAGAGAGAATGCTTTTAATTTGGGGGAAAATCTATTAAGAATGACCTTTAAAATGTATTTAGAGATTAAATCCCGTATCTATCCATGAAAAAATCATGGGAAAATACCAATTTATCTATGTACGTCATTTTTAATTTTCGAGAAATTTTCCCGACCTGGACCCCTGGAACGACGCGGCGCTATCGTGTCTTTTCTTTGGAAAATGACAACTGGGAACTAAGGGCTTGGCGCGATGAGATGGGATCACAACACCCTTTTGGTTTTGAAATATGGACTCATCGCGACGTGGTGGGATCACGTTGATGTACTGAAAACTGTCAAACGTAAAAATGAGCCTTGGCGCGATGCACCAATATCGTAGAGCAACATTGGAAATTGACCTTTGTCATTTTGATATACTCTGTGACGTGCTACTTACCTGAATGACGGTGTTTAACAGCTAAAACTTAAAATAGCCTTAACTTCTTATCTGTTATCGGATTTAGGCAAATTTTATATTATTGGAAAGCTAATTCAATTTCCTACACAATGGAAGTCTCTAAACTGAAAAATAATGATTATTTCAAAAATTTTATATTAGATAACTCTTTAACTAAGGTTTAAGTTAAGCTTGAGAAATATGGGGTATTGTAATATCTCTCCCTTGGGAACATTCATCCTCGAATGAACTGATTAAGCTGAAACACTGATAGACTAAGTTTACACCCTGAACATGTATATCTGATGCATGACTACATGATTAAACTACTTACAAACCAAGCTTTCACACTGAACATGCATATCTGATGAATGGTATACATGACTAAAGCTACTGATAAGCTGGGTTTTCATACTGAACATGCATATGTGATGCATGAGTACATGATTGAGCTGATTCATGAATGCATGACTAAATATGCAACAATAATGAATACCAAGTTTATAATTATATCTGAACAAGGAACTAAGTAAAGCTAAGGAATACTGTTACCTTAAGCTGGATTTGAGTTTGTGAAGAAGAGGTGAGAATACTTGGTCCGCATATCTGCTTTTGCTTCCCAAGAAGCTCCCTCAATGGACTGATTTCTCTAAAGAACTTTGACTAAGGGAACTTCTTTATTCCTTAGTCTGGGAATTTGATGATCGAGGATTTGGACTGGAACCTCTTCGAAAGAAAGATCATTCTGAATATTTACATCCTCTAAAGGAACTACGACTGTTGGGTCACCAATGCATTTCTTTATCAAGGAGACGTGGAATACTGGATACACTGAGGCTAGATATGAAGGCAACTCAAGCTTATAAGCTACCTTTCCAAAACAGCTGAGAATTCTGTAAGGACTGACATTTCAGGGACCAAGCTTTCACATCATACCAAACCTCGTTACCCTCTTCATGGGAGAGATTTTTAAGAACACAAAATCACTCATCTCAAACTCAAGATCATTTCTCCGCACATCTGCGTATGATTTCAATCAGCTTTGGGAAACCCTAAGTCTTTATCTGATTAACTGAACCTTCTCTAAGGCATCAAATACTAGATCAGGCCCTACTACTACAGCCTTTCCTACCTCGAACCAACCAAGTAGAGATCTGTATCTCCTACCATAGAGAGCCTAAAATAGAGACATATGAATACTGGAATGATAGTTGTTATTATATGCGAATTCGATCAAAGAAAAGTGGTCATCCCAACTACCCATAAAATCGACAATACAGGCTCTTACCATATCTTCTAGAGTCTGAGCGATCCTTTCTTCTTGAACATGTGTCTGAGGGTAGAAGGCTATACTAAGGTGAACTTGGATACCAAGACCCTTTTGGAATGCTTTCCAGAAATAAGAGGTGAACTGGGTACCTCTATCTAAGATAATGGATACTGGAACTCTGTGTAAGTTGACCAATTCTCTAATATAGAGTTTGGTGTAGTCCTCGGTCAAATAGGAAATATGGACTAGCAACAAATGAGCTGATTTGGTCATCCTGTCTATGATAACCCATATAGAATCATGCTGATGATAAGTACGAGGAAAACCCATCACAAAGTCCATGTTCACTTCTTCCCACTTCCACGTGGGAATACAGAACTCCTATATGGACTCACTAGGCTTCTGGTGCTCAATCTTAACTTGCTAACATATAGAGCACTTAGCTACAAACTCTGCAATATCCCTCTTCATCCTACTTCACCAACAGATCTCTCATAAATTATGATACATCTCAGTGTCCCCTGGATGAATAGAGTAACATGCACCATACGTTTCTGCAAGAATTCATTGCCTCAAGTCGTCTACGCCCGGTGCACATAGCCGACCCTAGCAACGTAATACACTATCTACCCCTTGGGAGAACACCTCTATTTTTTTTATCTCTAACCGACTCTTTCAACTTAACAAGAGTGGGAGCTCTATCCTAATTTTCCTTTTCCTCAGAAACTAGAGAAAATTCAGAACTGTTCTGAACCCACACATTACTTTCTGCTGAATCGACTAAGCGGTCACCTAGTCGGGCAAGCTGATGGACTTCCTAAGATAACTTCTTCTTAATGTCCTCCACATGAGCAACACAACCTATAGACAGTCTACTGAGAGCATCAGCCACTACATTGGCCTTGCCTGGGTGATACAAAATACTCATATCTTAGTCTTTCAATGACTCTAACCATCTTCTCTGATGCAAATTTAATCTTTCTGAGAAAACACACACTGAAGGATTTTGTGATATGTGAACACATCAACATGTACCCCACACAAGTAATGCTTTCAAATCTTTAAGAAAAACACTACAACTGCTAGCTCAAGATCATGAGTCGGATAATTCTTCTCATGGGGCTTAAGCAGTCTGGAGGCATAGGCTATGACCTTACCTCTATGCATGAGGACATAATCCAAACCTACTCTAGATGCATTACAATACACAACAAACCCATCTGAACCATCTGGTAGAGTCAAAACTAGGGTTGATGTGAGTCGAGTCTTTAACTCCTAAAAACTCTTCTCACAGGAATCTGACCACAAAAATTAGAATTTTTCTGAGTCAATATAGACATGGGGGATGTGTAAAACCTAACAAAATTCCCTCATAGTTTGAGCCTTAGAGCATGTTGACTAAAGTGTCATCCAGCCTTAAAAGTTTGAGAGGTGTCTTCCCAAGTGTGAAATATTTTCAACTATGTGGAATTTCCCTAATATCAACTTTTTGTAATGTAGAGCAATGATTTATCTTTCCAACGATACCAATTTTGTTAAAATCTAACATCAAACGAGGAAGTTATAGTCATTTTACTGAATATTATTGGAATCACCCAGGTTTGACGGGCTGTCAAGTCTGCGACGGACCGTCAATCGTCCCATCAAAACCAAGGCAGTGACCCCTTTTTTTGGCCATCATACAATGGCCAAAATGATGGACCACCAACTTTTCAATGGACCATCACTTTGACCGTCGCTCTGAGGCAGTGTGGCCTCATTCTGGCCATCGTGCAATGGCCAAAATAGTAGACCACCAAAATTTGATGGACCATCATTGAGACTATTACAGCGAGGAAGTATGTCCTTTTTTTTGGCCAGCTTGCGATGGACGATCCGACGGATCGTCGAACTTTTGACAGAACGTCGATTCGATCATCGCAGCCTCCATTCAGTATTTTTAACCTATTTTTGAAGGGATATTTCGGTCTTTTCCCCTCTTTTAAACCCTCCTATATATTCTATACAAAGCAGCTACCTCGTTTTCCCATCTCTAGTACTAATAAGCTAGGTTTTTCTCCTCCAAATCAAATCAAAACAAAATTCTTCTCCAAGGGATCTAAGAACTCACCATGGATTCTTCAAATTGAGTTGAGATTCAAGCTCACTAAGTCAAGTGTGGCAAAAACCCTTTTTTTCAAGGATAAGAAGAAGAGTTTAGAGAAAGCTTATTCATCCAATGTCATATCTAAGGTATGTGGGGTTTTGTACAAGGGTAACCCTTTCACCCTTGTGCCAAAAGGCTTATTTACATCATGATTTTCCTAAAATCTATGAGGTTTTACATGAATTTGAATTAGGGGTTTTCACCCATTATTATTGAATGCATTATCTTGATATTTCCCATGAATTAAGAGTCAAATGGCATGATTTTTGCATGTTTTATTGAGAATTTATAGCTGGGTATAAACCCTATGATTTTACTTCTTAAAAAGCTAATATTTGCAATGTTTGAGATATTGAAGCATATGAGTATATTGAGATTTTGAGATAAATTTCTAAAATTCCAAGATTTCCATCTAATTTATGAATCTATATGTTATATATTATGCTTTTGATGAGCTTTAACTTGAGATTGAACTATGGTTTAGTAAGCCCTATTTGGGACTTGTGAATTTGTGAACTCTTGTGCTACAAGCACTCATGATTTGAGTATTTTGAGATGATTGAAAAATGAATTGACATAATGGTCCGAGAGCTTTGAAATTCACTTCACTATATGAGATTATTGATTTGATTATTGGGTTTGTGGTGAACCATGAGATTATTCTAAAAGTGGATTTTTATGAGATGAGTGCATATAATCTAAAGGGAGTAGTATTTAGCACTGAGCAGGTAAGTCACTACGATTTCTTACCCCAAAACTACATGCCAACGTAAGTTGGGCCTGAGGCTGAGATTATGATGATTATGATTGGGCCCAAGGCAGAATTTTATTTAGTGATCACTAGACCTAGGTTATACTCCCTGGCAAGAGTATGAATGATGACTCACGAGATTTGTGTTATGTGCCTCATCTTACATGATTTATGAGATTTACATTTGATACTTGTTCAAGCTATGTGAGTCATCCCATATTGCATCCATGATTTGACTGAAGAAGGTTGTTACTGTTTTATACATGTGCATTAACCCCCATATACTTAGTACATTCCCAAGTGCTGATCCATATATACGTCTATGTGCTACATTGTCTTATAATATAGGTACAAATTATAGCATATGTACCATGTTCAATCAGTTTATAGCTTTCAGTTGGCAGGTGACGAGTCCTTTTGATTCAAGGGCTCGAGTCAGTGATATAGTTGAGATGAGTGGTATTTTCTTTTTCAGTCATATTGAGTCAGGGTGCTTGGGAGTTATGACTCAACTACCCATGGTCAGTACTAGTAGAGGCTTCATAGATAGTGGGTAGAAGTTGATGTATTGGGTTTTGATTTTGTTGTAAAATGTTGACTTGTAACCTTGTGACTCCAGTTTTGGTATTGAGCAAATTCATATTAGAGTTATATTCCGCCTTATTCTTTTGGTTTTATGCATTTGATTTAGTTATTTATGTGTAATGCCAAGTGAAGGGTTAGCTTGGGGTCACTTATGACCCTAGGCACCAGTAGTATCCCGAGGGGTGATTTCGGGTTATTACAGGATGTAATAGACAAAAGCCCTTGAACAAATCGACAGTAATAACTCTCTAAACCCAAGAAGCTCCTGATATCTGATGGAGAGATAGGTCTAGGCCAGTTTCTCACTTCTTTGGTCTTTTAAGGATCAACTCTAATGCCATCACTGAAAATAATATGACCAAGTAACGTTACTGACCTTAGCCAAAATTTTAACTTATTGAATTTAGCGAATAGCTGATGAGTTTTGATAGTCTGAAGTACTATTCTAAGGTGATATGTGTGATCATTCTCACTACAGGAATAAACAAGAATGTCGTCGATGAAGACTATAACAAACATATCCAAGTACTGCTTGAACACGTGATTCATTAAGTCTATAAAAGCTACTGGGGCATTGGTAAGACCAAAGTACATGACTAGAAACTTGAAGTGACCATACCGGGTTTGGAAAGCTATTTTTATAATGTCACATTCTCAGACTCTAAGCTGATGATAGCCTGATCTGAGGTCTATCTTAGAAAAGTAACTGGCTCCCTGAAGTTGGTCAAACAAATCATCGATTCTTAGAAGAGGAAACGTATTCTTGACTGGGACTTTGTTCAACTAGTGGTAGTCAATACATATTCTGAGAGAACCGTCTTTCTTATGAATGAATAGAACTGGTGTGCCCCATGGGGAATTGCTGTGTTTGATGAATCCCTTATCTAGGAGATACTTCAACTTTTCTTTTAATTCTCTGAGTTTTGCTGGTTCCATCCTATATGGCAGAATCGATATGGGCTGAGTATCTGGGAGAAGGTCTATTCTGAAGTCTATTTCCCTAAAGGAAGGAACTCTAGGAAGATCTTTTGGAAACTCATCTGAGAAATTATTTACTACCGAAACTAACTCAAGAGTTGGAGCTTCTGAATTAGAGTCTTTGACTTGCACAAGGTGGTAGACACATCTCTTGGATATCATATTTCTTGCTCTAAGGTATGAAATCAACTGAACCTTAAGCACTGTGGTACTACCTCTCCATTCAAGGACTGGTTCATTTGGAAACTGAAAATGAACTAGTTTCTACAATCAACTGAGGCATAACATGAGTGGAGCCAATCTATGTTGAGAATGAAATCAAAATCTGCCATCTCTAGCTCTACAAGGTCTGTTGAAGTAACTTCATGAGATATCATAACCAGATAGTTCCTGTATACCCATCGGGCTATGATAGATTTACCCACTGGGGTAGAAACCGAGAAAGGCTCTGCTAAGATTTCTAGACTGAATCCGAAGTTAATGACTATATAGGGAGTTATGGAAGATAAAGAAGCTCCTGGATCAAGCAAGGCATAAATATATAAATGAAGGATCTGTAATGTACCAGTGACCACATCAAGATAATTTTCCTAATCTTGTCTAGGCTAAAGTGCATAAAGCCTATTTGGGTGTTGCCCACTAGTGTCACTGGAAGCGGCACCTTGCTAATTCGGGTTACCTGAATGAGCTGAAGAATGAGTATGCTGACCCTGAGAACCTGACTAAGGAAAATCTCTGACTCTGTGGCCAGGCTTTCCATACCTGAAACAAACATCACTGCCAGCTCTGCAGACACCCTTGTGGTTCTTGCCATGTTGCTGACATAGAGGATTTGTTCTAACACTACTGATACTACCCTGAGACTTAGAGCCTGGTGCCCTATCATTATTACTATTTCTAAACTTAGGTACTAGAGCACTGACTGAGGACGGAGCTGGAACCAAAGACTTTGGACAAAACTGGGAATGGTTACCGCCCTCTGACTTAGGCGGATTAAAATTGAAGCTACCTATTCTAGATCTTTTGTTCTGCCTCTCTCTCTCTGACATTAGCCTCTTCTATCTACTGAGCATGGACCATGAGCCTGGATATGCCCATCTCCTTAATATAAAATCTGGACTCATTGCGATGCGGTGGGATCGTGTTAATACACTAGAAAGTGACAAAAGTGAAAATGCACGTTGGCGCGATGCGCCAATATCGTAGAGCAATACTAGAAACTGACAATTGTCATTTTGTCATACTCCGCGACGTACTACTGGCCAGAATGATGGTGTTCAATGACTAAAACTTGAAATAGCCATAACTCTTACCTGGTTATAGGATTTAGGTGAATTTTATATTGTTGGAAAGCTAATTAAATTTTCTACGCAATGGCAGAATCTAAACTAAAAAATACCGTGTATTAGATAACTCATGAACTAAGGGTTAAGTTAATCTTGAGAAATATAGGATATTATACCTCATCATCCTTGAAAGAGGGATGTGGGACCCAAAGCAATAGTAGATAATTATTAGGCTTAGTTTGCTATTTTTCACCATCATAGATATAAGGGTGAATATAAGGTTGAATATTTCTTTGGTACCATCCTTTAAATAGTGGTGACTAATTAAGGTATTGGGTGGCTTTAATTGACACCCTCGTTAGGTACTTGAAAGAGTTAATGAGTGGCATCTTAGAGGTTTTGTTGAAGATCTAATCTCAAGGAATTTAGACCTAGCCTACCATATCATCAGCGGTTAGAATTTGAATCGAATTATCATAATCCCATGCATAACTTTCCCCTAGGAAAGCATAGTCCTAAGATCTATTTTATATGATTATAGTCTAAATATTATTAGTATCGAATTATTCCCTTAGAAGCCCAAGAATTGTCTCTATATTCAACAATATTGAAAACCCCCTAAACTATTTTGTACCATAGATTTTACCATAGAAAGCAACTACTATTTTGGACTTACGCAATAACCATTCACATTGTTCCTTATGGATTCAACCCCTACTTCTAGTTGTATAAACACATTGACAATGACCGCCTTGCACTTTAATTGACGTGTAAGTTGAGCGTTATTAAAAATGGCATCGTTACTGGGGAATAATTTAGCGTATTGAGTTAGTTTGAAATTTTAGCTTACTTTCTTTTGTTCAAACTTATAAATATTTTTTTGTAATTTTCTTTTCCTTATTGTGTTGGATAGATTTTTATTTCTAATTAATTATTATTGTGGCATCTTCAAATGAATATGAGTTTGGTGGTTGGCAATCTTATCTTGTTGATCCATGTCCATATTATGGTGGACCCTACTTTTGGCAAAATTATAGATATGTTCCCCAAATATAGATGTGTGCACCATCTTGATCTTATAGGGAGTATGGTTGTTCTCTATATGGTGGTTGAGATAGACGTTGGAGTGATTGTTCAAATGCAACATCCCCCTGTACTCTAACCCAATTGCTAGTTCTTCTTATGAGTTTGACAGGTATCATGATTCAATAAAGGAAGAAAAATAATCCTAGTCCAATATTTTTTAAAAAATGCTTCAACATATCTTGGACTGGGTGAATACAATAGGGGATAACATACATCTCATGCATTAATTCATGAAGGCATGTAATAAGAAAATAAAAAGGATGGAAGAGATGGGTAATAAAGCTAATCTTTCAAATGCTAAGAGTATACCCGCTCTTCTAAATGAGCTTGACATGAAACAATCCTTGATGATTTCTCAACCAACCGAATCTAATATGGTTGAAGATTCTGAAATTAAGAAAACAGTACTAGAGTAAAAAAAAAGTATGCATATCCTTTGTGAAGGATCTAGTCCATTTCAGAGTGAGAATGTCAAGAAAGATGTGACTCCAAAATTAGGAAAAAAACCTCACTCAAACCATTTTTTAATATTATGCTTGGTGGATGTGATGAAAGTCGAACCATCCAAGCAAATGATAAAGTTTGGAGATGAGGAGATGTATCCCTACATTTTGGAGTTTGTCATTCCTAAAGGGAAAAAGGAAGCCCACCACTTGAAGGTCAACAAATGAAAGATTCAATGTGTAACAAATGGATCTTTGATGCTCTCGCTGATACCCAATGAGAGCAGTCAAAATTTTGATGCCATGTTGGGTAAAAGACTTAAGTCTTCAAAGTGGCATGATATAAGTCGTGTTATTGCTCCTTCGCTTTTCCCCCACGTGCTATGAAGATGTATCGATCGAAAGTTGGGGCGCCGATTCAAATCCTCTAAGTGGAAAAAAATAAATGATGATCAATGAGGCTTCGTACCGTGATGTTGAACCATGTTCTTGGTGGGAGGCAACCCCTCATTTTTATGTTTACATTATTTATTTTTGAATAAGTCACATAATTTTGATGCTTTGTAGGCTTTGCACAAATTGGAAGCTTAAATAGGGATAAATCAAGATTAGAAGTGTAGCCAAAATAGAAAAAATAGGACAAAATAGAGGAGAAAATGGACTTAGTTACCACAATCGCAAACTGAGGGCTGCGATGACGGAACCACGATCGTACCAACCATACCGCAATTGCACCACTATGATAGCTTTCAACATGGTTATCAATGTGATTTTAGGGAGCCCTTTGACCTTTCTTATGCTTTTGTATTATGTAGTGAGGTCACTACAAGTCTTTTTGTTGGGGGTGTGTGTGGCCCTATCCTTGTGTGAGTGCATGTTGGCTTGCAATACTTGGAATTGGTACATATGAAGCATGAAAAAATTTGTGAATTGATTTTTTTCATTATTAGTTGTGTATTTCTTTTAATAATGATGTTGGGTGAGACTTTCCCTATGATAAATGCAAATGATAACATTCTTAAAGAAAACTCGTCGTGATTGGGTTTTGAGCCACAGATTCAGGAAAAGTCTGAGTACTTGTAGCACCGAGGCTATAAAAACAAGGGAATTCTAAGTACTCGTGGCATTAGGGATTTAGGATTACACTCATACCATTGGCGAAGTCTGAGTATCCATATGGTTTATTTGCCCATATGAATCCAAAATGTTAGATCAAGGCTTGGGTTGTTGCCATGGTTAGCAAATTGTGCATGGTGAAAATGCAAAGAAAACACCCCCCTCCATCCAAAAATTTTCAAAAAAAAAATCAAATCAAGGAAATGGACATAAGAGACATTGTAACAATTCTTTTTCTCTTTTTGTGACTCCAAATTTTTGACTTGTGAAAATTGGCAGATACTCCATTTTGATCTCTAGCGGGAGGGGCAATTGATCCTCCTTGGTGAATTTGCAAGACATGTGTGGTGAGCTTATTTGTCTAAATCTCATTCGTACTTGTACCATCTGGAAATTTCCCCATTAGTCTCTCAAGGATAATTTTGATTGTACTTGGTTGGGGTTATGTTCTTAGGCCATCTTTTCAACATTAGAAGTCCACTTTAGCCTAAAAAGCCTACCATACATAGATGTTACCCCTAGTAACCCATTTTGAGCCGTTAGACCTTTCTTTTAGAAACACATTACATGTCGTGATCCTTTCAATGATTATCCATCTTTCGAACCCTATCTTCCTTGGACTTAAAAATGCAAATTAAGGCTAAAAACTTAAGTTGGGGGTGGTTAAGATTGGAAGAGGTAACTTCGGGCCACAAGAATTTAAGTTAGTGCCTAAGAGCTAAATTCTAAGAACAAATAAATAGGAAAAAGAACGGACCCAAGAAAAGAAAGTAAATCATGAAATGCACAAGGAAAAAAGATGAAAAGAATATGCTTTCCAAAAGATGGGTGAATCAAGGTAGTAAAAGTAGGCATATATTTCAAAGAGTGAAAACAAAAGAAGTGGCCCATGATCAAAAGTTGGATGAAATAGTGTGATATAGATGATAAAGGACGGTTTATCCATGTTGTTCCTAAATAATATCCTTCCCTACCATGAACATACATTACTACACTACTTCTTGAATAATATCTAAAGAATGCAGAGAAGAAGTGTAGCTAGTAGACCTGGAGCAGAAACATGCCTCAGTTACCACGGTCGCAGCCTAAGGGCTACGATTGCAGCCTGAGGGCTATGATTACAGCCAGTCAAGATGGTCCACAACCGCGATCGTGGTCTTAAATCTTTCGCAGTTAACATGATCACACAAAAGCTACGTGATCATAGACTAGCGGGATTATGACCAAGGGTAACCATGTTATTTGGGCACACCGACCCCAACATCCTATTTAAGGCTTAAAAACCATTCATATCTAAGAATCATCACTCTACAACCCTAGCTCGCATCCTTAGTTTAGGGTTCTTGTAATTTCTTGGAGCTTGGAGCTAAATTTGTAATAATCTTAAACTAGGAAAACATTAGAGTGACTTTTAAGTGGAGAATTGACAAATCCCATTGAGGATTCATTGAAACTTAAAGTATAGTTTACATTATCTTTATTTTTAATGAATTAATTTAATGGATATTTTGGTTTATATTCTTCTTCTTATTAAGAGTAGCTAGTTCTTCCTCTTGGTATTATGTTAGAATAGGGTGCATTTATGTGTGCGATGTGATTCATTTGTGTATATGCTAATGTGTTGGTGTTGGGTTCTACTATTGCTTGAGTAAATTGATTGGGATTTATGGGTTAAAGTTCTAAATACCCAAAATGGGTTTCTGAGTGAAAACCCAAAGTTCTTGAAAGCCTAAACCATCCTTTAAAGAGGGGTTTTGGTGAACTTTAGGAAGCCTCATCATCCTTGAAAGAGGGATGTGGGAACTAATACAATAGTAGTGATAATAGACTAAGCTACTAAAATGAAATTAAAGCCTAAAAGTGACAAAAACCAGCAACTACAAGAAATGAGATAAAGTAGAACACACAAGCAACAATTGGATTTAACACAAAAGGAAGAGAAATTGCATTAAGATGAAAAGATAGTAATGAGACATACACCAACACTAATGAATAGCACTAAGGTATGTATCAAAAACCAAGACATACAACACTAATGATGGATAACACGCCACTCTTAGGTTCACAGAAAGAGATCAATGTCCTCAAGCACTCACCTTTCTTGCCAAAATGTCAACACAAGGTTAACCCTAGTTTCAATGTCTTTTACAAGACCTACAACTACAATATGGTAGTATCGCTCAACAATTCATCAAAAACTAATGAAAATAAGAGCTAAAATGTCAATTTATATGATTACAAGATATTGACTAAAATACCCTTAATGAAGGGTGCTCCTTTGGAGCGTAAAAAGAAAGATAAAAAAATATCTCCATGCCCTTAGTTGAGGCGCCCATGTAATGTAGGAAATAAAAGTCTTTAAAGGCTCCTCATCTTCTCATTTAAGCAAGTATACTCCCTTGTTTGAAGGCACCATGCTCTCATAGGCTCACATTTGCATGAACAAGGCTTGAAAATATTGTAACTCCTTAACTTGGCTTCGGGTGAAAGGCCTTAAGGGAGAGATAATTTTATCATACTATTCATATTAAAGAGAGTTTGAACTCATACTCACGGATTCCTCAATATCAAGAGTTTCCATGGGTGAAAGATCATAAACATTGAAAGTGGAATGTACTTGGTAATCCGGTGATAGATCAACCTTGTATGCATTGTCATTGATTATTTCAAGTACTTGAAATGGTTCATATCCCCATGGAATAATATTAGCCTTCTTTTGATTCGGAAACTGCTCCTTCCTTAGGTGAACTCATACCCAATCTTCGGGTTTAAGCACAAGTCTTCTTCTCTCTTTGTTTGCTTTTTTTGCAACTTCTTGATTCCTATTTTCAAGTCGGATTCTCACCTTCTCATGCATCCTTTTCATAGATTTGGATAAATTTTTTCCATCTATACTTATCATAAGATCACTAGACAAAGGAGTGAGATCAAAGGAGGTAAGGGGAATCATACCATAAACATACTCAAAGGGAGTTACACTCGTGCTTGAGTGAATAACCGTAGATGATCTTCCCATGAAGCCATTTTACCTTTAACCATGGAATGTAGCATAGAACCTAAGGTCCTATTCACTACTTCCATTTAACCATCAGTTTATGGGTGGAAAGAGGTTGAGAATAGCAACTTCGTACCAAGCCTACCCCACATTGACTTCCAAAAAAGAATTAGGAACATTGAGTCCCCATCACTCAAAATCGTTCTTGGAATCCCATGTAGCTTGACAACATGTTCTACAAATAAAGAAGCTACACTAGGGGCATCCTCGTATTTAGAACAAGGGATAAAATGGGCTATTTTTGAGAACCTATTAATAGCTACAAAGATGCTATCCCTACCTCTCCTTATCCTTGGAAACCATAAAATAAAGTCCATGGAAATGTCAAGCCAAGGTATAAGGGGATGGGAAGCGGGGTATACAACCCTTGAGGAAGGAGGCAAGATTTTGTACTCCGATAATCCATACGTTAGCCATAAGCCTTAGTAACATCTTTATGCATTTTGGCCAATAAAATTGCTTCTCTAAGATACCGAGGGTCTTTTCAACCCCAAAATGTCCCATGAGGCTACCATCATGTGCCTTTATAACAAAAAACTCTCCATGAACTAGAAGTAACACACAATCTCCTTCCCTTGAACAAGTATCCATCAAACCGAGTGTAGGAGGAGTGACCATTTTTCTTGAGCCATATTTTCCTTCCCCACTCTTCACATTCCCTATAAATAGGAGCAAATCTAGGATCCTCAGGATAAAATATAAACAAGCTCTCAAATCCCATAAACCTGGAAGACAAACTAGAAACAATCACATGCTTCCTAGATAATGCATCGGCAACTACATTTTCCTTCCCCTTTTTGTTTTGGATTAAATAAGGGAAAGTCTCTAGGAATTCAATCCACTTATAATGGTGCTTATTCAAATTGTCTTAGGCCTTAAGGTGTTTCAAAAATTCATGATCCTTTCATATCACAAACTCCTTAGGCCACAAGTAATGTTGCCAATTGCCCAAGGCATACAACTCTAAATCATAAGTGGAATAGTTTAGAGTTGCTCCTTTGAGCTTTTCACTAAAGTAAGCTATGGGTATTTGTTCTTTCATCAAAATATACCCAATACCCACTTTTATAGCATCACATTCTACTTCAAATATTTTGTCAAAAACAGGCAATTACGATAAAGGAGCCAAGATGAGCAAAGCTTTTAAGGTCTCAAAAGCCTTAGCTTGATCATCACCCCACTTAAAAGGTTATTAGTTTCTCATAATTTCGGTTAAGGGGGCTTCTATGGTACTAAATACCTTGACAAACCTCCTATAAAAGCTTTCCAAACCATGGAAACTTCAAATTTTTCCAATAGGTTTTGAGGTCGGCCAACTTCATATAGAGTCTATCTTGGACTCGTCCACTTCTACATCCCTTGAGATAACAACAAATACCAAGAATACCACCTTTTTAACACCAAAATAACATTTCTCCATATTATCATATTACCTCTCCTTTTAGAGGACATCAAACACACATTGTAAATGCACCACTTGTTCTTCAAGAGATTTGCTATAAACTAAGACATCATCAAAGTACACAACCACAAACTTTCCAATGAAAGGCTTTATCACATGATTAATTAGGCTCATGAAAGTACTAGGAGCATTTATAAGGCCAAATGGCATGACCAACGATTCATATAGACCATACTTGGTCTTGAATATGGTCTTCCATTCATCACCGGGTTGCATTCAAATTTGGTGATAGACACTCCTAAGATTAACTTTAGAAAACACACAAAATCCATTTATTATCAAGAATATCATCTTACCTAGGGATAGGATGATGATACTTCACCATGATCTTATTGATGGCCCGGCAGTCCATACACATTCTCCAAGTCCCTTTTTTTGTGGCACTAACAAGATCGGTACCACATACGAACTCATGCTTTCTTTGATGTATCCTTTTCTAAGAAGATCCTCCACTTGACTTTGAAGTTCTTTAGTGTCCATTGGATTACTTATATATGCTGCTTTATTAGGTAATTATGAACCTAACACAAAGTCAATTTGATGCTCAATGCCTCGAATTAAGGGTAACCCTTACGGCAAAACAAGAGAATAGAAGAAGAAGCAGAAGGGTTAGCGTTAAGAACATGAACTAGTAGAAGCATAAGAATGTCAAGGTCTTTTTCCTTTAACAAGTCCTTCCTCCTATCCAACATTACCATAGACCCTTTACCTTTTGTTTTAGGAGAAACCGCGGTTGCCTCACTTGTGTTACCCTCGTGTTCAACCTCCTTTTTCCCCTTTCTTTTCATTCTCTCAATGTTTGATGCAATTCACTCACTTGAGATGGTTAAAGTGTAAGAAGAGTGAATTTTTGACCACCATGCTCAAGTGAATACTTGTTAGTCCTTCCATCATGTTTGGTAGACTTGTCAAATTACCAAGGTCTACCCAATATTAAATGACATACTTGCATCAGGATCACATCACATAATACTTCATCTTGGAATTCCCCACTTGAAACCAAATAAAGCATTGTCTAGTCATCTTTAATTTCCCATATTTATTCAACCATTGTAGCTTGTAGGGATGTTCATGTGGAGTAGTAGAAAGTTTCAAGAAGTCTACCACGGTAGCAGTTGCTACATTGGTACAACTTCCAATATCAATCACCATAGTACATACTCCACCTTTGATGAGACATTTGGTATGAAAAAAGTTTTCTCTTTGGCTCGGCTCTTCAATTGACTTTCTCACCATAACTCTTCTTACCATATAATTAGGAATTTGATATTCACCATCTTGTGGCCAAGTTTCTTCTTCTTCACATTCTTCATTCACAAATTATCTACTAGTTTTTCTCCATATTGAGGTTCAACCTCATCATCATTTTTGGGTTCCATCAACACTTTCTCTCCTAGGTAGTGCAACTTCCCCTCTCTTAGAATCACATTCCTTCAGTTAGAGCATTCACTTGCTCTATGTCCCCAACCTTGGCACTTGAAACATTGAAAACCTTTAGAAGAGAGAGGGAGAGGATTCGGCTTACCTTTCAACCTTGGAGGTTAGTGTTGAAAATGCTTGGTTATGGGTTGAGAAGAATAAGATGAAGGAGCTTTGTTTTTGTTCCAACCCGAAGACAAGTGAGTTACCTCTTTACTTCTTGGCAAACCCGAGGCTTGGTGACTTTTGAGCTTGCAGGCCGACTTCTCTTTATTCTCTTTTTCAATATCCATAGCTGTTTTGAAGATACCATCAATGGTTTTAAACTTGTGAAGAGTCAAACGGGATGGCTTTATTCAATCCAACTTTGAAACGAATGACAACATTATGCACTTGTTCACCCCTATGATCAAGCTTCAAAATGAGTTGTTGGAATTCAGCATAATATGCCATGTCACTCTTTCTTCCTTGCCTTAAGTTGTAAATCTTGGCAAGGATCTCATGCCTATAATTCTCTAGTACATATCTTTCTCTCATTAGTCTCTTCAACATCTCCCAAGGAGGTGATTGGCCACCAGTCAATACATTACCAAACCTGTTTGTATAATCCCACCAAGTGTTTGCATATCCTTCAAAGTAAGAAATAGCACAACAATTTCTCTTCTCTTCAAAAAGATCATTCACTTGAAAAAGTTTTTAACAAGAAGATTCCAAAGAAAGATACATTTCTGGATCACTCTCACTTTTAAAGATTGGAATACCAAACTTGATTGAATTGATGCCCACCTCACGGTTTCCTTGTCTTCCTTCTTACCCTCGGTTTCTTCCATAATGCCCTTTTTTATCATGCATTTCCCTCATTTCTTCCTCAAACCAATAGTCATCATTAGGAACATCATAACCTTGTTGCTCCCCTCTGCCATAGTCTTCAACATGGATTGGTTGGTTTCAGTTTTTTAGAGATTGTAGTAGTTGGTTTTGGTTTTGTTACATTTGGAAAGGAAGATGAGGTCTTTGGTTATTTGGTACTTGAGCTTGAGGGATTGGTTCTTATGGAGGAGGAGATCTTTGTTCAAATGGATTTGGAACTTGCTTTTGTGGTAGGGTATTTGGCTTTTGGAATGGTATTTGGTTCCTAAGTCCCTCTTGTTGGACTTCGGTGAAATAAGGATGCAAAGGTCTAATGGAGTCTTGGGTTTGGGAGTGAGTTGAGGTTTGGGTGGTATTTTATGGAGGTTTTGTGGGATATAGCATTTAATGTAAGGTTTCAGAGGTAATGGTCATAGAGGAGTTGTGAGATTGGACACAAGAAGACATATGGTAGGGGTGAGGAGTAGAAGGTTGGGAGCTCCTTTGGCTCTCAACTTGATCAAGTCTACTACTAAGTGTGGACACTTTCCCTTTAATTGAAGCCATATCTTCCTTCACTTATCCCAAATCTGATCCAAATTTTACAATGGTTCGATTGAGAGCCTCAAGAGTAGCCTTGAACCCTTCCATGACATTGTTATCCACAACTTAAGAAATAGAACCCGTGGGTTCCATAGACTAGTACCTAGAATAATAAGTAAAGAAAAGAACTCACAAAACGAGTAAACAAGTTAGTTCAAATAATCCTCACCAGTCTCACACTCAACTCTTACCTCACACTTAATTTCTCAAGTGTTGATACCTTGGTATGTACTTGGAAAGTGAGTGAGGGATGATTCTACTTTGGCTTGGAATGGAATTTAATTTGATATGACTCAAAGAAAATTTCTTATGGACTTGAACCAACAAGTTACAATGAATTACAAATGAGAAAAGCACAAACAACGATGACACTAAACAAAAGAACTCTAAACTAATTATCAACCTAGTAGGTAGTTACTAGTTTGCTAATTAGTGGTAGAATCAACACAAAAGAAACTATAAACAACAAATAGAAACTTAGAAATCTTGGTAAGAACTCAATTTGGTTGTTCATTAAAGTGATGACATGGCATAATTTGGTTGAACGTCACTTTTTCAAAATTTTCAATTCACCAATTTTTGTCTCGGCCAAACAACACTTAAGGAGAAGAAGAATTTTGGTTTTGAGGGGGAAATATGCAAGTTTGGAGCCTTTTTGAGCTTCAAATTGAATTTGAAATGGATTGGTCCCCTCAAGTGTACTTTCAATTGTACTTGCTTATCCCCTTGTCCCCTCTTCCTTTAGGATGACTTAGAATATGCTAGGGAATATTCTTGTACAAACACTTAGTACACTCTCTTTATTCCCTCCTTTTGGATCAAATAAGCTACTTGAATATTCTTCTTCAACAAGATTTAAAGATGATGGATGAACAAAATGAATATTCAAGAGTTGACCAAGGTTTGACCACTAGGCAAATGAACCCTAAATTCAATTTTTCCTTTAGATCTAGGTTCCTTTTCCCAAGCCAAGCACAAATAGCAACAAATCAGCCACAAACGCCCAAGATAACACAAAACCACACATTACCACCTTCACAAAAGCTTCAAAAATGCCACAACAATGGTGGATCTAGCTAAAAAACAACCAAATCTTGTTTCAAACTTAGATCTAGACTCTTTAGGTGCTAGGGAACAAGGATCTAGCACTAGAAACCAACAAAATAAAAAATAAAAACGTGTATATCTAGCTTATAAGGTTCGGATCTACAACTTCAACATAAGATACTACTTTTTTGTGATTTTTCTTGACTCTAGACTCTTTTTTGTGGAGAATTTTTTAGACCCAAGACTTAGAGTTGTGAGAACAACTCTAATACATGGATCTTGATACCAAATGATGAGAGACTAAGCTACTAAAAAAAAATTAAAGCCTAAAAGAAACAAAAACTAGCAACTACAGGAAAGGAGATGAAGTAGAACACATAAGCAACAATCAAATTTAACACAAAAGGAAGAGAAATTGCATTAAGGTGAAAAGATAGTAATGAGACATACACCAACACTAATGAATAGCACCAAGGTGTGTATAAAAAACCAATACACACAACACCAATGATGGATAATACCATACTCTTAGGTGAACACAAAGGGATCAATGTCCTCAAGCACTCACCTTTCTTGCCAAAATATCAACACAAGGTTAACCCTAGTTTCAATGTCTTTACCAAGAGTTACAACTAAAATATGAGAGTATCACTCGACAATTCATTAAAAACTAATGAAAATAAGAGCTAAAATATCTATTTATACTATTACAAGATAATGACTAAAATACCCTTAATAAAGTGTGCTCCTTTGGAGTGTAAAAAGAGAGTTCAAAAAGATCTCCATGCCCTTAGTTGAGGCGCCCATGTAATATAGGAAATAAAAGGCTTTAAAGGTTCCTCTTCTTCATAGTTAAGCAAGTATACTCCCTTGGTTGAAGGCATCATGCTCTCATAAGCTCCTATTTGCATGAACAAGGCTTAAAGATGTTGTAAATCCTTAGCTTGGCTTCGGGTGACTGGCCTTGAGGGCTTGATACTTGCATCAAATAGAAAATTATTGGGCTTAGTTTGATATTTTTCACCATCTTAGACATAAGGGTGAATATGAGGTTGACTATACCTTGAAATAGAGGTACCTAATTGAGGTATTGGGTAGCTTTAATTGACACACTCGTTAGATACTCAAAAGAGTCAATGAGTGACATCTTTGAGGTTTTCTTAAAGAACTAACCTCAAGGACTTTAGACCTAGCCTACCACATCATCAACGATTAGAATTTGTATCAAATTATCATGTTCCCATACATAACTTACCCTTAGGAAAGCATAGTCCCAAGATCCAATTTAATTGATTATACTCTAAATATTCTTAGTCTCGAATTAGTCCCTTAGAGGCCCAAGAATTGCCTTTACATTTAACAAAATTGAACTCTCCCCCCAAACTATTTTGTACCTTAGGTTTGACCCGAGCGAACAACTATTATTTCGGAGTTCCTCGTGGATTCAGCCCCAACTCCTAGTTAGTAAATATATTAACAACGACCGCCTTGCACTTAAATTGACGTATAAGTTGAGCGTTATCAATATTCAAAAACCCAAAACCATACAACATTTATGCCATGAAAACAATTCATAAAATATTCCTTTAGTTGGAACTAACAATGAGGGAGGAGTAACATGCCTTTAATTAAGAAGATGAAAAAGAGAAATCACCCTTGTAACCCCCAAATTGATCTTATTAATTGAACCCTAGCTTTCCTTGACCCAAGAGCCTTGAGAGAATTTGAGATTATCTTAAGAGAGTTTGAGTGATTACAAATAGGTTAAATGATGTCCCAAGAGTGATATAAGTCTTGGGCCCTTAAGAGGTTAAGAGGGGAAATATCCATATTACCCCAAGCTAAACTGCCTATAATTCCCGCAGGATGGTACGACCATCCCACCCCAACCGTACCCTAGGGTACGAGTGGTATCTTTAACTTGTATCTTAGGCCTCCCCTTGGACCCCAACACTATCCAAAATATGACCTCCCCATCCAAACTGTACCCAAACATATGATTATTACCATAAAACCGTACCCTTGACAAAATAGAATCACCTAGACTTAACTTAGGTAACATACAATTGATATCTTACCACTAGTACCCTAAGGTACGACTAGTATGATCCAATCGTGCCTTTAACATAAGCCAACCAGCTTTCACGGGTTACCGTACAACCATGATCCACCAAATCATACAACATCATACGACTAGTACACCAAGTCATATGATATCCAAAAGCAAAAAATAGAGAAATTTTCTAAGGGTCTAAACCCAGGGTGTTTTAGTCTCCCCCACTAGGATAATTTATCCCTAGATGATGGAGAAGGTAGTACAAGCATGAATTACACCCCAACATATACCATTCCAACTTACACCCCAACATATACCATTCCAACCTTTAACTAAGTTAGAAAACAAAGATGCATGGAAATTAACCTTCCTTTAACCAAGTTAGAAAACAAAGATGTGATCAAGAACACATACCTTCCTCAAATATCTAGAGAAGAAAACAAATACGGATACTTGGACTTCATGTTCTCTTCCACTTTCCAAGTAGCTTCTTCCACCTTAAGGTTCTGCCATAGAATCTCAACTGAAGGTATATCCTTGGTATACAACCAATGAACCTACCGATCCAAGATATCAACTGGGATCTCTTCACAAGACAGAGAATTTAAGATACCCAATCATCCCAAAGGAACAACCAATGAAAGATCACCCATATATTTTCTCAACATAGAGACATGGAATACCGAATAAATGGAGCTTAAACTAAAAGGTAACTCCAATTCATATGCAACATTACCAACCCTCCTCAAAACTACATAAGAACTAACATAACGGGTACTAATCTTTCCCTTTTTCTCAAACCACATTACTTTCTTCACGGGAGACACCTTTAGAAACACCCATCCTATAACACCCTGCATTTCCTAGCTAGTCTTTGAACCGTTATCCTAGTATGTGGAGTATTTTTTAGGTGAAAATGCTCAAATAAATCACTTAGAGCGAAGTTGAGCTAAGAGCCTTTCATTTGTCCAAAGTTTAGCATTCAATTCTACAAGGGTCATCTTTGAATGAGTAAAACTTTTTATATATAAAGAATTTGGCAGATTAAGACCCACTAAATTATAAATAATTGAATTATCCTTCCAACGATACCAATTTTGCATTAATCTGATACCTGAGTAAAAGATTATGTTATTTTTTATGTGAGGCAGTAAGGTCTCACGATAAGCTCATGACGTGAGATCCATTCCCATTTCTGAGAGGCGTGATGTGAGGTCCATTTCTGTTTCTGGGGGTTGCGTCATGAGTGTTTTGCGGAGAAACTTTGACTTTTGAGAGTGGCCACTTAATTTTGAAAAGGAATTAAGAAACCTTTAGAGAGTCACTTCAAACGATTTAAAATAGAAAAATCGAAGATAAGCGATTCCTATTAATGTTTTAGGAAAGGGTTAGGCACCTAAAACGTCCACTAACTGCGGTTATCCAAACTATTTGAAAACGTCTTTTGACTAACTTTATTGAAAATCGGTTTGTTGGAAAATTAATTGGTTAAGGGAAAGGTTTTGCAAAATCAGTTTTTTAGCGATTTACTTAGGGATTTAACTAGGTTCACAAAGAGACAAATAAACAAGTAAATGAAAGGAAAAGGGGAAAAGCGGGGAAGTAGTGATTTAGGTTTTTTATCCCAATCCATCGATCCTGTCCTAATCTAGTTGAGTTTTTGACCCGTTTTCACCTGTCCTAACTCTATGTTTTTGAGCTTTTTAGCTCGAGTCTCGCATCACCTGTATTAAGTACAACTTTGACTTCGAGGCCCAAATGAATAAGATAAACAAACAAAACTATAAATAAATGAATACATGAGACGACAATGGATAATTAAATGAGTAAATAAATGAGAATCCTAAAATTTTTTAGCCGCTTCAGATATGGGACTTCAGCTTATTTTTTTTGTCTCCTTGTATCCATGCAATATGACTATCTTTAGGAAAAGTCTTCAAAAAAAAATTAACTCAAGCTAGATGGGCCTCAATGGCCCATAGTGAATATGCAAAGGGAAATGTGTCACAAAGGACTCGAGCGTGTCCCCATGCAAAATAAAAAGAAAGAGAAACAAGAAAGTAATTAACATATGTCTTGCACTAAATATTTAAACAGGTAAAAAGCATGCAAAAACTAGTCTAACAAAGGAAATTTCTCACTATGAAGCATACATGGAAATCCAACAACAAACACGAAATTAGCGTATTCTAAATAATGTTCAGCCCATTAGAGAACAAACTAATTTGAGGAGGGTGTGATAGTAAGAACTAAAAGAGCAGGATATGATAGGGATGGGCACGCTCAAGACAGATCAGGAATGGCACCATAAAATGCAAGTCTAGTTCAAATCTTCTGAAAATATCCAACCGAACTAACGGGTAGTAGAATAGGTTTAATACTAATAGCAAAGCAGGTTCAACGTATGAGAACAGGCACCATAAAATAATCCTAGCAGTTTACAGTGTCTCCAACTCGTTCTTATTATAATGCAAGCTAAGCAAACCATCACCACTCAAATGAATTTAAACAGGATACAATTAACATCATAGAACACTCTCAAATCAAGCTTCTAGACGTACAAATCATAAACTTTATTTTCCCACCGGACCTTAGTTCGATACAACCACCTTATTTTAATTCAGGAAAAGCATCATGTTATACCAGGCAAAGACTTCACGTTACTTAATACGTTTGCACATACATCTTTTGACTTACAAATAAGAAATCAATTTGTGCTAATATATGCCTATTTAGGCCTTTTACCATAGAACTTTGACATAGAGTCAGCTAGATCGGACACAACAACCTGAAACTATTAAATAGAGATTAAAACTTGAGACCTTGGCACCAAAACCAGCTATAACGACACATCGTTAGCCAAAAATCATTAAGCAGACCCAAAGTTTGAATCATTACGGTGTAAACATCCTTAACAAAATACTAGTAACCCAAAATCTATTAAACTCGCTCAAAGCACTCATCTTTACTCCAAAACTAGCTACCATGAGATGACATTAACCCAAAACTATTCAACAAACTCGAAGCAAGAGGCTTTATTATGAAAATAGCTTAAAGAGACACCAAAAGCCCACAAACAAAATCAAAACATGAATCTTTATCACAGAACCAACTATTCATCTCAAGCAATAGAGTTGAGTTACAAATTCATCAACAATATCAACAATACGCGATGAATTTTAGTATCGAGGCAAAACCAACAGAAATCCTACATCTTACCACTATGACAAAGATTATCTGACATGATAAAACAAACCTGATGCTACTTTTACTAAAAAATCTATGGCTTCTGAGGCCTTTACAACAAATAATTTCCAGATAAATCAAGATCCTGCTGGGGACTATAGCAATTACTCCTATGTAAGATAAGATTATGATCATGACTGCAGGTACAAATAAAAGAGATAAGGAAGAAAATGGTCAAACTAAGAGGAGAATAGAATGTATATACCTCTGTGAGGGCAGCAAACAGGACAGACGAGCTATCAGCAAAGTTGTCATCGCTGGGAGCTTGATATTGTCAACTCGGATATTCCCAATTGTTCGACTAGCTTCCCAAAAAAAAAAGACGATAAAATTTTCATAAAAATACACTTAGAGCTTCAATCCCCACCCAGAAAGAGAGGAAAACCCCCAAAATTTCTACGAAAGAACCCTAACCCCCTAGAATCTCCAACCTTTTAAGACTACTAACAAATAAAAAAAAACCCTTTTCCCAGCTCATCAGTGAGCTCTTTATAGAGACCAATTGAGGGTAATTGAGGGATTTTAAAAAGGGGGAGAAATTCAAAATTCAAAATTCCCCCTCCCACAGTCCCGTTTTCCTCCTTAACCCTGTCCCTATTCTTGGATTTTCTAGCAGAAACGCCAAGTGAGTGGACCAATTAGGTTTAGGAAAAATGGATTCTCTCCCCCAACCAATTAGAAATAGCCAAATAATGTACAAAAACATACGAGTACCCTGAAATTTGCTGAATTTATTCATTTAAGGGACACCTACACATCTTTTAGAAGATTCTCGGAACCCCCATGGTACGAAACCACATGCTACTCATATAAAAAGTATGATTAGACTAAGGGAGAGGAGAAACAGGGTATTTTGGTGGGTTGAAGCTGACTGGAATTAGGTTGGAGCTGAAGTTGTTCGTGGGTTCCTGGTGATTATCGATGGTGTTGCTATTTTAGAAGAGAAGAAGGATCTTATGTGGGCCGGTTTAGCCAGTATGGATTGGGCTTGGGACAATCAGTTATTAATTTTGGCTGCTAACATTAGGGAATTGGGCCTGGGGGTAGTGCTGATTAAGTTGGGTGTTAAATGAAGCTAAGGTTAGATGGTTGTTGGACTGGGCTTGGGTATGGAGTAGGCTGATGATTAAGGTTGAATTAAATTATTTGGTTTCTAATTGGGTAATTTTTTGGGCATCATTTAAAAAATAACCCCTAATTAAATTTGGGGTTATTCAAAAAGATAATTTTGATTTTAATTAAGCCTACCCTATTTGAATTTCAACCAAATTGAAAGTTAATTATCCAAGTACATGGCAATTGTGGCCACCTTAACTTCACTTCTGATCAAATTTCATAGGATGGTCAAATTAGATCGAAATTTGACACGAATCAATACTTCTTTCAATCCCAAGTTTCTTGATTCGATAAAATTGAATAAATATTTCTCCAAATATATTATTTTTTCAAAATAAATAATATTTAAATCAAGACTTCAACTATTTGAACTTATTTTCAAAATAATCCTTGATTAAAATCTGATATTCTGTAAAATGGCTATTTAAGTGACAAAACTACATAATTTCGTATAATGGAATACAATAATGTATAATAGTCACTCAAAATGAAAAAGTTTCCCAGGTGAATATTCTTTTGAAAAAGTTTTATTCAGACGAAATAAATATTTTGATTTTATTAAAACCGAAGAAGCTCAAAATTAAACTTTGTTAGGGAGGGCAAAAATTAGGTGTCAACAACTGCCCCCTCCCTTTGGGTAGGATGGATGCAATTAATCTTGGGTAAAGGGAGGTTGACGTTCCTAATTTTTTGTCCGACCATAAATTCGTATCTAAGAGAGGTTGGTTTTCCACACGAGTTCCATACAGTTATGGCCAAACCTCGGTATCAGGTTTCCTACATATCTTAGGTTTCATGAGAATTCAGGTCATTTGTAGTTCATAAAGCTTGATTTTAAGCATGATTTTCAATAAAATTCACCAATTATCATGATTTTAGAGTTTTTTATTAAATCGAGAAGCTGGGGAATAAAGGGATTGGGGGGGAGGTTGGAATGCAGTCGAGTTTTCTACATAGATCCTAGCCTACATATCCCTAAGAATCAGGGAATCAGACTACTTGTAGTCCGACTCGATTGATAGAAAAGATAGTCTTTTATTAGACGGTCTTCGGCTTAGGATGAGTGACAAGTTGATCGATTTTTGGAAAAGAGGCTTGTAACCTCTTAACCATGAATGTGGGATCCTTCACCCTCATAGACAAGAATTTACCTGGACATAATTTCCAAAACTCTAAGTGCGTTGCCACCCAAATTTAAAAGAAAGAGAAGGCTCCCCTCGGTATGAGTTAAGAAAATATCCCAGAGGTAAAGCTGAGACCAGAATATCCAAAAATACCTAAAGCTGAGACAAGAATTTAGCTCGCTTCTAGAGAGTTTGACATCCCTCTCCAGACTATGTCCCATTTTGCTGTTGAGAAAGAGTCCCACATTGTGCTGTGTCCTTTTTGGAGTCGTCCACACCTGTGGTTTTGATTTGAGATTTTTATACTTTCAGATGCTCTCAACAATTTCTCAAGCAAAAAGTGTTAGTACTAAACATAATTCACGAAAGAGGTATATAGTCTTTTACCATATCTCCATGTGAGTTGTGGCCTGAAGAGCGGAGTCGTCTCTTCATCTACCTATTTAGAATGAAATGACTGGCAATGAAGAACACAACAACTCTCTTGGTTGTTGTGTAATTATGACATTATGTCTTCAAAGTGGGGTGGCCCTTTTGGGCACCGGGGATACTTTATGTAGAATAGTCCCTATAACCGTGTAACTGTGCTGGAGTGGAAACCCTTTTGGTTACCTATATCGCTTGTTATATGTGGAATGATAACCTCTCTTGCTATAGTCGATGATCGATTTATAAGTTTTTCTTAAATTATAAATCTTTGGATAATCTTGTGTATTATTTGATATTGGATATGAGGCGACTTATAGATATCCTTTGAATTGGTAACTTTTAGGTGATCCTGCACATTATCCGACTTTCGATAAGAGATGGTTTACAGATATCCCTCCAATCGCTAGCTTTGAAGTGTTCTCGCACATCATTCGCCCTTGGATAAAATATGACTTATAGATAATCTCTCAAATTTATAGTCTTTGGATAATCCTGCACATAATCGATCTTGGATATGGTGTGGCTTATAGAGAACCCTCGGACGTATCAATTCGACAATCTTGCATATTTTCTGCTAAGGATTTAGTTGCAACTTACGAATAGCCTTTGAACTACCGAATTTTGGATGATCTTGCACACCATCCAGTTAAGATATCATTGTGGCTTATGGATGACCTACAGGCTATCGAATCATAGGTGATCTATTGAGGCAATGATATGCAATAGCTCTTGAGGTAATGCCTTGCGGCTATGATATGTAATGACCCTTAGGGCAATGATATGCAATAGCTGTTGAGGCAATGCCTTGCGGCTATGATTTGTAATGGCCCTTGGGGCAATGATATGTAATAGTTCTTGAGGCAATGCCTTGCGGCTATGATATGTAATGGCCCTTGGGGCAATGATATGAAATATCTCTTGAGGCAATTCCTTGCGGATATGATGTGTAACGGCCCTTGGGGAAATAATATGCAATAGGTCTTAAGGAAATGCCTTACGGCAATGATGTGTAATTTTACCTAAATTTATTTGTCATCGTCCTGCTTTCTACATGTACCTGTACTCAAGGTAGATGATTAGTAGACACAAAGTCGCTTTTACTAGCGACTATTTTTAGGAAACTTCTGAATACGATGTGTAAAGAAGATAAAGAGCTTTTGCTTGTCGCCTACGATCTCAAGAAATGAGATGGAAAAATCAAAAGGTCCTCAATAAATGGGCATTAAACCTATTTTTAGGGCTGCCATAAAATACCGTTCTTGGGTATTAATGCTTTATTGTGGCTTCCACTTTGCTCGGAGATTTTTGAAAGAAACCCTTATTTTTGTGTATCAATCCCTGCATCCACAAAAATGATTAGTTTGAATAAAATTACTCCGTGTTGACCTTCTTCGATCCTTGATTTGCTCCTTGCCATCTCTTGGGAATTCCACCATATCGGGACTTCTACCCTGACACTCCATCCCAAATGATGTCTAGGCAAGTACTAGATAAGTGAGTCGTAAGAATTTTTTAAAATATTCTTAAATTTTTGAAAATAACTTCAGAAACTTATGTAAAACTGTAGAAAATCTCTGCCCATCATGTCATGTACTAGCTCAACGAACGTCTTCCTCGTGATTTTGACTATACTCGACGGATGGTTTCCAAAACTCATGATCATTGTTAGAGGGTTTCTTCAAGTAGTTCTATCATAGCCAAAAATTAAGTCTACCCAGACTTTGTAATAGTTGGTGGATTCCAAAGCTTTAACCTCTGATGCTGGGGAATTTGGAATATGTTCTGGCATTTGGTGGAAATTTTGAGGTCTTCCTCAAAATTTCTGCCCCATTGTAAAGTTGTTTGAGATGATACCAATCCGAGTGGATCTGAAGTCTTTGCTGATCTTCATTCTTTTTGTTGGATTTCGATCTTCTCTTGTGAATTTTTAAGATTCCTTCTCCAATATTCTGCCCCATTTTTCCTTTCCTGGGGTTATATAACCGAGCCGTTGGGGTGCCTACATATCCCATTGAAGCAGGAATTAGGTCAAACATAGTTCAGGACTACGCTACGGATATATATAGAAAATCTAATGGGTTGACCGAAGCCGACATAGGCTGCCTATGTATCCCTTTTATTGGGAATTCAGGTCATCACGTAGTTCATACATAAAGGGAAAGGGTATATTTTCCTAAGGGGTTGACCGAAGCCGACATAGGCCGCCTACGTATCCCTTCCTTAGAAATTCAGGTCAAACGTCATTCGTACATAAAGGGAAAGGGTAGATTTTCCTAAGGGGTTGATTCAAGCCGACATAGGCCGCCTACGTATCCCTTCCTTGGGAATTCAGGTCAAACGTAGTTCATACATAACAGGAAAGGACTCTAGACAGTCACACACTAGAAAACAACATTATTACAAAAGTGATTACAAATAAATTAAGTAAAGAAACACAAAAGCTATAATGTCCTTCAAACATAATATCTCTTTACCACTTCAAAATTGATTGGTTTGGTCCACTCCGTGCCATCTATCTCAAACTAAATCAAAGCTCCTCCAGATAGCACCTTACGAACTGTGTATGGCCCTTTCCAGTTTGGAGCAAACTTGACCTTGTACTCCTCTTAGTGAGGGAATATTCGTTTGAGAACCAGTTCTCCCACTTCAAATACCCAAGCCCTCACCTTCTTGTTAAAGGCATGAGCCATCCTGTGTTGGTACAACTTACCATGGCATACAACGACCATTCTCTTTTCATTAATCAACATGAGTTTTTCATAGAGAGCACGAACCCATTCTTCGTTACTTAGTCCAACTTCCAGAATAATCATTAGGGAAAGTATTTCAACTTCAGCAGGCATCACAGCTTCATTCCTATAGACTAGTAAATAGAGGGTCACTCTGGTGGAGGTTCGAACTATTATGTGATACCCTAGCAAAGCATAAGGTAACATCTCATGCCATGATCTATCATTTTTGACCATCTTTCTCAAGATCTTTTTGATATTTTGTTGGCCGCTTCCACAGCTCCATTCATTTAGGGATGATATGCAGTCGAGTTGCGATGCACAATCTTGAACTGATCACAAATTTCTTTCATCAAGTGACTGTTCAAGTTTTCCCCATTATGAGTATGATCGATTCCAATACTTCGAACCGGCAAATCAAGTTATTCATGATGAAATCTGCAACCACTTTCTTAGTGATGGCTCTATACGAATCTGCTTTGACCTACTTAGTGAAATAATCAATGGCAACTAAAATAAATCTATGCCCATTCGACGCTAGTGGCTCTATTGGTCCAATGACATCCATGCCCCAATCTATGAAAGGCCAAGGTGAATTCATTGTGTGAAGCTTGTGTGGAGGCATTCAAATCAGATCTCCGTGTATTTGACATTTTGGACATCTCTGCACATACTTACTACAATCATTTTCCATAGTCATCTAGAAGTAATCGGTTCTCAGGATCTTTCTGGAAAGGACAAACCCATTCATATGGGTCCCAAAAATTCCAGCGTGTACCTCTTTTATCAATTTATTATCTTTCGTAGCATCGACGCATCTTAGGAATCCCAAATCAGGAGTCCTCCTAAAAAGAATTTCCTCACTTGGAAAGTAATTCTTTGCCAAACGCCGAATTTTCTACTTTTGGTTGTTACTAGCCTCTTCAGGATATATTTTCGATTCCAAATACCTTTTAATGTCATAGTACCAAGGTTTTCCATCAGGCTCCTCTTCCACATGTACACAATGCGCGGGTTGCTCTTTCAAGCTTATTTCCAAAGGATCAATGTAACTCTGATCCGGGTGCTGAATCATGAAAGATATAGTGGCCAAAGAATCAGCAAACTCATTTCGTATTCGTGGGATATGACTAAAATCAACTTCCTTGAATCTTTCACATAATTCTTGCACCAGCTCTACATAAGGATTGATCTTGGGATTTTTTACCACCCATTCTCCCCGTACCTGGTGAATCGGCAAATCTGAATCCCCAATGACTAACAATTCACGAACACCCATATCAAGTGCCAATTTGAGGCCCAGAATGCAAGCCTCATATTCAGCCATGTTATTGGTGCATGGAAAACGTAACTTAGCAGTTACCGAATAATGCTGGCCCATTTCTGACACCAAAACTGATCCAATTCCTGAACCTTTGAAGTTGTCCGCCCCATCAAAAAATAGCCTCCATCCGGGGTAAATCTCTGTAATTTTTATCCTATGAACAAAACTTCCTCATCTGGAAAGTAAGTTCGAAGTGGCTCATATTCCTCATCAATTGGGTTCTCTGCCAAATGATATGCTAAGGCTTGCCCCTTGATTGATTTTTGGGTTACATACACAATGTCAAACTCACTCAGCAACATTTGCCACTTGGCTAGCTTTCCCGTAGGCATGACCTTTTGGAAAATATACTTCTATGGATCCATTCTCGAGATGAGGTATGTTGTTTAGGACGATAGATAATGCCTTAACTTTTGTGCCGTCCAAGTCAAAGAACAGCACATCCTTTCTACAAGAGTGTAACAGGCTTCATATGGCGTGAACTTTTTACTCAAGTAGTAAGTGGATTTCTCTCTCCTACCGGTCTTATCATGTTGTCCGAGGACACATCCAAAAGCATTTTTTGAGACTGACAGGTAAAAAAATAATAAAATTCCTTCTCTTGGTGGAACCAAAACCAGCGGTGCAGACAAGTATTCCTTGATCCGGATAAAAGCTCTCTAACATTCTTCTATCCACTCGTTCAATGCATTTTTCTTCAACATCTTGAGAATTAGCTCGCATATGACTGTTGACTGCGTGATGGACCTGCTAATATAATTTAAACAACCCATGAAACTCATAATTTCCTTCATATACTTTGGCGGTGGCAAATCTTGAATTGTCTTGATTTTGGATGGGGCTAACTCGATGCCTCTTCTACTGACTATGAACCCCAGCAACTTCCCTGATGGAACACCAAAAGCGTACTTAGCAAGGTTTAATTTCAAATAGTACCATCTTAATCTGTTGAAAAATTTCTCCAGATGGGTCAGATGATCCGAACTCTCACGGGATTTGATAATTACATCATCCACGTAAACCTCAATCTCTTTATGGATCATATCATGGAAAATCATCATCATAGCCCTCATATATGTTGCACCCACATTTTTAAGACCAAACGGCATTACCCTGTAATGATAAATACCCCAGGGTGTAATAAAAGCTATTTTTTCTGCATTTTTCTCATCCATCAATATCTGATGATACCCGGCGAAACAATCAACGAATGACTGCATTTCATGTTTTGCACATTGATCAATGAGAATGTGGATGTTGGGCAACAGATAATTATCTTTAGGACTGGCTCTATTCAAGTCTTTATAGTTAACATAAATTCGAATCTTACCGTCCTTCTTCGACATAGGGACAATATTGTCCAACAACATTGGATATTTTGTAACCTCAAAAACATTAGACTATATTTGTTTTGTCACTTCTTCCTTGATCTTTAGATTTAAATCTAGCTTGAATTTCTATATTTTTTACTTGACTAGATCAAATTCTGAATTTATTGGCAACTTATGTGACACAATGCTGGTGCTCAACCCTGGCATATCATCATAGGACCAAGAAAACACGTCGATGTATTCCCGCAATAGGTGGATGAGCTCTTTCCTTTGTGGTGCCGCCAGGTGGATACTGACATTTGTCTCTTTGATTTCATTATGATCTCCCAAGTTGACTATTTCAGCTTCCTCCAGATTGGTTTTTTCATGATTTCATTGTTCCCCTTATTTTGTTCATTCAATCTTTGACATCACACGATGGGCGATGGGTTATGAGTGGAGCGGAGGTCCAAATTTGCAAGGCCTCCCCTAGCGCAATCTGCTTTACCCTGGTGGAATTTGGGAGATTTTCTGGTATAGCATTACATCCTTCGAACAAATCTCCAATCCCATCCCCAAGACCATCATCATTTGACACCTCTCGTATAGAAAATGACTGGAACAGGAGTGGCAAGGGCCCAAACAGACTCTTCTCTGGCTCATCCTCAACCCTATCCTTCCTGGTAGGCTAATATCCTAACTCGTACTTAGAGCCTTTCTTTGGGATTGCAATACGCTTGATAATTCCTATAAATTCTTGCCCAAGCCTTGACCAGGTTCGAACCTATTTCTTAATATCACCGTTGCAATCATTTTGTAGACAGAAGACATTGGTAATTTGGGCGTCGAATCTTTGTCCACAACATTTACAATTTCCACTGTATAGAAACTGCTACCTTTTGAAACATCTTCAATCATCGGCATATAACCATTGGGATGGTCCGCTCGACTTCCTTCTCCTTGGATGACTACTTCATTATCTTTCCAAATGAACTTCAATAATTGATGAAGGGGTGATGAAACTGCCTTTGCACCGTGTATCCATGGTCTTCCTAAGAGAAGGTTGTATCTAGGATGGATATCCATAACATAAAACTTAGTCTTGAACTCAGCAGACCCCATTTGGATGTGCAAATCAATCTCTCCTTTGGTATCTCTCTGCCCACCATCGAATGCTCTAACATTTACGTGACTTTGATGAATTTTTCCTAAATCATAGCCCATTTGAACCAGCATAAAGAGGGGATAAATATTTACACTAGATCCGTCATCTATTAATACCTGATTAATCACATAATCACTGCAAATAATGGTCACATACATGGCTTTGTTGTGCATCTCTCCTTCAAACGACAATTCTTTATCACTGAATGATATGCGATGATTCCCCACAATGTTTCCTATCATCGCAGCCAGATTATCAACACTCATTTCTGTGGGAACATATGCTTCCTCCAAGACCTTCGATAAAGCCTGTTGGTGGTATTGTAAACTCATTAATAGTGCTAAGACAGAGATTTGGGCTGACATTTTCTCTAAGTGCTTGACAAATGAGTAATCATTTGGTTGCATACACCTCTAAAATTCCTCAGCCTCTCCTTCAGTGATTGACCTTTTCTGTGAATCTTTTTTATTGGTCAATTCTTCAGGGATGTAACATCGTCCCAATTGTGTCATCCCTTGGGCAGCAATGGTTTGCACAATAAATTCCTTTCTTGGTGGGGGAGTGTACATTTGAGTCGGGGCCGTCATCACTATAAATGGGGCATTCTCATTGATACTTAAGGCAGCCATAACCTTCTTCATATTTCCTACCTCTTCCGCTTTTTTGAGCTTTTTGGAGTTCACCTGGGTAATGGTCTTGCCAGATGCCCATTCGCCTTCTACTTCAATCATGTTAACTGTTGATCTTCCATAGTTGGGCAATGGATTTCTGTGAATATTTAGAGTAGGCGCCTGGAGCGTGATGACCTTTTGATCGATTAAATCCTGGATCTTGTGTTTCAAGTAGACACAATCCTCTGTACTGTGCCCCGCTTCCCCCGAATGATAAGACCAATGTTGACTTGCATTAAAAAATTGAGAGTTGGGATTGATATTCCTTGGCTGTATTGGTTGCAAATGACCAGTGTTCTTTAATCTTTCAAACAATTGGGTGCGACTTTCAGCTAAAGGGGTGAAATTTTGGGGAGGTTTCTTTTCGTGGTTTGGATGTTGGGGGTTATACGGGCTTAGGTTTGTAGGAGGGGGTACTTGGTGATAATTTGGAGGCATTTGGAAATTTGTTTGGTTATTTGGAGGAGTGGTTTGGAAATAAGACTGATAATTTGGAGGTGAAATTGGGTATTGGGGAAATATATTTGGCTGTGGATCTTGGTATGAGGATTTGATGTTTGGGAGTGGAGTTTGGTATTGGGGGTGGGTGTAGAACGTGTGCGGAAGGTTAGGTGATGGCGAAGAAGATAAAATATTTCTAGAATTGAACCTCTTTATCTTTTTCGTAACAGAATTAGCAGAAATCACAGCTACATCTTCCTTTTTCTTCTTTGAGAACATGACAGTCCCAGACGACGTCAGGGTTTTGGCAATCTTCCCTCCGAATACCTTCTTCCAATGATTCTCTTATTTTTACCAAATCTGCAAAAGTTTCCCAGACAGCGGACACCATTCTGGTATAATATTCTCCTTCTTGAGCGTTGGAGAACACGGATACCATTTCCTCCTCGGACATAGGCGGTTGCACTTTGGAAGCTTCTTTCCTCCAACGAAAAGCATAGTCTCAAAAACTCTCAACATTTCTCTGTTTGATCCGATCTAGTGAATATTGGTCAGGGACTATTTCAATGTTGAATACGAACCGGTCAAGGAAACCCTTTGCCAATGCTTTCTAACCAGTCCACTTTTTTGGATCCTGAGACATGAACCACTCCAAGGCTTCGCCATTTAAACTTCGACTGAATAGGCACACCAATAACACCTCGTTTTTCCCTATCCCTACCAGTTACTCATAGTACCTTCTTAGATGGGCCATTAGATTTTCGGTACCGTCAAACATCTCAAACTTAGGGACTTTGTGCCCATCTGGTAGGTCTACTCCCGGGTGTACACATAAATTGTCATACCCTAAATCATCGTGGTCTCTCACTTTATGAGATTCTTTGATCCTCATGATCTCTTCATTCATAGCTAGCAACTTTAGTTTATCCTCAGTCCTCCACCCTTTCTTCTTCTTCTCGTAATGGTCTAAATCGGGATTAGGAAGAGGATTATAGATATCAGGGGATATGATGGCGTGAGGAGGATTTGGAAGGGAGGTTTGATTTTCCTAATGAAAGGAAGTTGGTTGGTAGGTGGGGAGGACCTTTTGGAAATTTGAAAGGTTTTGTTGAATTTACGAGCAGTTAGGTGGATTATGAGAAGGATTTTGCGGATTTGGAAGTGAATTTGGTGGATTCAGGGATAGATTCGATGGATTTTGCAGGTTTAGGAGTGAATCTTGTGGATTTGGGAAGGAATTTTCTTGATTTGAAAATGTGTTTTTGGGATTTGAAAATGGATTCGGAGATGGGTTTTGTGGGGTTAGAGATGGATTTTGTGGGTGGTAGGCATCTGGGTTGTTTTTACAATTAGTGTTTTGGACAAGTGGAAGGGCAAAGACGAACGATATGTTATTTGACTGATCCCCAAGAATAGGTGGGCTGAGGGGAGGGATTTGGAGTAGAGTCCCGTGTCCTCCTGGAGCGGAGGCATTGACGGTGATGGACAAGTTAGCCAAATCTCGAGTGCGATTCATTTCCTCCTGAAGCATTTTTAACTTTTTTGCAAGTTCCACAATCATTTCATTTTGTTCCGCTATCATATTGTCCGGGATAGTCAGTGTGCTTTCTTCGTCATTTCCTATCATTTTTGAATGATGGTCAGAGGATGGGATTTTGTGCGCTTTTGATCGGGTGAAGTAGGGATGTTCTGCCAGCTTATATCAACATGGAGTAATTTCTATTATCTCTCTGTAAAGTAAAACAACTTAAAGGCAGACGTGTTAGTTTCCGTATATGATAAGTAATGCAAAATATTTGACATGAAATAACCACATAGAGTTGCTTGAGTCATATCCAAATTCATCCATAGGACATAGTGGATAAACTTGCCTTTGATCTAAACAAACGCACATAAGCACATAAAATAGTTATATCACACAAAAACATTATAATAACGGGTATCCTAGTTGGGGTGACCCTTTTTGAGCCAAGGGTTTAGGCCTAATGATTTTTGAAGAAAATATATGCTTTCTCGAAGTCAATCCATTAACCTCCAACTCGTATAGACACGAAAAAGGGCATAAATACCTACAAAATATAACAAAAAAGGGATACAATCTTTAGGGAAAAAGGGAAATAACATGTAAGAAGATAAGTTCCCACGCATGGGAGATAGAAAAACTAGCTACCAGAGGCTCCTTCGTCTGACTTTTCCTCCTTTGCCTTGTTTACCTCCTATGCTATTTGATACCTATTGATGATAAGATGACTCCCGCATAATTGTTCCTTGTAGTCGTAAGTCATTTTCCCAATGTAGTCGAGTTGGGAGGCCATGCTTAGGCTTGAACCAAATGATTAGGCTTGAACATGGTGAGAGAATTTAGTTAAGATCAGACTTTAGTATATGTAGTTATTAGTGTCCATGTGAGAATTATAAGTTGAATCAAAGGAGTATGGTCTTTAAGGGAAATAATATACTTGAGGGAGTATTTGAGAAGTGTTGCTAAGCTTGAAAGTAAGAGGTTGCACTGCCTAAGGCCTAATAATTTTATCCTAGGTTATGTTCTATAGCCCTTTATTCCATGTCATACAGTTGAAGCCATGTTTCGATTCCTTATTCGGATATAGTATTCAGATCATGCCTAACATTCCTTGTTCCCTAAATGTTATTGGAATTTCTTGAAAAAAGTGTTAAAGAAATGCTATAATTGAGAATGATCTCTCAGTATGAGTTAGTCCGTAAAGCCAACAATTCAGTTTAGTAGTTGGATAGACAAGTTCCTATGTTTTTCTGCTTTCCATCTGGTCATATTATCTGAAGTATCATGAATATGGTTTTTCCTAGAGGCAAAAAATATTGCATCCTGATAATTTGCGAATTCAGCTTAGTTCGTAAATTATGCATCATTTTTTGATTTCAGATGGTAAGTTATGATTCAGTCCATAAGTGTTCTATACATCATCTCAGTCTTTTCATAGTATATCAGCCAAGTTAGTATCATTCGGGGGACGAACTATCCCAAGGGAGAGATGTTGAGATACCTCTGAGTTTTCATATCCTAAACCTCTCAACCTTTCTTCATAAAACCAGATATAGCCTGAAGCAGTGATTACTCATAAGTCAACACTCTCATTTCTATGTCATCCTTATAATAATCCTTATGTCATTGCATGCATTTAAGAAAATCAGTTTAGTTCATGATATTCAATTCATGTATCATGTTTTAGACCCAGTTATTTTCTCATGTTCCCATTCATGCATGTTAAATATATGATCTTAGATTCTTCAGTACTCTCAGCTTAACTGGTCTCATTCGAGGATGACTGATCCCAAGAGGGAGATAACGTAACACCCCGTATTTCCTGGTTTGCCTTTAAACTGTCGTTCCTACATGTATAAGCTCCAAGACAAATTATTACCATATGGATATAAGTTTCATAATCATCATCCTAGTGTGTGGAGTGATTTTGAGGTGAAAAATGTTCAAACAAATAACTTAGACCGAAGTTGAGCTAAGAGCCTTTCATTCGTCCAAAGTTTAGTATATGATTCTATAAGGGTCATCTTTGAATGAGTATAACTTTTTCTATATAATGAATTTAGAATATTAAGACACACCAAATTGTAGATAATCGAAATAGCTTTCCAACGATACCAATTTTGCCTTAATCCGATACAAGAGTGAAATGTTATGTCTTTATTTGTGTGAGGGTAAGGTCTCGCAATAAGCTCGCGATGCGAGATCCATTCTAGTTTCTGAGAGGCGCGACGCGATGTCCATTTCCATTTCTGAGGTCCACACTACGAGGGTCATTTACACTAGAAAAAGAGGCCAAGGGGTAGTTTATTCCTTTTCCCTCATCTCCATCCGTCCAAACACAATTTAAAACTCAAAAAGGGGAATTATTTGCCCATCTTCTTCAAATCAACTCACGTAAAAACCCTCCCTTTTCCCGAGAACTATGCGCCACCATAGGTTTTAACACCCTTAGTGGGTTCAATATAGTGATCACTCTTGCTAGGTTCTATTCTGATGACAAGGGTAGAGCAACTCTACCAATGTGGATAAGAAACGTGTGACTCCATGTTAGCTCACATGGTTTATGTCAGTTAGAAGATGGCCTAAGATTATCTCATCAACCAAGTACAATCAAAATTATCTTTGAGAGACTAATAGGGCAAGTTCTAGATGGTACAAGTACACATGAGATTTGGACAAATGAGCTCACCACACATGGCATACAAATTCGCCAAGGAGGCTCAACTGGCCTTCCTATTAGACAAAAAAATGGAGTATCTATCAATTTTCACAAGCCAACATTTTTGGAGTCACCAAAAGAACAAAAGAATTTAAACAAGGTCGCTCAAGTCTATTCCCTTGATTTTTCAAAAATTTTGGACGGAGGGGGCTTTTTCTTTTCTATTTGCACCATGCAAAATTTGCTACACATGGCAACAACCTAAGCCTTTGTCTCACATTGTGGCTTTTATACGGGCAAACCAACCATATGGTTACTTAATTTCCACCATAAGTATGGATGTGATCGGAAATCCAAATTGCTACAAGTAGTCAGATTTCCCTGGCATTTGTGAACTCGATGCCATGGGTACTCAAACTTCTCCAGCATCCATGGCTCAAAAACCAAGCATGACGCTTCTGTCTTAAGAATGTCATTATTATTTTAATATTGTCATCACTCAATCTATCATAGGGAAAGGATCCTACAATATTATCACAACTAAAATAAAGATAAAGTAAAACAAAAAATTAAAAAACAAACAAAATAACTAATCCATAAAGTGTGGACACCATCAGAGTGCAAAAATAATGCAACTCAAAAAAAAAATAAAAATCATCCAAAATGTCATCAAAACCTCCATAAAACATGTATATGATACAAACCTTAGGACTACTACCCCCAACTGTAAGGATCGCAATGTCCTCACTGCATAAGAAATAAAGCATGAGAAAAGGATGTTTCCTGAATTAGCATCAAGAGCTACTCTCTTCTTCTAACTCTGCTCCATCACTACCAACATCAGAACCTGACCACTTAGAAGAGGCCTCATCATCACTCTTTATTCTAAGAGAAGTTTTTCTATCATGGGGTTTCATGACCTTCCACAGGCCCTTCACCCCATTCCACATCTTCCTGAAAAACTTGTCTCTCTTTATTTCCCTTTTTTTCATATTCTCATGGGAGTTCTGAAGCTTCTTGTGAGACTCTGCTAGTGCTGAATATTCCCTCTCAATCTTAGCAACAGTGGATCCCTGTGTCTAATCCTCCTTCTTGTACTTCTCATAATCCGAGTGAGACACATAAAAATGATGCTTGGTAGAGGACTCTCCCGGTCCATGAGGAAATATTGATACTAGCTCCTTAATGACCCTAATATAAACCCTAATATCTTCCAGAGGCCCGACAGTGGATGGTCTACACGACTCTGACTCCTTAACTGTCGACTTGCCCATGTCGATATTTCTCTTCTTTCTCTTACTAGGTGAACCCTTACCTCGGATCTTAAGAGGGTAAATAGGGGTTCTAGGGTGCACCCATATGTCATCCAGGTGTTCCAGCACCCCTGCTCTCCTACATAGCTCAGTAATAGGAGAAGGAAATAAGAGATGTGCACCACCATGGTTCCTATAGAACTTCATATAAGATATCATCAGAGGACTAACATTCAGAGGAATGTTGTCCATTATGCAGGCTAATACGGGCACACATATCTGTAACATTAGTTAGTGCATGCAAGGAGAGATCCGAATGCATATGATATTTTGCCATATCTGAGCCTATGCTATGAAGTCGTTCATAGAGATACCCTTTTTTGTTGCCACCCATGGAACCTCCTTGATCGGGCACCCATGTCTGCATCTGGGGGCCCATATAGATCATTGATTCACTATGCTCCAAAATGCACATCCACCCCCCGGATCTTGATAATCGGGTTCGCAAAAGACACTATGTATGATTAGCATAGAACTCTCGCACCCACTACTCATTTGCCCTAAAAGGGTTTAAGGAAAAACATCTCCATCCAGTGGCCACTAGTCTAGCATGAAATATCAAAATCTTTTTCGGCACTTTCTCCAAGCATATACCCCTTTCTAAGAGAAGCTTAGTCCTTGGGAACTCATCATAATATTTGTTGTGGAACTCAGGAGTATGACTCGAATGTGGTCAAAGTTCTCTATGATGGAAACCTGCAAAACATGAGGACAATACAAAATCATTCATCATCAATATTTTTATGATTATACTAAACTATATTGTCTACTAAATTTCATGGTATGGGTACTTGGTGGTGTTTGAACAAAAATATGAACAAGGGGAATTTTACCCCAGGCTAAAATTTAGTCTTGGTTAGAGCGATAACGGTAGATCTTCTGCGATTGTGGCTGCTGCGATCGCAACTATAAGACCTATAACAATCAAAAACAAGAATTTGAAGAACTTACCAGACTACTGATGCATAGTGGATGTAAAGATGCCTTTGAGATGTTCAAAATATATCCACAAACAGTTGCAATTTGAGAGAGAAATTGGAGGATAAGTGTGGGAGGAATGCAATACCGATGGTGTTTTAAATCTGATTGGACCGCAATCACGGACATGCAGGTGGCTGCGACCGCAGCTCAGAGCCTCTGATTACGGTAACAGAGGGAATTTCTGCACCTCTATTTTCCCCTATTTAGTCCACTATGCAAACATCCCGCATCTTTCATTTTCAATTCATTATATACACTCCAAAGTGCCACAAATGCATGAATTTTACATAAACAAAACAAAATCTACTCTATCATGTAGAAATAAAAGGATATGTGCCACTTTCGTGGCATAATGGGTTGCTTCCTATATTTTATGGAAATAACACCCCCTTCCCCCCAACTATCATTTGTGTTTCTACTTAGATGATTTAAATCTTCATCCCAACTTTCTCCCACTATGCATTGAGCGGAAGAGGGACAGAAGATTCAAATATTTGAAGCTGAAACATGATAGAAATGAGGACATAGAGTAGCCGTTTCTATCTCTCCACTTTAAATAATTGAACCTTTTGCTTAATTTTACATCAATTTTTTTATTCGGTTCCTTGGGTAATGGTGGGAACATCAATAGGCCACTAGTTAACATCAATAGTCTTGAACTATTACATCCGACATGTTCTTCTTCTATTATTTCATCATGGTACCTATCAAACTCATAAAAAGAACTAGTGTTTGGGTTAGCATAATGAGGGGGGGAGCATTTGGACTATCACACCAATGTCCATATCAAACACCACATAAAAAACAATCATACTCTTAATAGGGTAGATATGGTGCCTATATCTGTCTCCGTGGAGCATATCTACAATCTAGCTGAAAGTGGGGTCTGTCACAATATGGACATGGATCATCAATAGAGGATTTCCAACTACCAAAATCATATTTGTCCCAAGATGCCGTAGTGACAAGAAAAAAATTGACCTAACACAAGAAACAAAAGAAAATCATAAGAAAATATTTACAAGTTTGAATCCAAGAAAGTAAGCTAAAATTCTAAACTAACTCAATACGTCAAATTATTCCACAGCAATGACACCATATTCTGATAATGCTCAACTTATAAGTCAATTTAAGTGCATGGCAGTTGTCATAAATATAATTACCCAACTTTGAGTTTGGGTCAATTCCACGAGGAACAATGTGAGTGGAGATTAAACAAGTTCAAAATTAAAGTTACTTCTTAAGTTCAAACCTAAGAAACATGTAATTGAGGATTTTTACACATTTCAAAGATATGATTATTTTTGGACTTCTAAAGGACTAACTCAGGGCTACGAATAATTAAAGTGTAAGTAATTATAAATGGATCTTGGGATTATGCTTTCCTAGGGGAAAATTATGCATAGGAGTATGATGATTCGGTGCAAATTGTAGTCGTTAGTCATGTGGTAGGCTAGGCTATAAGTCCTTGAGGCTAGTTTGTCAACAAAGTCTCAAAGGTGTCACTCATTGACCCTTTAGAGTACCTAACGAGTGTGTCAATTAAAGCCACACAACACCTCAATTGGGTATTACTATTTCTAGGATGATACCCAATGTACAGTCAACCTCATAATAAGCCTTATGTCTAGGATAGTGAAAATTAGCATACTATGCCCATAAATTGTCTACTATTGCTTTGGTTCCCACAGCCCTCTTTCGAGGATGATGTAGGTTCCAAAAGTTCACCCAAACCTCTCTTTCAAGGATGGTTTAAGCTTTTAAGAGTGTGGGATTTTCCCCCTAAAACTCATTTGGGTATTTGGGGCTTTCACCCACAAATCCCAACCAATTTAATTAACCAATAGTATAACCTATCATCAACAAACTAACATATACACAAATGAATCACAACCCATACAGAATTGCACCCTTTTCTAACATAACCCCAAGAGGAAGAACTAGCTACACATAAGAGTAATAAGAAAGATATACCCCAAAATCTCCATCAAGTTGATTTATTGAAAGATAAAGAGAATGCAAATTTCAAGATTTAAGATTCAACAAATCTTCAATGGAAATCTCAATCCTCCACTTAAAAGCTACTCTAATGTATTCTTCACCCAAAAAATTAGTGCAATAGTTGTCTTCTCAAAATTGAAAGCTAGATGGTGTAAAAATTCCATAAAAATTGGATCTACTATATGGGATAGGGTTTGAGACTCTTAAAGGGATTTGGGATTCATATGTGTGCATTTACAAATTTACCCCTGGCTATAATTTCGCTTTCCCATAATTGCTGACACTTGTCCACAATCGCATCTACCGTAACCTTGGCTAGAACTCACGATTGTGGTATGTTAACCTGTCTTGACTAGCCACGATCGCAGTAACTAAATCCTGTTTCTCCTTTTTAGCTCAAGTCCATTTTTTCCATCTCGTAACTATTCCTACAAAATATGAATATTAGTGCATTTAATCACAGTTATGTCTCATTTCTACATTTAAATCATTGTAATATGCACTAATGTTGAGTGGAAATGAGTGGTAAATTTACCACTCATCATGGATCCACCATTATCCCCTCACTAGAAATAATATGACCCAGAAAAGTGATAGTGTTCAACCAGAATTCATATTTTGAGAATTCGGCATACAATTGTTGCTCTTTCAAGGTTTGCAACACCATACAGAGGTGATTGGAATGATCCACCTCACTCTTAGAGGACTCCAAAATGTCATTAATGACCACAATGACAAATAGATCCAAGAACTAAGGGAATACCCTATTCATCAAATCCATGAATGTAGTCGAGGCATTGGTCAAACCAAATGATATAATCAAGAACTCAAAATTCCCATATCAGGTACGGAATGTAGTCTTAGGTATATCCACCTCCATAATCTTAAGATGATCATACCTAGACGAAAGATCTATCTTTGAAAAGAATTTGGTACCTTGCAACTGATCAAACAAGTCATCTATTCTAGGAAGAGGATACTTGTTCTTAACCGTCACCTTATTCAACTATCGATAGTCAATACATATCCAAAGGGAACCACTATTTTTACACATGAACAATACCAGTATGCCCTACGGGACATACTACGATGGATGAAACCTTATCCAAAAGATACTTAAGTTGCTTCTTGAGTTTCTTCAACTCAGTCGGAGCCATTCTATAAGGAGGAATAGATATTGGAATAGTATCCAGAACTAAATCAATCCCAAAATCAATCTTCCTATTTGGAGGGATACCAAGAAGGTCATCCGGAAAGACCTCAGGAAACTCATTAACCAACAGAACCGAATGCAAAAAAGGACCTTTCGAGTTAGAGTCTTTAACTCAAACCAAATGATAGAGACACCCTTTAGAGATTAACCTCGAAGCTCTAAGATATGATATAAACTTCCTCTTAGGATCTAGGGAACCACCCTTCCATTCAATAACCGGTTCACCAAGGAACTTAAAAACAACCTTACAGATCCCCAAAATGAGATCAAAATCCACCATATCTAATTCAAACAAATAAACCAAAGTCTCCTTACTACCAATAGATACCACACACCCTCTATAGACTCTTTTAGTAACCATAGAATCACCGGGGTAGAAATAGAAAAAGGATCCGACATAACCTTTGGATAAAAACCAAAATACATAGCCACAAATGGGGTCACATTAGAGAGAGTGGACCCTGGTTCAAGTAAATAATATATGTCATGAGAAAAGAGTTGTAATGTACCATTTATGACATTAGGTGATGCCTCAGCCTCCTGTTAGGACGCAAGAGCATATAACTTATTCTGGTTAGTGCCAATACCAAAAGCAGAAACAGATGCAGAAATAACACCGTTAGATGAAAGAGCAGATGAAGAGGCAACTGGAACCTTATTTTCTCCCAAAGCAACCTTACCAACCAGATAATTTCTAAGCATATGGCTTAGATGACCATATTTGAAACATATGTCCCTCTCATTATCACAGAAACCTCGATGCATCTGACCACAGAACCTATAAGGAGGATATGATGAAGCCTAATGAGCCCCACTATCCTATGATTGGGCACCCTGTGCCCTAAAGTTTTCTCCACCCTGTAGCCTCCTGTCACCCCATGGCTTCGGGTAAGGAGCACTAGCTGTGGAGAAAGAACTAGAACTCCCTCACTTATTTTTTGGACACTTACCACCATCCCAATAACTTTGTTGTTGACCACCACCTACTCAGAGAATCTAAACTTCTTACCTTGTCTTTCATCTAACTCAGCCTACTTTCTATTTTGCTCCTCCATCTGTTGTATATGAACAACCAACCTTGATATATCCATGTCCTTGATCAATAATGTAGTCTTGCTTTCAAGGATCAACTCACGAGATAGTCTAGAAGCAAACATCCTTATCCTGGACCTCATATCCGACACTATTTCAGAAGCATACCTGGACAACTGGTGAAAATTTAAGGCATACACCTTGACTGAAATCTTTCCCTTTTTAAGATAAATAAATTTCTCCACTTTCACTTCTTTTAACTCCCAAGGAAAGAAGCAATCCAGAAAAGCATTAGAGAAAGTCTCCCACAAAGTTAACTCATCAACCTTACCCCTTGTCTGATCCCATTCCTTGTACCATTGGTATGCCATATCCTTTAGCTAATAGGAAGCAAAATTCACCCCTTCCACATTCGTGTCCTGCATGACCCTAAAGATTTTTCCATCTCATCTAGAAAACCCTAAGGATCCTCCTCCACCTTAATGCTAGTAAAGATTGGAGTACTCAACCTTATAAACTGGCCAACCCTTGTGGCCTCAGAAGATGCAATACCAAATGCACCATGCTCAGCTTGAGAAGCTACCAAATGAGCAATCACATGGATCAACTAATGAAACTCTACATTTATCACGTCTTCTTGAGGAGCATGAGAAGGACTAGAAGAAATTGGTGGAACTCTAGAAATATTTCAGGACTGAACCTGTAGACAGAGTATGGATCCCATAAGAAGAGCATGTCCCATCAACATTATCCCCAGTTAGGACAGAGGAGTTAACGTACACATCAGATTATTAAGGCATGATCTGAAAGGACAATAAATGAGAATTAGATAAGTTTTTAGGGCTTAGACTCTGAGCTTGAAAATAGAACACAAAGAAAGAAAAACATTCCTAAATGCCTTGTAGCCTCTCTTATATGAGTATGGCATGCTACACACTCTTAAAAGAGACTCTACCCAACATAGCTTTGTGGACTCTCAATTGACCATGATAGTGACCGATGCAAATGAGTCCAACCATCTAATACCCAACCAATAACCATACCAAAACCAAAATAATAACCAAGTAAGAGTCCATAACATGATAGGATTAAACAATTATAAATACTGTCAAACGATATCAGCCATAATACCAATGCCAATGACCAAGATAACATCACATTCGATACCACCCATACCAACCTATAGTAGTCCCACAAAGCCTCTAATCAAAAGTAAAATAATATCCAATCAGGATATTTCCTCGACCATAGTTAAAATCAATGTCTATGAAATAACCAAAATATGTAAAAACATCCATGACATGAAATAGAACCTTTTAGAATATGGAATATCACCACTTCAATCCAACCGAGTTAATCTTGAATCTAATCACTGGGCAGAAGGAGTACAATGGTCCGTTCCTACATCATGAGGGGATACAGCTGCCTAAGGATGGGTTAGCGGGTGAATGTTATCATGCACTCAAGATAAGGATAAAAGAATGTCAACATTTAAAATCAAGTAAACCAACCATATGTATTCACAACCATACATACATATATATAACCATGCTAGAAAAGAGAACCAAGTTTAGGATGCCTTTAAAATCATTAACTTGGGTATTTATGTCTTAACCATCCTAGAACCACCCACAAGCTATATGGGTCAAGTGTAACTCCCTAAACAGGCTTTGATACGTGTAGCCACACGAATCAAAGATACCATAGGAGTAGGGGATTCCCGAGTACCCTTCACTCTCCATGATACATATATACAAATGTACTTAAGGGATTCTTGTGTACCCCATAAGTATCATATATGGTCACCATGGTAAATTCTCATATCGGTAAATATGAATTTCCAGTGTCTATCCATTGGACTCATACCTTCACAGTTAGCTATCATACCCAACCATTATTGCCCAATTAAAACCATTAGCACACAACCAAACCATCATTTCATTTATTATTAACCAAGGCTATAAGTAGTGATATTGTCATATAGATTATAGCTTGTAAACAATGTACTTAGCCAACTTTTTTAAGAATAAGGGATTCTTATGTACCCATAGATTACATTATTAAATTGACTTAGGGGAATACCATATACCCCACAAGTGATCATTATTATGTTTGCCTGGGGGATTTCTCTATACCTCACAAGGCTTTCAACTAGACCAATCATAAGGACCAATACCTTACAATTTAACCATTCCAAACCATTTAAAATATTTAGGGTTCTATTACCAAGTTATACCATGCATAGTTTAATGAAAGTCCAACAATTTCACCAAAAACATTATCATAGGTATTTTATGAAACAAGTTGGAGGCATAGTCTTTTCAAAGACAACACCAAGTACCAATTAACCATTCCCATGTATCCAAATGTTCAACCATAATCTACCATTATAACCAAAAATCCTAATATGTAGTATTCGAAAACCCAAACCATACAATATTTATGCCATGAAAAAAATTCATAAAATATGACTTTAGTTGGAACTAAAAATGAGGGAGGAGTAACATACCTTAGATTAAGAAGATGACAGAGAGAAATCACCCTTGTAAGCTCCAAATTGATCCTATTGATGAAACCCTAGCCTTTCTTAACCCAAGAGCCTTGAGAGAATTTAAGAGTGTTTTAAGAGAGTTTGAGTGATTACAAATAGGTTAAATAATGTCCCAAGAGTGATATAAGTTGTGGGGCCTTAAGAGGTTAAGAGGGGAATTGTCAAGATTACCCCCAAGTTAAACTGCTTAAAATTCCCGCAGGATGATATGACTACCCAACCCTAACCGTACCCTAGGGTATAAGTGGTACCCTAAACTTATACCTTAGGCCTCCCCTTGGACCCCAACACACTTCAACATATGACCTCCCAATCCAAACCATACCCAACCATATGATTAGTACCATGAAATTTACCCTAGATAGAATAGAATTACCTAGACTTAACTTAGGGCAACATACAATTGACATCTTACCACTAGTACCCTAAGGTATGACTAGTATGGTCCAACCGCACCTTGGACAAAAGCCAAAAAACCTACACTGGTTACCTTACGACCATGATCCACCAACATGAACTAAATCATATGACTAGTACCCTAAGTCGGTTGATATCTTAAAGCCAAAAAAGGAGAAATTTTCTAAGGGTCAAAACTAGGGTGTTTCAATACTATGATTGGGAGATTTTTCAAAGCTATTAATATTGACTTTTAAATCATTAAATTTTTTTTTGTAGGTAATCTTTTTTATTCAACAAACTTCAAGTTTAAGTTCCCAATCTCTTCTTTCGCTTAATAAAGCTCACTTTTCTTCATGGACTTTATTCAAATCAACTATGGAAAGGTTCAAAATTTTTGGATGTTTTGAGCATTCATTAAAGGAGTTAGATCTTACTATAATGACCCTCCAGGTTATTTTCTATATTCTCACTCATTTTTTTATTTAGAGCATTCTTATATCTTTCCCAAGTCATTTATGACTTGCTAGGACTAATAGTTTGATTACCTGGTAGTTCGTTTGATTTTTTTTAGCCAATTCTTTGTTTTGAACTCTTTGTTGCTTTAAATTGGCTACCGAGTAAAACCTTGAGTCAAATGACCTTGTATTCCAATTCTAACTATTATATCAGCTCTGGAATATCAATTTTAGGCTAGGTGGATGCTTGGACTGGGTCCCGAGGCACCCGAGCTCATTTTGAACTATTGGTCAGAAATTAAGAAAAATGGCAAATGGATGTAGAACCCACTTTTGGTCAAAACAACCTTAGATGGAAATTTCGACTGTACCATTGAGTCTAGAACATCAAATTTGATAGGGTAGCATAGTTCATTTGCGTATATAGGATTTCGTATGAATCTTAAGGAACCATCAAGTGTCGCATAAGTGACACTTTTAGTTGCATAAATGTCACCCCTGACAGCATGGCAAGCATCACGTACACAGTGGTGATGTCACATAAGCGACTTCTATACTATTGGCTAGGTATCGCATATGTGACCGACAAGTCACGTATGTGATACCCGTGTACCTGAGAATGTTATAAATACCCCCTTTAGCCTGTTTTAACCATTTCTCGTCCATCTCCAAGATATTTAAACCCTAAAAAGTGAGAAAGGTTGGGGACAAAATTTGTGGGTGATTTTGGATCTTGGATAAAGATTATTTATGCGATTCTCCTTCAAATTGTGATAAGATTTCTTGATTTTTATGGTTGATTTTTCCATTCTCATATAAAATCCCTAAAAGCTTGTTGACTTGATTTTAGCACCAATATAGCTCAAAATTCACCGATTTTTAGGATAAACATTCCTAAAGCATAGAGGGATGTTAAATTTATTTCAAAAATGTGATTTTCGTAAATGGGCCCCACATGAGATTTTTATAATTATTTTTATCCAAAGCATAATAGTGAAATATGGGTATCATCGTTCTCAAATTTATAAGTAGATTGTAATTTTGATAGTGTGGCACCCTTCAGAAGCTTCTCAAAAAGGGAAATCAGTGATTTAGTAGTTTCTTTGGGCTTTTTTGGGTACCCAAGTAGGCTAGGTTTATCTTATTCGAATATTGAGCTATTTTGTAGTATGATTATGATATTATGCTAGATATAAGGTGGGATTTAGGTGTTGAAAGTATGAATTAAAATATTTGATCTAATTTAACCGTTTGGCTATCCTGAATACGTAGACTTTGAGTAGCCAAGGAGTCTAAGTATTACACAAAATCATAGCCTAACTCAACTCTTTTGGTTAAATTCATATTTAAACCTCATTTTTTACCCTGCGTTCTGGTTCAACTCATTTTTATCTATACAACAACTAAATATACATACATTTCAACAATTCATCTTTTTTTAATAACAAGGGATTAAAAATCATTGGTTTTAATCATAATATATCCTATTTCATCATTTTAAGATTTTATTATCATTTTAAGTTCATGAACACTACTCAATTTAGCATATTTACTTAAAATTAAAGTCTTATTTGTGTTGTATAATACCTAGGATCATTATATACCGAATTCATAAGCAATCTCTTTATTTTACATTAATTTCCATAAACTTGGGTTTAACCCCCAAATCTACCATTAATTTATTTTCTAGTGATTTTCTAAGGTTAAATAAAGTGAATTCAAGTCTAGAATGTAATTACTTACCTCAAAAGATGAACAACCTCAAATTTCCTCTAAAAATTGCCTATACCCGTTGCCCTATCATAATTTTCAAAAAGTGGGGGTTGTAAATATTTTTTTGGATTTTAAAAACTAATATTTTAGTATGTATATTATTTCAGTGGTTAAATTTTTGTTGTAGTGGCTTACACCTATTTTATTACAAGTTATCTCTACGGTTTCCCTAACCGTTGTTGCGATATCACTGCAATGATTAGTTTTTCTGCTATAGCAGTTTGATATAAAAACTTGAGACCCTTTCTCAGTTTTCTTATATTAAAACACATACTATGAATCTCGATAATACGAACCAACCCCTTTATTATAAATGCTATAACCCGAGTTCTATAGCTCTATTTCAGATGTTGAAAGTTGCTATGACTTCCATTCACATAGGCTATTAAACTATTACATTAAACCCCACTTTTACTAATAATATCAATACCATATTTAATTCATCTACCACACCCTCGAATTTTAGCCAAAACTAGACTAGGCCCCAATTCCTCAAATTTTAGCTAAGGAGACTCTAGGTGCAACTTTTATCTCTTATTTTTTGTGTAATGAGATTTTGATTCTTTTAATCAGATATCAGTTTACCACTCATTCATAACCAAAAAACAATTATCCAAAACATAATAACTGGAGTAGGATGTACATAAATTAGTGAACAAGTGTGGATACTGCTTATGCATGTCCGCTTCTATCTCCTATGTAGCTTCCTCAATGGTATAGTTCCTCTATTGAACCTTTGCACAAGGGATAGCTCATGTATTTCTCACATATTTAGCTATAATATTAACTGTTTTCTCTTCATATTATAGTTCCTTATGAAATAGTTCTGAGTCCCAACGGATACTGTAGTAACCTTTCCTATGATATTTTGTTTAGCAGAGATACATGGAAAATAGAATATGGGGTAAGCCCCATACATACTAGGGGGCAAGTCTATCCTGTATGCTACCAACCCCATTTTCGTCAATACCTCAAAAGGTCCTATATACCTTGGACTCAACTTGCCCTGCTTACTAAATTGCATCACACCCTTCATAGGCGACACCTTTAAAAGTACTTTCTCCACCTTCTCAAACTTCATATCTCTTACCTTTTATCTGTGTACTCTTTCTGTCAGCTTTGAGCCACTATGAGATTATCCTGTATGAATCTCTTTTTTCCATAGAGTCCTTAAGTATATCAGTGCCCCAAGGTCTCACTTTAAATGCATCAAACCACCCAAATAAGGACCTGTATAGTCTACCATATAAGGCCTAAAAAAAAACTATATCAATACTAGAGTGGTAGCTATTATTGATAGAAAACACATAATGGTAGGTATTCTTCCAATTGACCCTCTAAGTCCATGACATAAGACCAAAGCATATCCTCAAGCACTTGGATAGTCCACTCAGATTGACCTTTTATTTGTGGGTGGAAAGTTATGCCCAGGTCTTATATAGACCTCAACTCGAATAGAAACCTCTCTTAAAAATTAGAGGTAAACTGAGTACCCGTCTCATACATAATTGACATCGGTACCCCCATACAATCTTAAAATTTCCTTTACATAAATCTTGGCAAATGTAGCCATATTATAATCAACCCTCACTAGAATAAAATGAGATAACTTAGCCAATCGGTGTACAATGACCCAAATAGAGTCGTATTTCCTCAAGGTTTTTGAAAACCAACCAAAATATCCATTCTTATCCATTCCCACTTCTACTCCAGAATGGACACTTGCTGAAAAGCACCCTAGGCTTCTGATGTTCTATCACAACCCAATTTTATAAGTCGTAATGACACTTACTTCAACCCACCTGTAGGTAAGCCAAACTGTAGCCTAGAACGATAAGAAATAGTATAAATAATGGATGGTATCGTAAAAAATATGTTCAATATATGAAACATAAATACAATAGCATAAGTAAGAGAGGAAAAGTAAAGAAGTGTCCTATGACCTTGTAAGGTCGGTACAAGAGCCTCTAAGAAAAAGAGTATGAGTACTAGTAGTATCAATATACATGTACTCTCGAATGGAATGACTATCCAAAAATAATAAACGAGAGAGAATTAGATTCGGCTCTAAAATCTTACCCTATCGTCAAACCCTAACAAGCACTAGATTGGACATCAACAGTGATGGCTAGTAGTCGGATCTATATAAAAAAGATGCAAAAGTGCAGTATAAGTATCAAAAAATGGGTAATCAGTAGGAATCATTACCCAATAGAGCTAAATCATTATAAAAACATAATATAAAGAAATGGGTATGCAACAAGCATCATCGATGACTAATCTAAATCATAATAAAAAGTGTAATAGAATGCGAGAAAGTAAAATTAGGTCAGGATAACAGGGAAAACCAAGAATAACACTTTGAATGATTGAGAGTAAAATAGTAGAGTAAATAATATCAAAGAGAAAGCAACTAACTAAAGCCTAACTGGACCCATATAAGCCTAGAAGGACAAGTAAGAGAAAAGTAATCCAACCGAGACCCCCAAAATCCTAATGATGCAATCAAGCGAGAAGCACCAACAGTGATAATCATAACATAATTAAACAACAAAATCATAACCATGAATCCTCCCATACCCTAGGCATAGAACTCAAACTAATTCCTCAACATAATAAGTAACCCATAAATTCCAGACTTGAACCAGAAGTAGTATTGTACATGCCAAACTCTAACCAAAAATAGCATTATAAATGTCATACTCAAATAAAAAATATAGTACCATAACTGAGTAACCATTACCGAACTCAAACCAATCTTTAAAGTAAATCCAAGGTACAAGTCTAGTAAAGAGTCAAAAAGTTGTAAGTTTCGTCAAGAGTCAAAAAGTTGTCTAAATCACCCTAAGGATCTAAAAAATATCTCTCTATATATATACATATGATGATAAAAGAGGCCTCCTAGGTCTACCAAAAACTAATTATAACATTGTTCTATAGTGGTCGATAGGGCCCACTTCTAACCTTAAAAGTCCATTATAAGGTTAATTTCTACTCCAAAACTATAATAGGGTATAAAAGTCCTACTATAAGGTGTCAACTAAGACTAAACAAGTTCTAAGGTTATAATTCAATCCAAGAAATGGATGAATAGGCTAAATCCACCTAATTACGACTCACTAACTGCCTAGATATTCTAAATTACACTAGATATGCACTAAAGTCACAATATCCCACCCAAAACTAGCAAAATATCATACTAATATCATAAAAAACTTAATTTACAAGAAAAGTAAGCCTAGCCTTCTTGGATTCCAATAAATACCCAATAAAGTCCACTAGATTAGAGATTTTCCCTTTTGAGAAACCTCTGCAAGATGTCACTCTATCAAATGAGGATATTTACATTAATATAAGAAAAACAATAACCATATTACAGATAAATACTTTGTGTCCAACATCCTCTAGGCTCAAGGATTATTTACCCTCAAGAATGAGTAATTTTCAAGCTCAAATAAATCTAAACTTGACCCATAAAGGAACGGGAGATTTAAGGCTAAATCAGAGAATTTATCAAGGAATTTGATGGAAACTTATAAAACTAAGATGACGAAATAACCCTAATGCACTCTCCAACTCACCTTGAACCCCCAATGAGTGACTTCTCCCTTCTAACTCTCTAGGGATTTAATGAACTTGGGGCTTGGGAATAATAAGAGAAAAATGGGTGAAGGGTGAAATAAATGCCCTGCAGTTTCCACTTAAGCTACCATTTGACCACTCAAGTGATCACTGTTTAATCGGCATATGGTAACTTAAGAGACATATGCCTAGAGTGACCTCTGCTAAAGTGGACAATATGTTGCTTATGCAAGGTCCAATAAAGTGGTTTGGTCTCTGCTACAGTAGCTAGGAGGGGACTTAGCTTAACCACTAAAATGGTTACTTAGATGGTTAATCAACCACCGCATAAGTGTAACACCCTGAATCTAGTACTCAGAATACCCTGAAGGACCACAAGCTAACCCATGACTGATATTTGTATCAGTACACTATATAACATACAAAATATAATGTAGAAATGGAGGCAGAAAGTCCATAAGGTTCAAAACTGCATGATTGATAAAATATAACATCTGAGTGGGTTAATAGAATACCCAAAACTGAAATACTGTCTGAACATACTGTAGTCTGAAAAACCTCTAAAACATAACAGTCTGGATAAGGAGTTGATGGGACATGTCCCCAACTAACTCCAACTTATAAATTAATTAATTAGATAAAAAATAAATGATCATGTCCTCAAAAGATGAGGACTCACTACTAACTCTGACTGTTGAGACTGGAATGCTACTGATGCTTTGGAGCTCATACTTCTGAACCTATGGTATAAGACACCATAGCGCAAATGTGTCAGTACTTTGAATGCACTAGTATGCATGAAAGGTAGGCTAAATGCATGGGGTTCATATGCACGAACAATACTCGCTTACTGATTAATATGAACGTGAGAATACATGCATGAATGCATCATAACTATATATGATATTGTGATAACATAAATTTATTGATAACTAACATGACTGATACCTGAATTCTGATGACTGATATAACTGATGACATGAGTGACTGTATCTGACAGTCCTAAATCTGATGGAACTAGCTGAGTTCCGTACGGTTCTAAGTTGACTGTATCTGACAGTCCTGAATTCTATAGAACTATTAGAGTTCTATTACTGAGACTAAATGACTGTATCTGACAGTGTTAATTCTGTAACTGAAACTATGGGAAGTAGTTATCTAACTGACATGGCACTAATATACCATTATAGCTGAGTTGGGGTCTAATATGTAACCCTAATTAGAAGGGTGTCAATACTGCGCCACTGGTAAGGATAAGCTGTGAGTGACCCTTATCTGATAGTGTCCCCAAAAAAGAATGGTGGGGCCCTCATCTGACAGTGCTTATCAACCTCATCAACCCTTATCTAATAGTGTTGATGTCTTAACCTATGTTGGCTACATTGTTCTAGAATACAAGGATGACTTTTAAGAATCACACCGTTATCTGACAGTGTGTGTTCCCATCCTTGGGTTCACTCGATGCTAATTCCTACTCCCATCTGAATAGACACTGATTATGGATTATTGAACTGAACTGGATTGAATTAACTGAGTTTCGTTGACTGATGGAATAGTACTGAGATTACTATATAAATGAGCTTTCCTGAGTCACATGACTAACTAAGTTCAATGGATCATGGCTTGATTGAGGATATCGTGAAAACATGACACAGACTCTAGGCACACAGCTATATTTTTAAGGTACAAGTACCCCCAAGAATCGATAGAAGGAAACTAACAAAGCATGACTTTCTTGAGTACAAAACCAACATCAATAATACATAATCCATTGGCTAAGACATTTCATCAAACACTTGGCATACTTAACTTGTACATGAATGGAGATATCATATTATCATACTAGTATGGCAGTTTTTCTTCACATAGGTATTTAATCAAACATGGGGAAGGGGGGAGCATGCTATGGTTATACAATCATCAACACATCTAATAATCAAGGATACATAATTCAACTTGTGAATTGAAGGGTTTATCATGAATATCGCATAATTCCTTACATACTAGAATCAATTCTTGTAATTAATAGTCTATAACATGGAATGAAACCAAACAACAACATGAACATCACTTTTCAATTCAATCAAATCATGAACATTCATAAATATACAAATTTTTTATTTTGAAAAGAGATTCTTGATCTTCATGGGTGAAAGAGGCCCATGAATCAACACATGACATACCTTATAATGTAACTATATAAAGATCCTTGGAGAGATTCTTGATCTTTGCCCTTGAATTTTTAAGATTAGGGGTTCTTGGCTTTTAGAGTGTATGAAGAAATTGGAGAAAAATAGAGTGAAAAATGATATCCTTAGGTTATGTAGGGTTAAATTTCTTGTTTAAGGTTGAACTAAAATCATGAGAAAAGAACCATTTAACCCTGGATGCATCTTTTAAATTTTGTGAAAAATTTCCCGACCTGGATCCCTGGCACGACGCGGCACTATCGCGTTGTGTCACTGGAATTTGACAATTGGGAAATACGGAAATGGTGCGATGTAGAGCCATCGCGTTGTCACTTTATTTGCGACCTGGAAGTTTGGCGCAATGTGGAGAAATCACACTGGGACACTGGAAAAAGGACAATTTCCATTTTATCTTGTGGCACGGAGCGCCACTGACCAATATGGCGCTGTTTTACAATGGAGACTTAAAATAGTCATAACTTCTTACTTGGTTTTTGGAGTTAGGCAAATTTTATATCGATGGAAAACTTATTGAATTTTCCACATGACAAAAAGTGAAAATTTTGAAAATTTCCCATGGAATAAACATCATTCAATTTAGAAGCTAATACTGGACATTCTTAAGAAAAATTAGTTAGGAAACTTTGGGGTATTGCAGTATCTCCCCCTTGGTAACATTCATCCTCGAATGAGACTGACTAAGAGGGGAGAAACAATAAGCCAAAGTACATACTGAACATGAACACTGAAACATGACTACATAACTGATATTTTTGAGATTCATACAGAGCATGTATATCTGATGCATGATTTCATGACTAAGCTGATACATGAATGCATGGCTGAGAGTACTGATAAGCTAATCACACATATCTGATGCATGAATACATGATGGAACTAATTACATGACTGTGATTTCTAATAAGTGAGTATTCTCACAAGGAGAATGCATGTCTGATGCATGAACACATGACTAATCTGATGCATAAACATATCATTGGATATGTAATGGTACTTAGTACCAAGTTTAAAAATGGAATCCTAACATAAGGCTGATACCAAGTTGTAACTGAAATCTGGACATGAAAATTGAAAAGCTTAAGGAGAACTATTACCTTGAGCTTGATCTGAGTCAGCAGAGAAGAGGTGAGGGTACTTGGTACGCATGTTTGCTTTTGCTTCCCAAGTAGCTCCCTCAACGAACTGATTTTGCCAAAGAACTTTGACTAGAGGGACTTTTTTGTTCCTTGGTCTACGAGTCTGGTAGTTTAGAATTTTAACTGGAATCTCCTCATAAGAGAGGCTACTCTGAATATTTATGCTCTGAATAGGGACTACAACTTTTGGGTCACCCATACACTTCTTGAGCAAAGAGAAATGGAAGACTGGATGAACTGAGTCTAGATCTGAAGGCAATTCAAGCTCATAAGCTACCTTGTCAAAGCGATTAAGAATTTTAAAGGGACTAAAAATCGGGGACTGAGCTTTTCTATCTTGGCAAACCTCTTCACTCCATTCATGGGAGAGATCTTTAGATAGACATAGTCACCAACCTCAAACTCGAGATCCTTTCTATGTATATCTATATAAGAATTCTATCAGCTCTGAGCAGCCTAAATTCTTTCTCTGATCAACTAGACTTTCTCTAAGGCATCAAATACCAAGTCAGGTCCTATCACTGAGGCCTCACTAAATTCAAACCAATCGACTAGAGATCTGCATCTCCTACTGTAGAGAGCTTTGAATGGAGCCATCCAAATACTGGAATGACAGATATTGTTGTATGGAAATTCAATCAAAGGAAAGTGGTCATCTAAACTACCCTTGAAATCAATTCCACACGCCTTTAGCATATCTTCTAGGGTTTGAATGATCCTTTCTACTTGACCATCTATCTGAGGATAAAAAGTTGTACTGAGATGAACTTGGGTACCAAGAACTTTTTGGAATGCTTTCCAAAAATAAGAGGTAAACTGGTTACCTCTTTCTGAAATAATGGATAATGGAATACCATGTAATCTGACCAACTCCCTGATATAGAGTTTGGTGTAATCCTCGGCTGAATAAAAGGTATGAACTAGAAGAAAATAGGTTGATTTGGTTATTCTGTCTATAATGACCCAAAATAAATCATGTTGGCAACGAGTACGAGGCAAACCCATCACAAAGTCTATGTTCACTTCTTCCCACTTCTAAGTAGGACTATTGAACTCCTGTATGGACCCACTAGACTTTTGATGCTCAATCTTAACCTTCTAATATGTAGAGAACTTAGCCAAAAACTCTGCAATATCTCTCTTTATCATACTCCACCAATAGATCTCCCACAAGTTGCAATACATCTTTATGGCCCCTGGATGAATAAAGTAGCCCGCACCATGTACTTCTACAAAAATTCTCTGCCTGAAGTCATATACACCTGGAACACAGAGACGACCCTAACAACATAATACACCATCCCCCCCTTGGGAGAAAACCTCTACTTTCTAGTCCTTAACTGACTCTTTTAACTTGACTGAACTGGGGTCTCTATCTTGCTTTTCTTTCATCTCAAAAACTAGAGATGATTTTGAACTACTCTGAACCCATATGTTACCCTCCTCTAAATTGACTAAGAAAATGCCTAGTCTAGAAAGATAATGGAATTCCTAAGCTAACTTCTTCTTACTGTCCTTGACATAAGTAACACTACCCATAGACAGTCTATTGAGAGCATCGCCACTACATTAGCCTTTCCCAGATGAGAAAGGACACTCATGTCATAATCTTTCAAGAGCTCTAACCACTTTTCTGATGAAGATTGAGATCTTTCTGAGAAAAGACATACTGAAGGCTCTTATGATTGGTGAACACATCTACATAATCTCTGTACAAGTAATGCCTCCAAATCTTTAAGGCAAAAACTATGGCTGCTAACTCAAGATCATGAGTAGGATAATTCTTCTTATGGGGCTTAAGATATCTGGAGGCATAGGCTATGAACTTACCATGCTACATACGGACAGAACCCAAACCTACTCTAGATGCATCATCGTACGCTACAAACCCATCTGGACCATCTGGAAGAGCTAAGACTAGGGTTGAGGTGAGTTGAGTCTTCAACTCCTGAAAGATCTTCTCACAAGGATCTAACCACTGAAACTTAACTTTCTTCTAAGTCAATTTGGAAATAAGGGATACAATAGACAAAAATCCTTTAACAAACCATCTGTAACAGCCAGCCAAACCCAATAAACTCTTGATATCTGATGGAGAGACAGGTCTAGGCCAGTTTTTTACCACTTTGGTCTTTTGAGGATCTACTCTAATGCCATTACCAGAAATGATATGGCCAAGAAATGCTACTGACCTTAGCCAAAATTCACACTTACTGAATTTATCGAACAACTGATGATGAGAGTCTGAAGTACAATCCTAAGATGGTCTGCATGATCATGCTCACTGTGGGAATAGACCAGAATATCATATATAAAGACTATGACAAACATGTCCAAGTACTGCTTGAACACACGGTTCATCAAGTTTATGAAAGATACTGGGGCATTGGTAACACCAAAGGACATGACTAGGAATTCAAAGTGACCATACCGAGTATGGAAGGCTATTTTCAGAATGTCATATTTTCTGACTCTAAGCTGATGATAGTCGGATCTGTGGTCAATCTTAGAAAAATAATTAGCACCCTGAAGTTGGTCAAATAAGTCATCAATTTTGGGGAGAGGACATTTGTTCTTGACCATGAATTTATTAAGTTGATGATAATCTATACACATTTTGAGAGAATCGTCTTTCTTTTGCACGAATAAGATTGGTGCACCCCACGGGGATACACTGAGCCTGATGAATCCCTCATCTTAGATATCCTTCAACTACTCTTTCAATTCTCTGAGTTCTACAGGTGCCATTCTATATGGTGGAATAGATATAGGCTAAGTATCTAGAAGAAGATCAATGCTGAAGTCTATTTCCCTTTTGGGAGGAATTCCAGAAAGATCTTCGAGAAAGACATCTGAATATTCTTTCACTACTGGGACTGATTCAAGACTGGGAGTTTTGGAACTAGTGTCCTTAACTCAAATAAGATAATGGACACATCCTTTAGATATTATTTTTCATGCCCGAAGGCAGGAAATAAGCTGACCTCTGAAAGTTGAAGTACTACCCCTCCACTCTAGGATGGGTTCATTCAAAAACTAAAATAAGACTATTCTATTTTTGTAGTCGATTTTGGAATAGCAGGAATGAAGCCAATCCATGTTGAGAATGACATCAAAATCAATCATCTATAATTTGGCTAAATCTGCTGAAGTGACTTTCTAAAATATCATAACCAAGTAGTTCCTATATACTTGTCGGGCTATGATGCTTTTACCTATTGGGGTAGAGATTAAAAAGGGCTCTGCTAGAATTTCGGGACTGATTCAAAAATCAATTGCTATATAGAAAATGATAAATGACAATGAAGCTCCTGGATCTAGCAAAGCATAAATATGCATATGAAAGATCTATAACATACCAGTAACTACATTAGGAGAATTTTCCTAATATTGCCAAGATTGTAGAGCATAGAGTCTATTTGGGTGTTGCCCACTAGTAGCACTGGAAGTGGTACCCTGTTGATTTGGGTGACTGGACTGAGCTAAGGAATAGTTATGCTGACCCTGATAACCTGACTGGGGACAATCTCTAATTCTGTGGCCTGGCTTGCCACATCCAAAATAGACATCGCTACTAGCTCTGCAAGCACCCTTGTGGTTCTTACCATAAGTCTGACAAAGAGGATTAGTTCAGGCATTGCTAACACTGCCCTGAGGCTTAGAGCCTGGCGCCCTATCTTTATTTCCATCCCTAAACTTAGGAGCTGGAGAAATGGTTGAAGAAGCTGGACTTAGGATGGAATTAAGAGCAGTTTGCTCTTTCTGATTTGGGCTGAGCAAAGTTGAAACTATCTGTCTTTGCTCTCTCATTCTGTTTCTCCCTCATCTTAACCTTTTGATCTTCTATCTGTTAAGCATGATTCATAAGCCTGGCTAAAGTCATGTCATTATTCAAAATTGTAGACCTATATTCGTTGACCATACTATAGTTTACCCCAGAAATAAATTTACTCATTTTGGCCCTACTATCTGTAACCATATAAGGAGCATATCTGGCTAATTGAGTAAACTTAAGAGAATATTCTTTCACTATCATGTTTTCCTACCTGAGGTTGATGATTTCTAACACCTTAGCCTCTCTCAGCTCTTGGGGAAAGAATCTATCTAAGAATGCAGTGACAAACTCCTCTTACTTAATAGGCCCTGCATTATCTGGCCTTTTTTACTTCCACTGTTTAAACCAAGTGAGGTCAATATCCTACAATTGATATGCAGCTAGCTCAGCACTCTTGACAGGAGTAACCCACATGATGTTTCTAACCTTCTGAACCTGATCGATGAATTTTTGAAGGTCCTCATTTGAATTAAACACAAGAAAGGATTGAGGATTCATATGGGTGAAGTCCCGAATCTTGGATGTAGCTAAATTGGCCATATGGTTGGCTAGAATGATGACTGGTCATTCATTCTAAGTAGCAACTGACTGAGCAAGAGTAGTAAATGTAGCTCTGAATTCTGCATGAGAAATATGTTAGCCTAAAGATTCTTCGGGCTGAAGGGCTAACTGATTTCCGTTTTTCTTTTAGGAAGCATGTTCGGTAGAAAAAAGGGAGAAATAGATTACACAGAGAGATTGAATTAAGATTATGCTCACTGGCATGACATGAATGCTAAAAGAAGGTAAAACTGTTCCTAACACATTTTATAGCCTTTTATACATAAATATGGTGCGCAACACACCCATGTATAAGACTCTACTTGATGCAACTTTCAGACTACCTAGGACACTATTGAACCTTAGGCTCTATACCAAGTTTGTAATGCCCTAAATCTGGTACTCAAAATGCTACATGGTGCTCAGGACCCCAAAGGACCACAAGCTAACCCATGACTGATATCTATACCTGTACACTGTATAACATACTAAATATAATGCAGAAATAGAGGCTAAAAGGCCATAAGGTTCAAAACTGCATGACTAATAAAATATAACATCTGGGTGGTGTAATAGAATACCCAAAACTAAAATACTGTCTGAATATACTATAGTCTAAAAAACCTCTAAAACATAACAGTCTGGATAAGGAGTTGATGGGACATATCCCCAGCTAACTCTAACTTATAAATTAATTAATGAGATAATAAATAAATGATCATGTCCTCAAAAGATGAGGACTCACTGCTAACTTTGACTGCTGAGACTGGAATGTTACTGATGCTCTAGAGCTCGTACTTTTGAATTTATGGTATAAAACACCATAGCAAAAATGCGTCAGTATTTTGAATATACTGGTATGCTTGGAAGGTAGGCTGAATGCATGGGGTTCAGATGCATGAACAATACTGGTTAACTGACTAATATGAATGTGATAATACATGCATGAATACGTCGTAACTATATTTGAGATCATGATAACATGAATTTATTGATAACTAACATGACTGATACTTGAATTCTGATGACTGATATAACGATGACATGAGTGACTGTATCTGATAGTCCTGAATCTAATGGAAATAGCTGAGTTTTGTACTATTTTGAGTTGACTGTATCTGACAGTCCTAAATTCTATAGAACTATCTGAGTTCTATTACTGAGACTGAATGACTGTATCTGATAGACTCGATTCTGTAATTGAAACTATAGGAAGTAGTTATCTAACGGATATGCCCCTAATATGCTATTATAGTTGAGTTAGGTTTCAATCTGTAACCCTAATTAGAAGGGTGTCAATACCATGCTACTTGTAAGGACAAGCTTTGAGTGACCCTCATCTGACAGTGTCCCCAAAAGAGAATGATGGGACCCTTATTTAACAGTGCTTATAAACCTCATCAACCCTCATCTTACAGTGTTGATGTCTCAACCTATGCTGGCTATATAGTTCTGGAACTCAAAGATGACTTCTAAGAATCATACCCTCATCTGACTGCGTGTGTTCCCATTCTTGGGTTCACTCGGTGCTAATTCCTACTCCCATCTAAATAGACACTAATCATGGATTATGAACAGAACTGGACTGAATTAACTGAGTTTCGTTGATTGACAGAATAATACCGAGATTACTATATTACAGAGCTTTCCTGAGTCACATGACTGACTGAGTTCTATGGATCATAGATTGACTGAGGATATCGTGAAAACATGACATGGACTCTAGGCACACAACTATATTTTTCGGGTACAAGTACCCCTAGGACTTGATAGAAGGAAACTGACAAAGCATGACTTTCTTGAGTATAGGACCAACATCAATAATACATAATCCATTGGCTAAGACATTTCATCAAACACTTGACATACATAACTTGTACATGAATGGAGATTTCATATTATCATACTAATATGGAACTTTTCCTTCACATAGGCATTTAATAAAACATAGGGGGGAGCATGTATGCTTATACAATCATCAACATATCTAATAATCAAGGATACATCAAACAACTTTTGAATTGAAGAGTTTATCATAAATACCATGTAATTCCTCACATACTAGAATTAATTCTTGTAATTAATAGTCTATAACATGGAATGCAACCAAACAACAATATGAATATCACTTTTCAATTCAATCAAATCATGAACATTCGTAAATATACAAATCTTTGATTTTGAAAAGAGATTCTTGAGCTTCATGGGTGAAAGAGACCCATGAATCAATACATGACATACCTTAGAATGTAACTCTGTAAAGATCCTTCGAGAGATTCTTGATCCTTACCATTGAATTTTTAAGATTAGGGTTTCTTGGCTTTGAGAGTGTATGAAGAAATTAGGGGAAAATGGAGTGAATAATGATATCCTTAGGTCATGTAGGGTTAAATTTAATGTTTATGGTTGAACTAAAATCATGGGAAAAGACCCATTTAATCCTGGATGCATTTTTAAAATATTGTGAAAAATTTCCCGACCTAGACCCCTGGAAGGACGCGACGCTATCACACCGTATGACTAGAAATTTACAATTGGGAAATAGGAAAATGGCGCAATGCGGAGCCATCGCGTTGCCACTTCGTTTGCAACCTGGAAGTTTGGTACGACGTAGATAAATCATGCTGGGACATTAGAAAAAGGACAATTTCCATTTTATCTTGTGGCGTGGTGCGCCACTGACTAATATGACATTGTTTTACAACGGGGACTTGAAATAGTCATAACTTCTTACCCGGTTATCGGATTTAGGTGAATTTTATATCGATGGAGCTTATTGAATTTCTCACAAAACAACAAGTGAAACTCTTGAAAATTACCCATGAAATAAACATAATTCAATTTAAAAGATAATACTGGACATTCTTGAGACAAAATTAGTTAGGAAACTTCAGGGTATTACAATAAGTGACCAAAGGTTCACTTAAGTGGCTGCACCTATTAAATCTGTGCATCAGCTAAAACTTGATTTTTCCTAAGTATCCTATGCACCCTTGAGATTCATTTGAAATCCCGTATATGAAAACAATCTATGTCACCCTATAAAATTCGATATTTCAAACTCAACAATGCCATTGAAATTTTCATTTGTGGTCTTTTTAATGAAATATGGATCCTACACCTAATGACCATTTTAAATAAAATCCACCCAATAGCTAAAAATGAGTTTGAAAGTTGTGAGACCTATACCAAAGGTCACCCTTGCCTAAAATTAATGTTCCCATGCTGATGGAACTATTGGAGTTTTGGATTGATAGCTAATCCTTCACATCAAAAACTTAATAATAGGGAATTGGCTCTAAAAGCCAAACAAATTGTCTGATAATTGAACCGTAAGCTCCAACAAGTCATAAATAAATTGGGAAAGCTATGTAAGTTCTCTAAACAATGGAAGAGTGGAAATGCAGAGAATGACCTGGAGGGTCATAACAATATCCACTACTAAAAGGACTTTCGTCTGTAAAATTAAAGGATCAAGGTGTACCTAAAGTCTCAAATAAGTGTGGATACTAGTCCTACATCTTTCTCTCGACCTCCCTGGTAGCCTTCACTACTGGGCAGTGCTATTATAACTTGAGACTACCCCTAGTCATAACATGATGCTTAATATCATAAGTGATCCCAAACCAACCCATGGCCTTGCAAAATACTAAGAATATGGATAATAACTGATAAAAATACTTATGAAAAAGTTAAACTGAAAATATAATAAATATTATAGGGATCAAATCATCAATAACCAAATCTGAAGTCACAAGCTGAACATCTAAATCAAAGTATGAAAAGCTTCTACAAAGACAAGTTGTTGGGACTAGCCCTTAGCTAACTCTAACTACTTGAAAACTAGGAATAAAAAAAATAAAATAAAATAAAATAAAATGCCGACTTTAGTCCTTGGATGATGAGGACTCAACAAAACTATTACTGCTGATATAGGAAAGGATTTTACTAGGAATGATCTAAATACTGAGCATTAGGACCTATATTATAAGACAATATAGTGCAAAAAAACGTATGTAATCAGTACTTTGAATGTTTAAATGTATGAGATAGGAAATAACTGATCTAATGTTACGACCAGCCTTTTGATGAAATATGTGTAGTTTGTGATTGTATGTGATTTAACTATTTTGCCCCTCTCTTAGTTATGGTATTTTGGGGTATGATGGTGATTGAAACTGTTATCGATGTATTTTGGTACCATTTGTGCGATATTATGTCTTTAGGTGGTTTCGAGAGCCTTATTGTGGACCTGTGTGGTTATCTTTTATTCCATGATCCTTCCAGCTTTGAGTGTCATCTTGGATATTGATGGATGGCTGAAAAAACTGCACCCGCAGCTTTGAAATAACAATTTTAGGCTAGGTAGACCTTTGTTTTGAGTTTCGATGCACTTTATCTCATTTCAACAAATTGGTCAAAAATTTAAAAAAATTGGAAATATGAGTGTAGGACCCATATTTGGTCGAAATGACCTCAGATGGAAAATCTAACTTTTCCAATGCATCCGAAATATTATTTTTAGGGTAGTAACATATTTGGTTGGGTTTTATGGCTTTTGAATCTCATTTTAACCCTCAGTTTGAAAAATTATGATTTTGAATTTTGGGGTCAACTCTATAAAAATGACATTTTTTCAGAAATTCGATATCGCCATTGAGTCTGAAGAATCAAATTTTCATAATTCGTTTGCATTTATTGGACTCCGAACAAATCTTAGGTGCCCCGTCAAATTCTGGGTTGGACTTAAAAAGAAAAAATCTATTTTTTTAAAGAAAAGCTGGTGCACTATATATAAATAGCCCTTTTTGGTCCATTTTACCCACTCTTTCATCTTTCTTCTTGAGAGTTAAACCCTAAAATAGTTGAGAGCTTAAAATTGAATCTTGTGGGAGCTTGGGAAGCTATATTAACATCTATTTCTTGATTCTATTAAAGATTTAAGGTGAGATTTCATCCTTTCTTACTCTAATTCCTTGATTAATTTCTCAAAACTTCAAAAATCTTAGGGCCTGATTTTAAAGTCTAGTTTCATTTCTTTTCACTTGAATAATATTTTAATCTTATAATTACTAGTTTTTCATGAATTTAACCTTCAAAACAACTTTGATTATTGATTTTAACACAGATTTCAATGATTTTACCTAGTAAAGCTCAAAAATAATTTTTCTTGGATTTGAACTTCATTTTTGACTTGATTTGACTTGAGTTTTAAGATGTAGATTTCTAAAAATATGAGAAAAATATTTTTAAGTAAAGTTATGATTTTTACTTCTTTTTTGAAAATCTATTTTCGGAGATTTGTTTTGACCCTGAACTAGAAGTAGTCACTATGGGTATTGTAGCTTTTTTTTATGCATAGATTATATACTTCTTGATTTTAATTTATTTCAAGACTATTCGAGAGAATTAGGAATTTATAATTGAAGTGTTGCAGATCGATTTCAACATTTAAGAAAGGTTATCGCTTAACTCTTTCAGATTGGGTTGGGTAGTAAATTTTTGGTACAAAATGCATGTTAAGGGTGAGAACTAATTATGAAATATGTCTATCTATATGTTGTGTCTTTGTGGGGTCCTAAATGTGATGTAATTGTTGAATCTAAGATATCATGTGACATGTGTGACCGTGCGGGGTCTTATATGTGTTGATAGCCAAGAATACATTTGAATAAATATATTAAGTTGTTATAAATTCCAGTTGTGGTTCCTTTGGCGTATTGTGATATAGTTAAATATACACTCACACTTTATGGGCATATGAATCATGTGAAAAATCCATGGATAGTAGAAATAGTGAGTGAATATTGGCTTACGTGGTTGTGGAATACTAATAGTGTGGTTGGTGGTGGAAATACATCATATGGATTGGTTGTGAAAAATATACCATGTATATTGGCTATGGAAATACTCATTTTGTATGGTTGTGAACATAGTATCATCGTTCTCATGTCATCATACACATCATTTCACTTGGTTGTTTTATCGCTTTATATTTACTTTTTCAAATGTATGTGTACTTGATTTGTATCTTATGCTATGTATGTGCTTTGAAAATGCTGAAAATATTAAAATACTAGAAACACTGGAAATACTAGAAATACTAGAAATACAAGAAATACGAAGGCTATGTGCCAACCTTAATGTTGTGTGCCAAACTCAAGGTTGTGTGACAACCTCAAGGCTTTATGCCAACCTCATGCATACTTATCATCATCATACGTATCATCATCATTATTATCATTATTATATATTGCACTTATTTTTTTGTGTTTACGTTGTTCTTGTACTGCCATATTGACTCATCATCTATCAATTTGTTCTATATCTTGACTTGTTAATGTCTAATTCTTCTATCTTCCTTTATTTGTACTTGATGATCTTGATTATACATACTCTTCTTTCGTTCTTCTTATATATGATATTGGTTGTATTTGTATCCCTATTTGATGTGTTGTTGTATTATTATATATGGATGTTGTTGACTATTAGTGTAAGCAGTGTGGGCTACCATTGTGGGACATTTTCTGATTGCAGGTGACATGACCTTAGTGTATATTTTTATGCTTTCTTTACTACTTTGCTTTGTTGGCCTATGATACCTACTGAGTACAAGTAGACCATACTCATGCCTACTGTTAAGTCAGTTGATTTTGAGTGCCTTCAGATTTACTCAAGGTAGCGGTAAGACATTCATGTGTCCGAAGTTCACCTCTATCTTTCTATATTAGTTATGTCTTTATTTGTATTAAGAGATAGATGTTGACCACGTATGGGTATTTTTGATGTATTTGACTCATGGTTGTATTAGTAGTTCTTTTATTGTTGACACCAGGTTTTGGGAGTTATGGATGCATTATTGATTATATTTCTTCTGCATTTGTCATACTTGTATGGTTTGGCTTCATTCTAGAACCCTTACCTTGGGGGTATTTTTTGTCCTTCCCTTTTGTGTATCAATTTGGGTGATAGGCTTACGTATCAAGGTATGCCACTAAAAGTGCCATCATGACCTTTGGTTTTTATGTTTTGAGAAATTAGTATTAGAGTAACTAGGTTTTATTAGTCTCAATGATGTAATAATGAGATGTCTAGAGTCTCATGGATCAGTACGTAGACGTCCATATCTATCTTTGAGAGGCTATAGGATGTCTTTAGGAGACTTTTTTTATTTAGTTCCTTAGTCCAGCACCCTATTCTTATGAATCTAGAGGAACAATTCATTTCACTACAGATGCCAGAGGGATTTCCACAAAAATGGAAAAGCCTTGGATTTACTCATCTCCATGTTGGTGTTGTACAAGTTGCATTAACATATCAAGGAAGAAAAGGCCATCCAGTTGTGGCACATCTTTATCTTCTTCATAATAGATTCAAAAAGTTCCAATATGTGAATTTGGGTACATCAGAGATTATTCTGGATGATAGTACAATCCTTGTCACCATGTTTCCAAACTTCAACATACCTTTTGCTGATCCACATCTAATAAAGGTGTTGAAGGTCCAGGTCTAGATTCTCGATACTCCACAGGACAGAGAGGCAAGTCAGGCAACTCTTCACTGCCAGATAGCCTAGTGAGTTCAGAACAATAATATGAACTTATATCCTCCAAGTGGCAAAAAATCTCTGCTCTTGAACATTGGTACAACTGATAGAACCACAGAGTGCACCAAGATCCTGAGAGACATATCTAGGGATGAGCTAGTCAGCATTATCCCAACCTCATAGGTCACAACATATGAGAAGTTGAGAGCCTATCCTCAACCCCTCAAGTCTACTGATGATTCCAACCACCTCTACCTCAAAAAGCCACCCAAAGCCACTTTGTACATCCCCATGTACAACCCAAGTGATGATCTTTCAAATGTAAAGGACCCGAGAGCCATCCTTAGGTTCCTCGCTAGCTTTATGAAACAATATGATTGGATAAAGCACTTTAATCATAAGGGTCGTACTCTAATATGGTGTAAATACCTTTTTTCAGGACATTACCCATGGAAGACTGACTATGACTATAGAATCTGCAAAAGATGAGATGCAGTGACTACTCAATTTGAAATCAACCCTCAAATACTTCTGATGTCCCTCTCTACATACAGTCATATATATGCTTACACATTAAAACCACCGATCTAAAAAGGATAACCTAACCCAAGGTCTAAAATTACCGCATCTTATCCAATCAGAAAGTGCTTCAGTTGCCCCCAAAACTGCATACTTATTAGAACACTCAAAGAGAAGTTGCGGACCATACAATCTGAATAATTCTACTATAAACTCTATTTCTATATTTTATTTTACAACAACATAAGGAAATAAGCTCTCTAGAAGAAGAAATCTAAAATCTAAAATCTAAAATATGAGTATTCCATACTACAAAATAAATATAACTATTCCTTACTGTAGAAGGCCAAAGTATTTGTCGTATGTCCATATGGATATTCTCCACATGGGTTAGGCTAACCTTATCCCCATCGTTCATCCATGAAATTCACTTCAGCTCCAATAGATGAACAAGAGTCTGATACTATATAGACAAGGAAAGATTCCATGACAAAAAGAGTTGAGAAGATAAGATGTTCTAGCTAGGTTCTATATGATGCTGATAAGATGGTCTCGACACATGCTCCCTTCTTCCATCATCCAACTCCTATAGTCCTAACTGATGATCTTGAGGTCCAAAGAGCAGATGCCTAATATGACATGCCATCGGAGGTTCATTCTATTTACAGAGCACCTAAAAATTATGATCCAGAAGAACAACTATAGGACAATAAAGACCTGTCAGTTGATCCAACACATATGATGATCGCTAGATGTGAACCAAAGTCCACAACTTTAGATGATCTCTTACAAATCCCTAAATAGATATCTCACAATGGTGAACAGATCTCTCTGAATTAGTGTCTTCTCAAGAACAATGACAAGGCTACTGACTTGCTCAACCTTAATCAAGTTGAACCAAGTGTTGTTGTTCCAAAAGATGATGAGCTTATGCCAAATAAATCAAATCCTTACACAGACTCCCATCCTTTTGAGAAGCATAAGGAAATTTTATTTGGCAATATCATGTCAGATAAATGTTCACAATATGTCCACTATGATGGGAATCCAGTCCTCAATCTATAAGAGTCTCCCTAGCTCTCAAGACATCAGGCAAGACATAAAAGGTACATGCAGTTTAGACAGGACAAAAAGAAGAAACCATCGGACAAAGAACTAATGACCAGAAAAGATACCAAATCCTCCAGGAAGAAAGATATGGGTAAGCACAAATGCTTTATCTACCATGAAAAAGGACACTTTGCAAAAAGATGTCCCAAATCTAGAAAGGCGAAGAGCGCAACACAAGCCTCGAAGAAAACCATGGCTTTTCATGAAGCTCTTGGTGATTTTCATCTCGCTGTAGATGGCATTCCCAAATTTGCTTTCAACAAAGAGATTGGAACATCTAAGGACATCTTCATTAATGGAAAACCACAACATTTCATTAGTATACAGTCATCCAATGCTAACGATGACCTCTATGCTAGTCAATGTGTCAAAGGTAATGAAGATGCTTTGAAGCCATCAATTCAATTGCCTAAGGAGAAATGTCCATCTATGTTAGACAAACACTCCAGCGAACTAGTGATCTCTGAATCAGTCTCTAATCTAGCTGAGCTGACTAGTTATCCAGCCGTGAAAAGGAGGCAATAACCAACAATAGAGGCAAAGAAACCACTACTTCAATTCTATCCCTGTCTTAGAACTTCAGAACTTTCATAACAATGAAGAATCTAGATAAAACAGAACAATACGGAATATTGCCAAACTGCACATCCAGATTCTCCAAAATACTCACAGACTGGTGGAATGCACTTGGGATTGTGGATAAAACAAAGTATCTCACATTCTAAGACTTTGTTGTCAACACCAGAATCCTACTAGAAGCCTTCTGTAGAGATGTGAGCTACACTAGGCAGGCCATCTTCCAGATGTAAGCTACACTAGGCAACCCAGTTCTTAATCCTCGTTACAGCGGGAACAATCTTGTTATAAAGTCTGGTTTCCCCTATTTAAGTCATCAGGCAAGATCCCATTGAAAGTTGTTGTTCAGCAGATTCAAACTACCCCGGCCTCCAGATAATGATATTAAGGTAGTTAAGAAAACCAAGCATTTTAGACGAAGGAGCCTAGTAGATAACAAAAATAAGAATGATAGCTGCTTCATCTCCAAAAATGTTGGTCACTTTGCAAAAAATTATCCTCAACTCAAGAAGTCAAAAGACGCCGTCCACCTCATTGAAGACATAGTTGATCATGCTGGAATCTATCTCAATAAAGAGGAAGACTTTGAATTAGTTTTCTCTCTAGAAGAAAAATTGATGAAGGGCACCCTCTTCTCCATAGATGTGTATGAAGAATCAGGAGATATCTGTGTTGATGATATCTACCTAATATCCAGTACCGGAGAAGACAACTAAGAATTGGCCAGTCAATTTCTTATGTTTAACACATTAGGAATATTATCTTCCAGAATAACAGATTGCCCTCCAGATTTGTTTAACAAATATCTGGATCCTTCAGGTCCATCTATCTTTCGAGAAAGCCAAACATTATACAAGCTTTAAGTATCCAACAGGCTCATCAAATCTATCCTAAAGTTATTCGAAGAACATCTGAGATATATTAGTTCTATTATGTGTTCATTATACTATCTGATGGCTACTAGTAAGAACTCTTATGACTATTCAGGTACATTTTCCATTGGTACTATATCTTCATAGAGTTCAAGTGTTATGCCTTTAGGCATTATGGTCGAATCAAACCAACTTTAAAAAGATTCATACCACGACTATACTAGATTTGATGTTTTAAAGATTCTTGCAATGCAATGGCCTTTATGTTGTATCATCAGGCAGGAATCATAGGCCATGAAGGCCAAGCTCAGCCAAAAATTTTACTACTTTGGAAATTTCCTAATTTAATGCTCTTTCTTGAAGATGAATATTATGAAGCACAATGCCTCGATTTCTAACAAAATTGAGGCATTCAAAATAAAAGGAACTACACCGAAGATCATCCCTACTAGGATGAAATTCGATGAATAATAAAAGAATATCAGCCATCGTATGAGATCAAAAGAGATAAAGACACAAGCATAGGGAAGAAGGCTCCCCTACTGGAATGTAAAGATTCATCCAACAGAAAGAGTTACTTTAGTAGATCGATGAAGAGAAGCTTAGAAGGCCAAAAATGCCTCAGGAAGAAGCACAACGTAGATTGGTGGATGAAAGAAGGATATACAAGCTCATTGCCACTTGCACCATCCAACACTGCCTGAAAGATGATGTCAGATAACATATGTAAGAAGTTACCCTCTCTAGTGGGTTACCCTTCCCAGCGTCTTACCCTCTCCAATTACCCTCTCTAGTAGGTTACCCTTCGCAGCGTGTTACCTTCTCCAGTGGGTTACCCTTTCTAGTGGGTTACCTTTCTCTCTATGAAAACCCTATTAGATGGATTACCCTTGCCAATGGGTTACCCTTTCCAGTGGGTTACCCTCATCTCCAAGGAAACCCTCCTCAGTGGGTTACCTTTTCAGATGGGTTTGTCCTGAAGCTGCTTAGTCAGCTACTTCAAAGACAAGGAGCTTATCCACCTGCTTGCAAGATACCCGTGAAGCTGTTGATGTACCTGTGTGTAAGTTGCTGACTCACCTACTTAAACATATTGTCATATGCCAACAACATAGTGTGTTTTATTTTTATTTGGCCCGTAACATATTAGTAGGGTCGGTGTGAATAAATATAAGGCTTATCTAGTTAGAACAGATAAATTTTATCCCTTCTATAAAGATAAGACTTATCCAATTGTAACAGATAAGGCCTATCCCTTAGCTATTAGGATAGAATTGTAATATTTTATTTCATATTTTTCCATAGTCTAGCTTATCTAGTAACCTTTCTTCTCCTATAAAAGTAAGCCTAGGTCTTTAGGTAGAGGGCATTATTCTCTCTACCTAAAAACCTCTTGTATAGTTTCTCTATCTTCAATAAAGATATTTGTTGTCTAAACTTCTTTTCTATTGCTTTCTCTCTTTAAAAAGGATGGGTGCTTCGATCCTTTAGCTCAGAGTGGTGGGGTAAGGAAATACTTTGGCGAAGTACTTGTTGTGACTACAACATAGAACTTCAAAGATACTTTCAATGAATATGAAATGAAGTTGGCTTCGTCCATGCGATGTAGCCATCTTAGTCCATGCCATAGCTTTCCGAATTGATTTATTATCTAAGAAAAGACAAACAGATATGAGGTTTGCCTTTGTACTCTTTTTATTCCGCGGATTCTTGAGGCAACATGCTAGGGAGAGCCGCCATAAGACCCATTTTTGTCATATATGGAACAATCTTGTACTAAGGAGACAAAGGATTCATGTGTTCTAAGGCTGGTAAATTCATGCCGACCCTCTGAGGGTTGTAAAGTCTTTGTTACAAAGGTAAACCGTCTAGATGTATGGCTTGATTTCAAATTCATGCCATTCCATTCAGGGTTGTGAAGTCTTTATTGCTAAAGCAAATCATACTTCAAGATGTGTAGCTCAATCATAGGAAAGCAATGGTGTGTCCATTAAAAGCTTTGATTTCGTATGGGTTGCTACCTATATGGACGTGAATCACCTGTCATATTTGAAAGGTTAGACTTTGTATCTATGGTGTCGATGAAAGCTTAGATTTCGTATGGCATACTGCCTAATTGGTTGTGAAATTGCCTTTAATATTGGAAAGTTTGGAGCTCTATTTCTAGCAGCTTAGCTGCTCTCGCCAACAGTCCTCTATGCCTTGATGCCTCCTCATTTATTTGGTATCAAAGCCATCCCCACTCTTAGAGGGAGGGAGGAAGCAAGAGTTTTCATCCACCTCTACTGATTGAAAAAACGTAAGCCATACATTTTTATTTTAATTTTGTTTTTACTTTTACTCTGTCTTAGTTGTTATCCTTAGATACGTAGGTAGACATCACTTTCCAATTTTACTCTTATAGTCCTATACATAATCGAGTCATAGTTACCTTTTTTAGATTTTAGAACAAATATTTATTTTGTCTTGTCCTAAGATATTTAGCAACAATATAGAGTCAGTCCACAAAATTCAAAAAGAATTTACACTTTATTGAGTCTTTTCCTTAGAGCTTTAGAACAAATACATCGAGTCTTTATAGTTCAGAAAATACAAAAATATGTTCGTTTCAGAATCTTCACCATCCACACTAGTTTATATGACTGCTTAGAGACCTTACATATGTCTGCAAGCATCAATAAAACTTTTTCATGAAAGAAAGACTACCTCTACGAAGTAGATGTGTTGTTAGAAGAACAAGATCTATCTTCTACATATCTACCTATACCAAACCCATACTCTACCTTTGCTAGAAAAAAGTATAATCCAGACCTATAGATTGATTCCTTGTATCAACGAAAACCAGAAGGAGTTAAGGAATACTATCTGGAACAAAACTTGATCAGTACATCCTTATGACTCCAGCTGAACAGTTCATCACTCTTCAGATGCTGAAGGATTTTCCATAATAGTGGAAGAGGTATAACTTTACCCATGTCAATTTTGGTGCTATTCGAATTGTTTTGACACATCAAGAAAGGAAGGGACAACTAATGAAGGCAAGTTTTCTCTTCTTGATACTAGATCTGGAGAGAACCAATGTGCGAACTTGGGCACTTTGGAAATCACACTGGACTCAGGGGTAGTCGTTGCTACTATGTTCCCTAACTTTAATATGTCCCTCTCTGAGCCATATCTCATAAAGGTATTAGGGCTTCAATTCCAAATCCTTGAAGCCCCACTAATTTATAGCCCTAAACAAACAACCCTGCACCACCAAATAGTTTGGCAAGTCTAGAACCATAGAACAAACTTATCCCTTCCAAGTGGCAACCACTCGTTATCCCTAACCATAGATGCTACCAAAGAAATAACCAAGTGTATCCAAATCACAAAAAATGTATCTCCATAAGAATTCCTCAAACTTATTCCAAAACCACGATTCAAAAGTTATGAGATAATGAGACTCATTCTCAGTATCTCCGAACACTAAAACCTATATTCGTTAAAAAGCCTTACAAAGAATCTCTCTCCATCCATATGTACATATTTGCTGACACCTTTCTAGATAAAGAGAATTTAGATCTAGTGAATATGTCTGTCTATCTCAATAGTGCCATGAACGATCAGGATTGGATTGTACACTTTGGTCATGATGGTTATACAGTGCACTGGTTTAAAGATCTATTTATCAGACACTGCCTATGGGATGTTGACTGTGACTGTTAGAAATGCCAAAAAGACTGGTTGAATGATTCTGATGAGGAGGAAGATGAGCTAGAATAAGACGAGTATTGGGGCTTCAAAGAACCCCATTAATAGAGGCCATTAAATGAAGGAGAAATCAAACATCTATTCAATGTCTCCCACAGACACCAGGAATGGCTGCCACTGCCCACTCTATCAGAAAGCAAAATTTTCAAATCCACTCAAATTTTGACCCCCATTGTCCATGATAGCTGAAACCATCTCCAGTCCTAAATATGCATCTCTACCAAACTACCCATCTAGAAGGAATAACCAAAACCACACTCCAAAGTTGCCTTATGTTATTCCATCTGCCAAACAAAAAGAGCCAGCAAGCTATCAAGTACCAACTCAACATGCCATAATTATCAGAGAGCTGAAAAGTAGGCTACAGACTATACAGGCTTAAAATGCCCGCTAGGGTCCTAAATACTATATTTCCTAGACCAACAACAGAAAGAAATAGTCTTATTAGAAGAACAAATCCATCTCCTAAAATACAATTATGCTAAACTCCAAAAATGCCCAATAGGCTAGCATATTTACCAAAATATATCCTTTATGAGGACCAGGCCAACTCTTTTCCACCTCCCCACCTTATCCATCCATACTAAAGCTATTCACTCTAGTTCTAATAGATGAACAGGAGGAGTTTGACATCGCCAAGTTTGTATGGAAAAGGAAAAATACCATGGTAGCCCAAAAGGAAGCCAAGATGGCACAAGATTGGGTCAAAAGGATTATGTATTCTAGAAAGGCTCTGCCTTATGCTGATAAAATGGTCACCAAACATGCTGCTCCTACACATGACCTCATAGTCCCAGACAATAACTTGGACGTCCAAAGTGCAAAACCATAAAGAAAAAAGCAACCAGATAAAGTATAAGAGTCCACCAGAAATTGTCTTCTCAATAGTAGAAGGTCATCTACAGATGACTCTACAAAGGACAACTCCACCATCCCAAATCTGGTGATTTCTCAGTCCGATGCTGTATATTTTAGGAAAGCCATTACTCATCAATTTATGACAAATAACCCAGAGGAGTTTTTGAAATCCATTGATTATTTGTATGGCTTTGAAACTGAGGAGAAGAAAGAACACTCATCTGCTACTAACCTTGTGGATGTATGTTCTGAAATTGGTGATGGTACTTTTGATGAAAGCACACAAGAAGAGAAAGCATTATCTATCTATGCTCCAGCATATACTAAAAATTTTAATGCTACTGATGATGATCCTTCAATACATAGCAATGATCCTAATCCTACTAATGCTGAATCTACAGCTGAATCCATAGTAGAAAAAGACTGTCCACCAATATACATGAACCACTCCAAGGAACCATAGGCCTCCAAAGTTTTTGATGACCAAGAAGAGATGACAGATGATCCAATCCCATAAAGAATGCCAGATATAGGTACACTAAAAAAGAAAACCATAGGAACCGAATTTCACACCTTTACTCTCGATGACATCAAGATTTTAGCCTGGCCCTAGAGAATTAGGACTTCTACACTTGGATGGCAATGAAGAATTTGGTTGAATGGGATAAATACATAATACTCTCAGAGTTCACATATAGATTCTCTGAAATACTTAGAGACTGGTGGAACACGTTTGGAATTTCTAATAAGAACACTTATCTAATATCCCAAGACTTTGTCTTCAACATTAGGATCCGACATGAGATATTCTATGAAGACGCATACTAGAGATAAGAAAAACTCTAGGGACATCTCTTAGAGATAAAGTGTCAATCATTTGATAGAAATGTCATCGATATATACTTTCATAAGATGGCAAAGACCTACTTTGAGTTGGGCGGAGATCCCAGCATGAAGCAAGCCTTTGTATCATCACTACCAAAGATGCTATCAGGCTATACAATGATGATTGTGGAGGATAAGTTCAAATCCATAACCATCCCATAGATAGGCTACATCCGTAGGCCATCTTCCAAGATTTGGAAAAAATATACATAGAGAAGTCTTTACTAAAGAAGATAGTCCAAAATAATCTAGCCCTCGATCAAGCCTACAATAAGGATGACCTCATCACTAAGTCTAACTACTTCTGCTCTCGTTGCAAGATGAGATCAAAAAGGCAATTTCTATTTAGGAGGTTCAAACTACCAAGGCCTCCCAATGATAGAAGTGGTTAAGCCATCAAACTAGGTATCTCAGGTGAAGAAGCCTAGAAAATTACAAGACGAAGAATGATGGCTACTTCATCTATAGAAAGCCTGGCCACTTCACCAGAAACTGTCCTCAAGCCAAGAAGTCAAAGGAATCTATCTACCTCTTTGAAAAAATAGCTGATCATGCAAGAATCTATCTCAGCAGAAAAGATAATCTTGAATCAGTCTTCTCGCTAGAAGAAGAATTGATGGAGGACACTCTCTTCTCCATAGACGTATATGAAGAATCAGGCGACATCTATGCCGATGATCTCTACCTGATATCTAGCAATGGAGAAGACAACCAGTACCAGGCTACACAAATCCACAAGCTCAACAAGGTAGGATTACTATCTTCCGAATTGACAGACTACCCTCCAGATTTATTCAACCAATATATGGATCCCTTTAATCCATCCATCCTCCAAGAAAGAAGAACCTTCTACGAGCTTCAAGTATGTAGAAAGTATGGCAGATCTATCGTAAAGCCGTTTAGAGTGCACCTAGAATACCCTTTCTACCATGTGTTCATAGCGCTAGCCAATGACTTCCTATAAAAACTCCTATGACTATTTTGGTATTTGCTCCACCAGCACTATATTCTCATAAATTTCAAGTGTGATGCCTTAAGGAATATGATCAGATCCAACTAGATCTAAAGAAATTCATGTTGTGGTTCAGGCCACGGTAGTACAGGATTCGATGCTTCAAAGATTCCTATAATGCAATGGTTTTCATGCTACATCAACCTATAGGATCATAGGCCATGACGTCCAAGATCAGCCAAAAATTTCACTCCTCTGGAAATTTCCCATCTCTATACTCTCCCTAAAAGATGAATACTATAAAGCACAGCACTTTATTTTCTAGTAGAACAGATACATTCCAAAAAAAATCTGGCCAAAAGAATAAGGAAAGTAGAACTACACCGATGGTTATCCTCACTGGGATAAAGTCCAATAGGAATGCAAAGATTTATGATCCAATGAAATGAGTTCACTACATCGATGAAGAGAATCTTGGAAGGCTAAGAATGCCCTAGGTAGAAGCACAACATCGACTGGTGGATGGAAGAAGGATACAAAAACTCATCACCGCCAACACCATCCAACACTACCAAAAAGATAACATTAGATAACATATGAAAAAATTACCCTTTCTAGCAGGTTACCTTTCCCAGAGAGTTACCCTCTCCAATGGTTTACTTTTTCCAGTGGGTTATCCTTCTCTCCAAGAAAACCCTATCAGATGGGTTATCTTTGCTAGTGGGTTACCCTTTTTAATGGGTTACCTTCATCTCCAAGGAAACCCTTCTCAGTGGGTCACCCTTTTAGATGAGTTTGTGTTGAAGCTACTGACTTAACTACTTTAAAGACAAGGATCTTATCCACCTGCTTGCAAGATGCCTGTGAAGCTGTTGATGCACTTTCTTGCAAGTTGCTGACTCTTCTACTTGTACATGCTATCACATTCCAAAAACATAGTGTGTTTTTGTTTCGCCCATCACATGTTAGTAGGGCCCAGTATTAATAAAGATAAGACTTATCTAGTCATAACAGATAATGCTTATCACTTACAAAAGGATAAGACTTATCCATTCATAACAAATAATTCTTATACCTTAGCCGATAGGATAGGATTGTAATATTTTATTTTATGTTAATACATAGTCTAGCTTATCTAGTAAGCTTCCTTCTCCTATAAAAGAAAGCCTAGTCCTTTAGGCAGAGGGCATCATTCTCTTTACCTTAAAACCTCTTGTGTAGTTTCTCTATTTTAAATAAAAATATTTGTTGGCTAAACTCTATTTCTCTTGCTTTCTCTTTTCCAAAGAGATGGGTGCTTCTATCATTAAAGTCAGAGTGGTAGGGTAAGAAAATACTTAGGTGAGGTGGTTCTTACAACTACAATATAGACCTACAAAGATACTTTCCATGAATATGAAATAAAGTCAACTTCATCTACTCGACGTAGACGTCTGAGTCCTTTCCATGTATATGAAACAAAATTTTTTTATTCCATACCATAATATTCCAAATTAATTCATTATATAAGAAAGAACATGCAGATTTGAGGTCTACCTTAGTACTTCTTTTGTTTAACAAATACTTGAGGGAAATAGGATAGGGAGAGTAAGCGTAAGAACCATTTATATCATATACAAAACATTCTTATACTAAGAAGATAAAAGATTCATGTATTCTAAGACTGTCCAAATGTGTAGCTTGATTTCAAAGTTATGTTATCCCATTCAGGATTGTGAAGGATTTGCTACTAAAGCAAACCATCCTTATGGATGTGTAGCTTAATCGTATGAAAGTTGTGGTGTATCAATTAAAATATTTTATTTTGTAGAACTTGCCACCTATATGGACGAGAATCACCTATCATGTTTGAAAGGATAGACTTTGTGTCTGTCATATCAACAGAAGCTTTGATTTTAAATGGTGTGCTACCTACATGGTCGTGAAACCACCTTTCATGTTAAAAACTTTAGAGCTCTATTGCTAGCCATCTGGCTGCTCTCCCCGACAGTTCTCCATGACCCACTGCCTCCCCATCTAATTGACTCAGAAGAAGATTTCTTTTCAGTTGTTTAATGCTTGTGAGGCGAGCTTTCAAAAGCTCAAGAATTTGTTAACTTCAAACCCTATCTTTATTTTTCCTAAGAAGGACATAGGTTTTATAGTATTTTGTGATGCTTTAGGTATTAGATTAGGTGTTGTATTGATAGATGAGGGCAAGGCAATTTCTCATGCATCTCATCAGTTGAAGCTTCATGAGAGAAATTATCCTACCCATAATTTTGGAGTTGTGCACAGTTGTGTTTCCTTGAAGCATAGAGGCACTACTTGATGGATCCTGTTGTGAGATCTTTCCAGATTATTGTAGCCTTCAGTACTTCTTCATCTGGTGAGATCTTAATATGAGGCAGCATCGTTGGCTTGAGTTTCTTAAGGATTATGACTTGATTATTTCTACCATCTAGGCAAGGCGAATATGGTTATGGATTCCTTGAGCTGATCTAGCATGGGTATCTTGGCACATCTTTTTACCCAGGAAAGGCCTTTATCCTGAGAAGTTCAATCTTGAGCTAACCAGATGGTTAGGCTTGATATTTTGACACCTAGGCACGTTTTGGAAATTTTGGAGGCTATATTTTCTTTGATGGTGTAGATTCGAGCTCATTAGTTTGATGATGTTAGATTAAATTTGATTTGAGATATGGTGTTGAGTAGGAAGTCTAAGGAAGCCTCATTTGATTCAGATGGAGTTTTGCTGAGTTGGAGGACTAGTCTGTGTACCGAGAGTGGTGACTGGATTAGGTTGATTTTGGAGGAGGCCTATTGTTCCAGATATTCCATCTATCTATATGTGACTAATATCTATCTTGATTTAAAATAACACTACTGGTGGGGTGATGTAAGGCAAGATATAGCAGATTTTATGGCTCATTGCCTATGTTGTTAGTAGGTAAAGGTCAAGCATATGAGACTTAGTGGTTTGCTTCAAAGGTTACCCATTCTCGAGCAGAAGTGGAAATAGATCACCATGGACTTTATGACTAGGTTGCCTCATACATCTCATAGTTTTGACAGTGTTAGGGTCAACGTGGATCAATTGACTAAGTCAACTCATTTTATTTAAATTCAGTTTTTATCTAGTGCCGAGAGGTTGACTGTATCTACGATTGTGAGATTATGAGACTTCATAGTGTTCTTGTGTCTATCATCTCAAATTGTGGTTTGGTGTTCATATCTCACTTTTGAAAGAATTTTTAGGATGAGTTAGGTACTCGAGTTGATCTTAGCACAACGTTTCACCCCCAGACTAACGATTAGTTAGAGCGAACTATTTAGATTTTGGAGGATATTCTTTGTGCTTATGTGATGGATTTTGGTGGCCAATGGGAGCAACATTTGGCTTTAGTAAAGTTTGCATATAATAATAGCTACCATTCCAGTATTGATATGACTCCTTTTAAGGCATTATATAGTAGGAATTTCTGGTCACCTATGCATTTGTTTAATGTTTCATAGGTGAGACCTCAAGGTACGGAATTGCTTCGTGAGTCTTTGGACAGAGTCTAGATCATTCAAGATAGACTTAGAGTAGGCAGAAGTATGATATTGAACATAGAATTTGTAGCTTGAGATTTAGTGTTGGTGATTGTGTTTCCCTTCGAGTTTGACCTATGAAGGGTGTGATGAGGTTTGGGAAGAGGGGCAAGCTTAGCCCCAAGTAAATTGGTCCATTTAAGATTCTTTGGACTGTTGGTGATGTGGCCTATACATTAGCTTTGCCTCCAAATCTATCAGGTGTTCATCCAGTTTTTTATGTTTCTATGCTTCGCCATTATATTCCTGATGAGTCTCGTATCGTTCGGTGGGAGTTGGTTCAGTTAGATGAGAGGTTGTCATTCTTTTTTACCCAGTCTCCATTTTGGCTAGGGAAGCTAGATGGTTGCGCTCTAGAGTTATCTCTGTGGTTAAGGTTCAGTGGTGATATCGACCTATAGATGAGGCTACTTGGGAGGTCGAGTCAGATAAACATAGTTGTTATCCCCAGCTCTTTGTTGATGCATGTATATCTTTGCTAAAGTTTGAGGATGAACTATATTCTTAGTGGTAGATGATCTAACGACTAGATTTCTGATGAAATGTGTTTAATTAATGATTTTATGTGATTTGACTATTTTATCCCACCCCGTAGTTGTATTTTTAGGTGTGGGGGTGGTTGGTATGATTCCCGATGTATTTTGGTATTATTTATGCGGTATTGTGGTTTTGGTAGATTCAAGAGCATTATTATAGACCTGTGTAGTTATCTTTTGATCTATGTAATGGATGACTAAATGGACTGCAGCAACAACTATAAAATATCAATTGTAGTCTAGGTAAACCTTTGGTTCGGGTCCCAATGCACCTGAGCTTATCTTGACCTGTTGGTTAGAAAGTTGGAAAATTTAGAAATATGAGTGTGGGACCGACTCAAAACGAACTCAGTTGAAAAATCCCACTTTGCCAACGAGCTTGAGACATCCATTTTAGGGTGGTAACATATTTGGTTGGTTTATGGCTTTTAAATCTCATTTTGACACTTGGTTTGAAAAATTATAATTTTGAATTTAGAGGGTCAGCTCTATTAAAACGATGTTCTTTTGAAAATTTGATATTATCATTGAGTTCAGAGCATCTAATTTAGTATGATTGCATAGTTCATTTGCATATATCAAACTCGAAATGACTTTCGGGCACCCCGTCGAAGTTCGGGTTAGACTTTAAAAGAAAAATATGTTTTTAAAGAAAAAGTTGGTGCAGTGTATAAAAATAGCCCTTTTTGACCCATTTTTCCATTCTTTCATCTTTTCTCTTGACATTAAATCCTAAAATGTTGTGAGAGCTTAAAAGTGAAGCTTGTGGGAGCATGGGAAGCTAGATTAACATCTATTTCTTAATTCTATTACAAATTTAAGGTGAGATTTTATCCTTTCTTACTCTAATTCCTTGATTAATTTTTAAAAATCCCAACAATCTTAGGGCATGATTTTAAACTCCAATTTTACTCTTTTTTAATTGAATAATGTTTAAATCTTATAATTACTAGATTTTCATCAATTTAACCTTAAAAACAACTTCGATTCTTGATTTTAACATGGAAATCAAAAATTTTACCCAACAAAGCTTTAAATGGTTCTTCTTTGATTTGAAACTTATTTTTGACTTGATTTGACTTCAGTTTTCAGCTGTAGATTCCTAAAAATATGGAGAATACATTTTTGATGTAATGTTACGATTTTTCCTTTCTTTTTTAAAGAAATCATTTTTAGAGTTTGTTTTAACCTCGAATCAAAAGTAGTCAATATAGATATTGTTAGCTTTATTTTGATGCATAGATTATATATTTCTTGGTTTTAGTTAATTTTGGGACCATTCGTGATAAGTAGGGCTTTGTAGTTAACGTGTTACTGACCGATTCTGACATTCGAGGTAGGTTATGGCTTAGCACTTTCAGATTTGATTGGGTATTAAATTTTGGTACAAAATGCATGTTAAGGGTGGAATTAATTATGAAATATAGCTATCTATATTTTATGCCCGTGTGGGGGCCTGAATATGATGTAATTACTAAATTTGAGATATCTTGAGACATGTGTGACCGTACGGGGTCTTATGTGATGTTGATATCTAGAATACATGTGAATAATGGTGTTGTATTTTTAGAAATGCCTATTGTGGTGCCTTTGGCGTATTGTGATATATATATACTCATACTTTGTAGACATATGAATCACGTGGAAAATTCATAGATAGTGGAAATAGTGAGTGGATGTTGTCTCATGTGGTTGTGGAATAGTAACATTTTGGTTGATTGTGGAAATACATCATATAGATTGGTTGTGAAAAGTACATCATATAGATTAGTTGTGGAAATTCTCATTTTGTATGGTTGTGAACATTGCATCATCATTATCATATCATCATCCACAACATTCACTTATTTGTTTTATTATTTTATATTTACTTGTTGTCATGTATGTGCATTTGATTTGTGTCTTATGTTATGTAAGTGCTTTGGAAATACCAAAAATATTTAAATACTAAAAATACTGGAAAATTTGAAAATACTAGAAATGCGGAAGTTGTATGTCAACCTCATGCATCCTTATCATCATCATTATCATTATCATCATATATATTGCACTTGTTTTAATGTGTTTATCTTGTTCTTGTATTTCCATATTGACTCATCATCTATTTATTTGTTCTATATCTTGACTTGTTAATGTCTAATTATTCTATCTTCCTTTATTTGTACTTGATGATCTTGATTTTAAATGCTCCTCTGTTGTTCTACTTGTATGTGATATTGTGTGTATTTGTATCCCTATCTGTGTGTTGTTGTATTATTATATGTGGATATTGTAGAACTGTTAGTGCAAGGGGTGTGGCCTACCATTGTGGGACATTTTCTGATTGCAGGTGACATGCCCTTAGTGTATATCTTATATGCTTTATTTACTACTTTTCTTGGTCCGTCTATGAAACCTAACGATTACAATTGGACCATACTCATGCCTACTGCACTCTTTTAGTGTAAATCCTAGCTTGAGTGCACCTCAGATTGGTTGATTTCGAGCGCCTTTAAATTTACTTAAGGTAGTAGTTGCACATTCATGTGTTTAAAGTTCAACTCTATATTTCTATAGTAGTTATGTCTTTATTTGTATTCAAAGACATATGTTTACCCTATTTGGGTATTTCTGATGTATTTGACTCATGGTTGTATTAGTAGTTCTTATTCCATTGACACCAAGTTTTTGAGTTTTAGCTTTGTTGTTGATTATATTCTTTACATATTTATCATACTTGTGTTGTTCGACTTCATTCTAGAAGCCTTACCTTGGGGTATTTCTATCTTTTTCCTTTTGTGTATCAGTTTGGGTGATAGGCTTACTTGTTAAGGTACGTCGTGACAAGTGCCATCATGACCCTTTATTTTTGGGTCGTAACATCTAAGCTGAACATGGTACATATAACATGGTAGACTAATGCAAGGCCAAGTAAAGAATATGTGCTTCATAATTAACTGAATAACTGAATACAAAGTCATTCTAGAATCTAAATCTAAATTACAAATCGTGTATTGTAGGAGTTACTAATAACCAACATACCCCAATTTGAGCTAATCAGGGTCTAACTTGTAACCCTATTATAAGAATGGTCATTACCTTAACAAAGGTCCGAACGTTGACTGACGTGGATCCACTAAACTGATTTCCAAATAGGACTAAGTCATCAAGCATGGCCTGATAGGTGACCCATAAGAACCTACAGTGGTTTTATAGTTCTGAGACTTACGAACCTCTACTAAAGGTCTCAGAATAGCTAGTGGGTGAGCCTTCATCCCTAAATTCACTTGGTGCTAAGTATACTCCCAACTGAATGACATTGATAGCTGAAATGCTCAATACTAGTAATAATCTGAAGCTTGAAATAAATGTACTATCTGAAAGCATGCAAACATATAAACTGGGGAACGTAGTATCCAAAAGCATATGTATGAAATTCTAGGTAATCGGGTGTTCATAACCCACTTTGTCTAAAGAATGTAACTATTATATCAATTTCGTAATTGAAAGAATTTATAGAATTCAATGACTCAGGTCGAACAATCATAGATTTTACAATGTAACTAGGGTTTGGGATCATGGCCAAGTAATAACACTAAAATTTATGCTAAAACAAGGATTACAAATTAACACCAAGGGACTAAGGCATCATTGAATTTACCAATATCCATAACCCTAAATTGTGAAATGGAATTATACTGAAGAATTGGGTTAAATTTGGGACTCAATGGGTGAACGGGGACCCACTGATGAAATCCAACATACCTGGAGATGAGAACCCTGAAGAATTCTTTAGAGTTGAATGTCTGCAGAAGATAAACCCTAGCTCTGCCTTGGGAAAAAGGAATCACCTCTTTTCTCTTTAGAAACTAAGTATTAGATGTTATTCTAATTTATGAGAGCTTAGGTTCATATTAACCCCAACAATAGTGCTTGGGATTCCCAAATGATGTAGTTTTTATGTTAAAAGAGTGGGAAAATATTGACATGCCCCTTAAAATTTTATAACTTAAAATTGCAGGGAGGGACGTATGAGACCTTCCCATGATCGTGGGACCAACCTATGATCGTAGGCATAGTTCGGAGCTAGATGAGAGATCTCTAAACATGATTAGATGAGCCTTGTAAAATTTTGGTACCTAGCTACTATCATACCTTAGTATGTATGTTTTTCTTGCTACATCATAAGCATCTGTGGGAATCACGATCATTCCTGGGGGTCATGGTTTAAGAGCATGGTGTGGTTCCCTCTCGTGGTATGAGGGTACACTTTTTCAACTTTTAGATATTTAAGTTTTTTTGATCAGACAATAGTATTGTATAATCACGCAATGTAACCATGATCCTGGTGTGGCTCGTGGTATCTCATTACAGAGCAGTGCTTTGCTGAAAAGGCCATAACTTGCTCAGGAGTCAAATTAAGACTAAACTAGATGTGTTGGAAAGATAATTCAAATATCTATAATTTGGTGGGTCTATTACCCAAAGATGCATAAGAAATTGGGAGTTATGCTCGTCTGAAACTGATCACTTCTTTAGAGATCAATCTATAAGGGAGGTTTTGGCTTGGTTAAGGGCTTGGGGGGTTTCGTGGATTTGGTACATGTACAACTCCCTTAGCATGCTATTAAAACTTGTTGATTTACCCTACATGTACTTGAACATGGTTCTATCATGGAATTGGATATTCTGGGGTGTTACAATATCTGTAACTCCCATATTTTTTTCACCACTTCTCTTGATATTATTGGATCCCTTCTACACTATCTGTACATGAAATTCCTATATTGAGTTTTTAAGAGTTGAGTAATAACATGGTACTGAGTCGGTAACTAAAACATAGGCTAATTCAGATTCATGGACATATGCTTTGGCATGGAAATAGCAGGGTGATATGAAATAGAAAGAATTAATTAATTAAGAAAAACTATTACCTCAAGTTGGGAATGAGTTTGAAAAGAATAGGTAGGGGTACTTAGTCATCATGTCTTTCTCTACTTCCTAAGTAGATCCCTCAGTAGACTAATTTCTCCAAAGAACCTTTCCCAATTCGACCTCTTTATTCCTCAACCTACGAACTTGATGGTCAAGGATTTCAACAAGAACCTCTTTGTAAGAGAGACTATCTTTCATACTTACACTTTCTAAGGGAAAAATGGTGCAGGATTACCAATGAACTTCTTTAGCAAGGAAATATGAAAGACTGGACGCAGTGTTGTTAAGTCTAGTGATAAATCTAACTCATAGGATACTTTTCCAAAACGAGCTACAATCTCATAAGGACCAATAAAGCAGGGACTGATCTTTCCTTTCTTACCGAACCTTGTCACCCCTTTCATAGATGAGACTTTCAAGTAGAGAAAATCACTAACGGCGAACTCAAGTTCCCTCCTCCTCATATTTGTATAGGACTTCTGATGACTTTGAGCTATTCTCAACCTCTCTTTAATCAGCAAAACTTTATCCATAGCCTCATGGAAAAAGTTTGGCCCTATTAATGTAGCTTCTTCAAATTCAAACCAACCAACATGAGATCTACACTTCCTTCCATAAAGTGCCTCAAATGGGGCAATCTGAATAGTAGAGTGATTACTATTACATACACAAACTCGATCAAAGGTAAATGATCATACCAACTACCTTTAAAATCACACACATGGTCTCAATATTTCCTCTAAGGTCAGAATGGTCCTCTCTACCTGACTGCCTGTTGATAACGCTCAACTTATACCTCAATTTAGTGTAAGGTGGTCGTCGTCAATATATTTACCCAACTTTGGAGTCGGGATCGAATCCACAGGGAACAATGTGAGTGGCGATTAAATCAATTTGAAACTATAGCTACAATTTGAATTCAAACAAATAATGCAAAAAGATAAAGTGGGGGTTTTTAATGATTAGCAAAAAATTATTGGTCACTCTAGTTTTAGTGTTTGTAAACCAAGAGTTTACGAAATAACTAGAATTATGTTCACTAGGGCTTTTGGTACATGACAGATGCTAGAAGTGGTTCAAGATTCTCACGGTGGGTAGGATAACAAGCTATCTTTATCGATCTTATGCTTAAATGTCTCTCGACCTACTTAAGCGTTTAATTCCCTAATCCTCTCAGACTTAGGGAATTTCTATTTACTGCCCAGATTTTACCGCAGGTTAACCAACCTTGTTACAATATTGATTATTAAATGAAGTATTTTCGAGTCCCTATTGATAATTCACTTCCTACTATATTTGATTTCTTTCTCAATCAAATCAAAGAAGGTGTGTCTACGGTTTGCAACCAACAGACGCTAATTAAAACTTCAGAATTATCAAGAAATCCTACCACCTTTTGAATCTTAAATACTTAGCACCTCATCAAGGCCTAACCCTAGATCCCATAACTCAGGTTAATAGGGTTTATCCATTCATGATGTAATGAACGAAAGACATAATTTGAAAGATAAACTTACAGAGATGAATAATAACTAGCGAATCACAAATTAGATCACAAAGGAAAAATCCCAAAATACTAATAATAATCTCTCCAAAGTGTTTGCTTTTTCAAGACAGAAAACTAGAGAGAGAAAATAGCAAAATACATCTCTTAAAACTCAAGTGCCAAGCCCCTAGAAAAACCTTAAACAATGCATTTTATAGTTAATCCTAAATAAGAAAATAAAATCACAATGTTCAGAAAATCCTTCGAAATAGGTGACGGTATTTGTTATGGTGTGTCAGGGTCCTGACTACTTATCAAGTATGTCGTTAGGCCCTCCAGCATTCTTAGCATCTTCTGCTTTAATTGACGACAAAGCTTGATGACTTACTAGATACGTGATGACATATCAGAAATATCGTCACTTCTTGATTCAAAATTTGATTCTCTGCCTACACTTGACGGCAAATCTGACGCCTTACCACAGTTGTGATGACATGTCAGAAATGTCGCCACAGTTTTACTTTAATCCTTCTAACACTGCAACACCTGACGTTATTTTTGATAACTTATCATAGGGCTGACGACTTATAAGGAATGCCGTCAGCCATACTTCTAGTTCTTTTGCATTAGTTTTCAGCTCTTTTGCTTCCATTTCCTTAAATTTCCCTTGCATCATGACTTTTACTGCAATATCAAAGTAAAATAATCAAAAAATGACAAAAGTTGCTTACGACTTCGCAATTATTCTCAGTTAAAAACCTTAAATGTGTTAGCGTTTTCTCACACATCAACACCCTGAACTTAAAACAATTGTTTGTACTCAAGCAACTAAAACACAACACTACGATACTTAACCAAGAGACACATAAGATACCTATGACAGTTGATCATCAATTTTAGTTCAAAACACGTTGCTCTCTCCATTTTCAATCTCTTTAAACCTAGTTGTATATATCCATGAAGATCAACAGTGTGACAAGTAGGCAACTAAAAATGCAACCGATGTTCCCTTACAACAACGAAGTCCCTCCTCACTCATATATGAAATCAAGCATGTAAATACAGGGACGGTCAAGAGACACTCACTCTCAGAAATAAATTCCAATCAATGCAAGTCAAATACCATATGCTTGCCCTTATTTTCATTGCCTAAGTTTTCAGACAGTTAAGTTAGGATCACTATAGGTCTTTTCTTTGGCTTTGTAACATAGGATTGGGGCTGGTATGATACGCAAGGATATTTAAATTGACTAATTCTCCTTGGCACTACACTATTTTTTGGGGTCTCACTTATCAACCTTTACTTAATTCTCTCCTTTCTTGATCACACATACTCCGGATGGGTGCGGTATTTTTGACAATCATTTCTTTTTTTTTCACAACTTTTCTTTTCTTATTCTTTTTCCACTACTCCCAGCTTTTTATTATTTTCTTTCATTCTACCTTTCTTCATACTTATTTTATGTCATGCACCCCTATGGTAGCCACTCTCAACATAGGCGATTTGCCTCAGTCAAAGTGCATAATTTCCAAGGAGGGCCAGGGCCAAAATAGGTTCATTGTGATACTAATGGGAAGGTGATAGATATAATAAAAAGAATAGGCATTCAGGCTCAAAATCAGGATCAAGGGTATTATTCACACATGGAAGGTCATTTAGGCTAAAAGTAGACTAATATTAACAATGACCTATGATCCTTTCCTAATTGCTATCCTACAACCAAGGCAAGACCAACCAGGAAAGTTCTGGATTTAACACACAACGGAAACTAGATAGCATCTCACACACACATGGCACAAAGGTACATCACAAGCTACTACTCATTCGGTTCATGCAATTGTTTAGCAATGGTTATCATGTTACTAGAACTAATACCATACAAAGATGAACAATGGTCATAATTAGATGCAAATCACATTGTTAAAGAATTAGATCACTTGAGAGGTGTTCACAAAATAACAAAACCATGTTAACTGCCTCAAGTACTTGTATTTCTCCTAGTTAACTACAAAATGTTACAAAATATCATAATACACCTAAATATGCCGGCTCTACTAGGAAAAAGACTCTGGGGAAAAGAGGCACAGGACTAAAAACCCAAAGAGGACATCAACACCCACAAGTAGCCCCACCCTCAACTTAAAATCATGAAATGTCCCCAATGTATCAAACCAAAACAAGAGAGTTAGAAACATACCTTTGGCACCACGGGTGTGAAGATCTGATGTCAATCACATGATATGAATACAAACAACAAAATACCTTAGGTTTCCTCCTAAGAAGCGCCTAATTTAGTGTCGTTGTATGACTCAGTTATCTTGACTACTCTGACTTTATCAAGATACCTTGTTGATAATTATTTATGTCTTCACTAGGAGGATTTAAAATGTTGACCCAAATTTTGATCAATACATCTTCGAGGCGCATTGGGAAAATATACAGATACAATAACACTTCCTTTATCTCACCACTTTGATGACTTGAATCTCTTACCCAACTTAATATCAAATTTTCGGATAGGCTCGTTGGGTATTGATGAGATTATCAATAATCCACTTGATGCACATTGAATTTTTCCTTTACTGTCCTTCAAGTTAGGGGTTTCATTCTGCTCTTTTTGAATGCCAAACTCCATAATATAAGGATTATGTTCCTCATCCTGAAAACACCTTAGATTCTTGGGTAGGTGGACTTCCATCTCATCCCCCAAGAACAATGTTGAAAAATGGTTCGAATGAGGTCTTCTCCTTAATTTTGGAGTTGCATCCTTCTAGGCATCCTCACCCCGAATTGGGATAGAGTGTTCAGAAGAGATTTGCTTGGTTTCTTCTTTTGCCTCTAGCACCGTTTCCTCAATCTTGGCATCATCCCTCATGGTTGGTTTGGTTGGTTGGAAAATCATCGAGGGTTGCTCAGCATCAAGCACAACATCGATATAGGACTCTTGTTCCTCATCTTCACAATTGTCCATTATGTTAAATGATTCCACAGACAAGATATCATCTAAACATAATGTAGAAAACTGCTATGAATGTTTGACCTTTATATCCATATCCTCGATCATTCTTCTTTCTTTGTTATTTTCCCTTATGTCTTGATGTATATCACGTATGATATCATTTATTATGTCCACATAATCCAACATTAGTTGAATCATAGCTTCAATGCCACTCTTTTTGGTGCTTCATTCTTCCTATTCTTGACCATAAGACCTATCAAAATCATAAGAAGAACTAGAATTTGGGTTAGCATACCGGGGGGAGGGGGCATTTGGGCAATCACTCCAATGTCCATCTTGACCACCACATAAATAACAATCATACCCCCAGTAGGATGGAGATGGTGCATTCATTTCTCTTCGGGGAGCATATCTATAATATTGCCAAAAGTGAGGTCCATCACAATAAAGACATGGATCATCAAGATACGATTTCTAACTACCAAGCTTATGTTCATTCCAAGATACCATAGCAATAAGTAAACTAAAATAAAAATCTACCTAACACCAGAAATAAAAAAAATTAAAAATAAATATTTACAAGTTTAAATTCAAGTAAGTAGGCTAAAATTCCCAACCAACTCAATACGCCAAATTGTGCCCCGGTAACGGCGTCATTTTTCATAATGCTCAACTTACACAGCAATTTAGTGCAAGGCAGTCGTCGTCAATATATTTACCCAACTTTGGAGTCGAGGTCGAATCCACAAGGAACAATGTGAGTGGTGATTAAATCAATTTAAAACTATAGCTACAAGTTGAATTCAAACGAATGATGTGAAAAGATAAAGTAGGGGTTTTTAATGATTAGTAAATAATTGTTAGTCACTCTAGTTTCAGTGTTTGTAAATCAAGAGTTTATGAAATATCCAGAATTATGTTCACTAGGGCTTTCGGTACATGACAGATGCTAGAAGTGATTCAAGATTCTCACGGTGGGTAGGATAACAAGCTATATTTATTCATCTTATGCTTAAATGTCTCTCGACCTACTTAAGCATTTAATTCCCTAATCCTCTCAGACTTAGGGAATTTCTATTTACTGCCCTAATTTAACCTCAGGTTAACCAACCTTGTTACAGCGTTGATTATTAAATGAAGTATTTTTGAGTCCCTGTTGATAACTCACTTCCTACTATATTTTATTTCTTTCTCAAGTAAATCAAAGCAGGTGTGTCTACTGTTTGCAACTAACAGACGTTAATTAAAGCTTTAGAATTATCAAAAAATTCTACCACCTTTTGAATCTTAAATACTTAGCACCTCATCAAGGACTGACCCTAGATCCCAAAACTCAAGTTAATGGAGTTTAGCCACTTATGATGTAACGAATGAAACACATATTTAAATTCATGATTTGAAAGATAAACTTACAGATATGAATAATAACTAGTGAATCGCAGATAAGATCACAAAGAAAAAATCCCAAAATACTGATAATAATCCCTCCAAAGTATTTGCTTTTTCAAGCCAGAAAACTAGAGAGAGCAAATATCAAAATACGTCTCTTAAAACTCAAGTGCCAACCCCCTAGAAAAACCTTAAACAATACTTTTTATAGTTAATGCTAAATAAGGAAATAAAATCACAATGTTTAGAAAATCCTTCAGAATAGGTGACAACATTTGTGACGATGTGTCAGGGTCCTGATGACTTATTAGGAATGTCGCCAGGCCCTCCAGCATTCTTGGCATGTTCTGCTTTAACTGACGACAAATCTTGACAACTTATCAGATACGTGACGACATATCAGAAATGTCGTCACTTCTTCATTCAAAATTTGATTCTCTGCCTACACTTGACAGAAACTCTGACGCCTTATCACAATTGTGACGACATGTTAGAAATGTCATCACATTTTCACTTTAATCCTTCTAACACTGCAACACCTGACGTGATTTCTGATAACTTATCACAGGGTTGACGACTTATCAAGAATGTCGTCAGCCACACTTCCAGCTCTTTTGCATCAGTTTTCAGCTCTTTTGCCTCCATTTCCTTAAATTTCCCTTGCATCATGACTTTTCCTGCAAAATCAAAGTAAAATAATCAAAAAACGAGAAAATTTGCTTAAGACTTTGCAATTATTCTTAGTTAAAAGCCTTAAATATGTTAGCATTTTCTCACACATCACCTGTCTACAGGTGAATAGTTATACTGAGATGAACTTGGGTACCAAGACCCTTATAGAATGACTTCCAAAATTGAGAGTTAAACTAAGTACCTCTATCTGAAATGACAGTTAAGGGGACTCCATACAATTTGACAAACTCCTTCAAGTAGAGTTTAGCAAAGTCCTCAGCTAAATTTGAAGTGTTAACTGATAGAAAATGGGTCGACTTAGTCATATTGTCCAAACTAACCCAAATAGACTCATGTTATTGACGAGTACAAGGCAACCTTATAACAAAGTCTATGTTCACCATCTCCTACTTCTATAGAGGAATACTGATGTCCTAAAGTGTACCACCATGCTTATGGTGCTCAACCTTAGCCTGTTGGCAATTTGGGAACTTAGAGATAAAGTCGCTAATATCCCTATTCATATTATTCCACTAATAGACTTACCATATGTCATGATACATCTTAGGATTGATACATCTTAGTGGCTCTTGGATGAATAAAATATCTTATCTGTGAGTCTTTGCTAGCATACACTTTCTAAATTCATCTATATCCAAAACACAAAGTCTACCTTGATAGTGAAGAACACCATCTCCCCCTTGGGAGAAAACCTCAACCTCCTGACTTTGGCCTGCTACTTTTAATCTAAGCAAATAGGATCACTATCTTGTTTTTCCTTAACCTCTGCTACTATAGAGGATTTTGAACCATTCTGTACCAATATACAACCTTCAACTAAGTCAACAATCAAACTCCCAGTCTGGCCAATCTATGAACCTCGCAAGCTAGTTCTTTCTTCTCATCCTTTACATGAGCAACACTTCCCATGGATAATCTACTAAGAACATTAGCCACTACATAGCCTTACCCAGATGATATAAAATACTCATATTATAGTATTTTAGAAACTCCATCTATCTTATTTGATGAAGATTTAAATCTTTCTAACTGAACACACACTAAAGACTCTTGTGATTGATGAACACATCAATATAAGACCTATAAAGGTAATGCCTTCAAATCTGTAAGAAAAAAACAACTGTTGCCAATTCCAGACATGGGTTAGGTAATTTTTCTAATAAGGCTTGAGTTGTATATATGCATATGCTATAACTTTGTCCTGTTGTATTAACACACAACCAAGTCAAACCTTAGAAGAAACACAATAAACCATAAAACAATCTGAGCCCTAGGGTAGAATTAAAATAGGAATGGTAGTAAGTTGAGACTTTAACTCCTAAAAACTCTTATCAAAAGAATTGAACCACTAAAATTTGACATTCTTCTGAGTCTACCTGGACATAGGATAAGCAATAGAGGAAAATCCCTCGACAAACTACCTATTGTAGCCGACTAAGCCCAAGAAACTCCAGATATATGCTAGAGTATGTTGTTTATGAAGACTTTAACAAACATGTATAAGTAATGCTTGAACACCCTATTCATCATGTCCGTAAAATCTATAGGAGCAATTTTTAGTCCAAAAGACATAACAACAAATTCAAAGTAACCATACCGACTTCTGAATATTGTGTTTGAAATGTCACATTCTTTGTCTCTGAGCTGATGATAGCCTGATTTAAGGTCTATTTTAGAGAAGCAACTTGCACCCCTAAAGTTAGTCGAACAATTCATTAATCTTGGGGATGGGATACTTATTTTTTATAGTGACCTTATTCAATTGACAATAGTCGATGCACATTCTAAGAGAATTATCTTTCTTTTGCTAAAAAAAAACCAAAGCACCCCATGGAGAGATGTTGGTCCAAATAAAACTCTTGTCTAGGAGATCTTTCAATTGTTCCTTTAACTTTTTAAGCTCAACCAGAGTCATCCTATTGTGTAGAATTGAAATAGGTAAGGTATATGGAAGGAGATCTATTCAAAGTCAATTCCCCGTTTAGGAGAAACTTCAAGTAAATCTTCTAAAATTATTTTGGAAATTTATTTACCACTGGAAAATATGATAAATACACCTTTGAAGATTAACTTTCTAGACTTAAGGTAAAAGACGAACTGATACATAGATGTTGAGGTACTACCCTTCCATTCTAGAACTCATTCATTTGAAAAATGGAACTATACAACTCTCTTCCTACAATTAATTAAGTCATAGCAAAAGTATATCCAATCCATTTCAAGAATGACATCGAAATCTACCATGTCTAATTCTATGAGATCAACTGAGGTGACGTTCTAGTAAACTGTACCTAGGTAATTTCTGTATACTCTTCTAGATATGATTGAGTCACCAACTCGAGTATAGACTGTAAAATGTTCTGAACGAATTATGAGATAGACATCGAAGTCTACTGCTATATAGTGTAACACCATAATTTTCTGAACTAGAATGTTACATGGTGTTCATGACCCCAAAGGACCACAAGCTAACCCATGACTGATATCTGTACCTGTATACTGCATAATATATCATAAAATACGAAAACATAAACATGAAAAGCCATAAGGTTCGAACTAAATAAATGTCTAATAACAAAATATGTGAAAAAGGTATAACATTACCAAACCAAGTCATAAATACTAAAAATAATGAGATTTGAATATCTAATCTGACATCTACTCAGAAGGCCTCTAACTGAACTGAATAAGGATTTAAAGAAATATGTCTCCAACTAACTCCATCTAGCAACTGAATAGTAAATATAGCAATAATTATATCGTCCTCAAATGAGAAGGACTCACTGCAAACTCTGAACACTGGAATGCTACTGCTGATCTAGAGCTCATGTCTCTGAACCTATGGTGTAACATAAGAGAAAGCACCATAGTGCAAATGCGTCAGTACGTTTGAATGTACCGAGTATATGAGTGAGGTAGGCTAAATTCAAAGGGTTATATGCATGAACAATGCTGGCTAATATGAACATGAGAATACATATATGCATACATAACTGTAACTAAACTCGTGGAGATACTGACTACTGAGTCTGAATGCTAACAACATAAGTGTACTGATGCTGAGATACAGAATTGATGAACGACTATTTCTGACAGTTCAAATTATGAAGAACTGGTCTGGTTGACTGTGTCTAATAGTCTGAAGTTGAATACTGATATCATAAATTCTGATAACAGATATGACTGATACATGAGTTCAAAAAACTGATATAACTGTGATGATCGGCCTAACCGATGTAACTGATGCTGAGTGACTGTATCTGACAGTCTAAGTTCTGATGGAACTATCTGAGTTTCATTCTACTTAGAGTAACTAAATTTGAGATCAGTCCTATCTCAAGGGTGATCATGAGTATACTGATAACAAGGATGATTTGACTTAGTCTGAGATCAGTCCTATATAGCGGGTGATCATTAAACCTAATGATTTTGATACTGATTAACCATAGTTGAGATCATTCTAGCAAATGGGTGATCTTGAAGTCTATTTATAATGATAAGCATTTACTGTATCTAACAGTACTGAATCTATACTACTAAGCTGAGTTGACTATGTCTGAAAACCATAATTTTGTAACTGAAATTATGGGATGTGTTCATCTAACCAACATGTCCCAAGCTAAGCTGACTGGGGTCCAATCTCTACCCTGACTGAAAGGGTGTCAGTACCGTGCCACCAGTAAAGACATCTGCTGTGAAGTCAGTCCTAATCTAGCGGGTGACTACTGGGATCAGTCCTATACATGTAAATGTGCTAATAGGTGACCCCTGAGTATGTCAGTCCTATCTAATGGGTGATATCTCATACCTACACTTTCTACGTAGTTTTGGAACTTAGGGTTTGCTTCTAGGGATCTCAGTCCTATTTTAATGGGTGAGTCCCCATCCCTGGGCACACTCGGTGCTAAATCCTACTCCCATCTGAAATACACTAAACTGAATAATAGAGATAAACTGAATAACTGAACTGAACTGATTAGATGAACTGATACTAGTGGTATTATTTAGCGGAGCTAAACTGAGTTTACTGAATTTCAATGACTAACAAAATTTACTGAGTTCTGAGGACTGATTGAGAGTACTAAAGTTATTGAGATTTACTGTGATTACTGAGGTTACTGAGCACTGAGATTACTAAGAATACCAAACTACTAAGATTACTTAGTTTTCCTGAGTTACATGACTGACTGATTTCTATAGATCATGGCTTGGCTGAGAGTATCGTGAAAACATAACATATCTCTAGGCATACAGTTATGTTTTTGGGAACAAGTACCCCCACGACTCGATGGAAGGAAACTGACACACATGACTGACTTGATCATAAAAGTAGATTCTATAATCTATATTATCATAAATAGGGAATTTCATACTAAGCATGGTTCTCAACAATCTATTTCATGGAAGGGAATTTCATACAACATGTATATACTTGCATAGCTTTCAATATCATGCTCATTACATATTACAACCACAATCCATAATATCATAACTTGGGGAATTTCATAAAGTACATAGGTATTCTACATCTTGTACATGAGTGGGATTTTCAAGTAAGCATAGCATAATTCCATAAGAGTAGTTCATGAGTAATCCAACAGTGTTCACAAGACAAATTATCAACATGGATGGCATTGAATCATAGAGGCCTATAATGAATCCTTCCTTTAGTCATAATTTAGCTATAATGCGTGATTTCTAGTCTCTTAGGTATTTTATCAAACACCTTACATGCACAACTTAGGCATAGGTGTAAATCATACAATTACTCATCATAAATAATCAAACTTACATGTTTTCAACTCATATGACGTCATAGATTCATAATAACATATAAAGATTCTATCTTGACATCATTCAACACATAAACATGATCAACAATCCATTCATAACATGAAAACCATAATATATAGTTTTAGAAAAGGGTTCTTGAACTTCATGGATGAAAGGAGTCCATGAATGAACACGCGCATACCTTAGATTAAGAATTCGTGAAGATTGAGTGGAAAATTTCCTTGAAATAGACTCTTCTATGAAAACCCTAGGGCTTATTCTTGAGAGTTTTGATCTTAAGAGGAAACCCTAATCTTGTGGTTGAGAGTGTATGAGAGAGCTTTTTAAGATGTTTAACTAAAGAGAATGGAAGATAATACACTCCTTGATGGTTATAAGTCATGGGAAGTAAAGGAAAAAGACCAAAATACCCTTACTAAAACATCCCTCAATTGCTGGAAAAATATACTTGACGCCATCCGTGATAGGCTGTCAGGTCTGTGATAGGCCATCATGAATGGTCATCACAAAAGGGGTCCAAATTCTTGATTTTCTACCCAGGGATGACGATGTCATTAGAAATGTCGTCAGAATATGATGATGTCATCAAAAAGGTCTTCAGAAATGTCAAAGCCCTCAGAAACGTCGTCACCATTTTCCAGTTTGACTTGCTGGAATAAAATAGGGATAACTCTTTTCTCTGATATCGGATTTAGGTGAAATTGGTATCATTGGAAAGTAATTAAAAGAGATTTAATTTGATATTTAGTAAACCACCCAATTCATCATATACAACGAGTTATGGTTGATTGAAGTTGACCCAAGTTTTGACGCTCACTAAAACTTGAACGATAGGAAAGTTTTCAACTTTGTACTTGAGTTAGGGGACCTCTATGATCTAAATTCATGCTCAAATAGATTCCCACACTACAAAATTGATTAACACACTAAATTTATATAGGATTCGAGGCTTTTGAAACATTTATGCATAGGAATGACAGATTTTCATTCTAGTCCAAAATATGGGGTATTACAATATCTCCCCCTTAGGAACATTCATCCTTGAATGATACTGGCTGAGATAAGACAAAAGACAACTTACACAAATATATAGCATGAATGACTGATCATGATTTCATGGCTGACATGACTGAAAGTTGAGCATATCATACTGTACATGCATATCTGATGCATGGGTAGCTGATTTATGAATGTAGGACTGAGTGTTCTGATAAACTGAGTTTCTCAAACTAAGAATGCACATCTGATGCTTAAATGATAAGTTGAATCCATGCATATCGGATGCATGATTATATGACTGACATGATACATGAATGCATGACTGAAAGTACTGATAAGCTGACCACGCATATCTGATGCATGAATACATAACTGAAATGACTCACGAACATGTGACTGAACATGCAATGGTAAAGGCACTAAGATTGAACTGAAACATAAGAACATGACTGATTCTGCTACATGACATATGGACTGAACATCATAAACTGAACTGAACCTCTGAATACTTAACTTACAGCTGAGGTCTAACTTGAAGGTCAACTTATAAGTACCCTCTATTCTAGACTGAATTTGTTATGCAAGGAGAAATTGAAAGATCTAAGACATGAGAGCGTTAAGAGAAGGTGGGGTATCTCCCCCTTCAGATGCTATGTCCCTCTAAGAATGCTTACCTTACGGAGATACTGGGTGATGCATAGGGCATCTATGAACTAGATTATACCTAAACTTTGGGGGCCTGAAACTAATGTATGAGATGGACTGAACTTGCAACTACTAGGAGGTTCTACCTTGAAATAGTTACATTCTCTGAGATTTTGGATAGCATGAATAGATGCAAGGTTGAAAAAATAAGCTATACAAATCTGACTACTCACTGGCACGACATGAATACTGAAAGAGGGGAAACTGTTCCTAAAACATCTCATAGCCTCCTGCACATAAGTGTGGTGCACAACACACACATGTACAAGACTCTACTAGATACGGCTTTCAGACTTCCTAGGACTCCATTGAACCTTAGGCTCTGATACTAAGTTTGTAACACCCCAATTTTTTGAACCGGAATGCTACATGGTGCTCATGACCCTGAAGGACCACAAGCTAATCCATGACTGATATCTATACCTGTATACTGCATAATATATCATAAAATACAAAAACATGAACACGAAAGGCCATAAGGTTTGAACTAAATAAACATCTGATAACAAAATGTCTGAAAAAAGTATAACAATACTAAAATAAGTCATAAATACTAAAAATAATGAGATCTGAATATCTAATCTGACATCTAGTCTGAAAGCCTCTAATTGAACTGAATAAGGAGTTGAAGGAACATATCTCCAACTAACTCCATCTAGCAATTGAATAGTAAATATAGCAATAATCATATCTTCCTCGAATGAGAAGGACTCACTGTAAACTTTGAACATTGGAATACTATTGCTGATCTGGAGCTTATGTCTCTGAACCTATAGTGTAATATAAGAGAAAGCACCATAGCATAAATACATCAGTACGTCTAAATGTACTGAGTCTATGAGTGAGGTAGGCTAAATTCAAAGGGTTATATGCATGAACAATGCTAACTAATATGAACATGAGAATACATACATGCATATATAACTGTAACTGAACTCGTAGAGATACTGACTACTGAGTCTAAATACTGACAACATGAGTGTAATGATACTGAGATACTAAATAGATGAACGACTATTTCTGATAGTTTGAATTATGAAGAAATGGTCTGGTTGACTGTTTCTAACAGTCCTAAAGCTAAATACTGATATCATGAATTCTGATAACTGATATGACTGATACATGAGTTCAGAAAACTAATATAACTAATATAACTATGATGATTGGCCTAATCGATGTAACTGATACTGAACGACTGTATTTGACAGTCTAAGTTTTGATGGAACTATCTGAGTTCCATTCTACTTGGAGTAACTAAATCTGAGATCAGTCCTATCTAGAGGGTGATCATGATTATACTGATAATAAGGATGATTTGACTTAGTTTGAGATCAGTCCTATCTAGCGGGTGATATTTAAATCTAATAATTCTAATACTGATTAATATTAATTAAGATCAGTCCTAGCTAATGGGTGATCTTGAAGTCTATTTACAATGATAAGCATTGACTATATCTAATGGTACTGAATCTGTACTACTAAGCTAAGTTGACTGTGTCTGAAAGCCCTAATTTTGTAACTGAAATTGTGGAATGTGTTCATCTAACCGACATACCCCAAGCTAATATGACTGGGGTCCATCTCTGCCCTAACTGGAAAGGTATTAGTACCGCGCCACCAGTAAAGACATCTACTGTGGAGTCAGTCCTAATCTAGCGGGTGACTCCTGGGATCAGTCCTATATATGTAAATATGCTAACGGGTGACCCCTGAGTATGTCACTCCTATCTAATGGGTGACATCTCCTACCTATGTTGGCTACGTAGTTCTGGAACTTAGGGATTGCTTCAAAGGATCTCAGTCCTATTCTAGTGGGTGACTATCCATCCCTAGGCTTACTCGTTGTTGAATCCTACTTCCATATGAAATACACTAAACTGAATAACAAAGATAAACTGAATAACTGAACTGATTAGCTAAACTGATACTAGTGGTATTATTTAGCGGAGCTAAACTGAGTTTACTAAATTTTGATGACTAACAAAATGTACTGAGCTCTAAGGACTGATTAAGAGTAATGAAGTTATTGAGATTTACTATGATTTCTGAGGTTACTAAGCACTGAGATTACTGAAAATACTGAACTACTGAGATTACTTAGTTTTCCTGAGTTACATGACTGACTAATTTCTATAGATCATGGCCTGATTGAGAGTTTTGTGAAAACATGTCATGGATCTAGGCACACAGCTATATATTTTTTAGGTACAAGTACCCCCATGACTCGATGGAAAGAAATTGACACACATGACTGACTTGATCATAAGAGTAGAGTCCATAATCCACAATATCATAAATAAGGAATTTCATACTAAGCATGGTTCTCAACAATCTATTTCATGGAAGGGAATTTCATACATCATGTATATACTTGCATAGCTTTCAATGTCATGCTCATTACATATTACAACCACAATCCATAATATCATAACTTGGGGAATTTCATGAAATACATGGGTATTCTAAATCTTGTACATGAGTGGGTTTTGCAAGTAAGCATAGCATAATTCCATAAGAGTAGTTCATGAGTAATCCAACAGTGTTCACAAGACACATTATCAAAATGGATGACATTGAATCATAGAGGCCTATCATGAATCCTTCTCTTAGTCATAATTTAGCTATAATGCATGATTTCTAGTCTCTTAGGTATTTTATCAAACACCTTACATGCACAACTTAGGCATAGGTGTAAATCATACAATTACTCATCATAAATAATTAAACTTACATATTTTCAACTCATATGATGTCATAGATTCATAATAACATATAAAGATTCTATCTTGGAATCAATCAACACATAAACATGATCAACAATCCATTCATAACATGAAAACCGTAATATATAGTTTTAGAAAAGGGTTCTTGAACTTCATGGACGAAAGGAGTCCATGAATGAACACACTCATACCTTAGATTAAGAATTCATGAAGATTGACGACGAAATTTCCTTGAAATAGACTCTTCTATGAAAATTCTAGGGCTTGTTCTTGAGAGTTTTGATCTTGAGAGGAAACCTTAATCTTGTGGTTGAGAGTGTATGAGAGCTTTTTGAGATGTTTAACTAAAGATAATGGAAGATAATACACTCCTTGAGGGTTATAAGTCATGGGAAGTGAAGGAAAAATACCAAAATACCCTTACTAAAACGTCCCTTAGTTGCTGGAAAAATATACTTCACGCCATCCATGATAGGCCGTCAGATCTGTGATAGGCCGTCACGAACGGTCATCACAAAAGGGGTCCAAATTCTTGATTTTCTGCCCAGGCCTGACGACGTCATCAGAAATGTCATCAGAATGTGACGATGTCATCAAAAAGGTCATCAGAAACGTGATAGCCCATCAGAAACGTCGTCACCATTTTCCAGCTTGGCATGCTAGAATAAAATAGGGATAAGTCTTTGCTCCGTTATTGGATTTAGGAGAAATCGATATCATTGGAAAGGTAATTCAAAGAGATTTTATTTGATATATAGTAATCCACCCAGTTTGTCATATACAACGAGTTATGGTCTATTGAAATTGACTCAAGTTTTGACGCTCACTAAAACTTGAATGATAGGAAAGCTTTCAACTTGTACTTGAGTTAGGGGACCTCTATGATCTAAATTCATTCTCAAATAGATTCCCATATTACATAATTGATTAAAACACTAAATTTATATAGGACTCATGGCTTTTGAAACATCCACGCATAGGAATGACGGATTTTCATTCTAGTCCAGAATGTGGGGTATTACATATAGGGTGTTATAAAGGAAAGTGTAGCTCCAGGATCTAATAATGCATAAATATGAATATGGAAAACCTATAACATACCCATGACTACATTAGGAGAACCCTCCTTTTCTTATCGAGTTTGAAGAGCATAGAACCTATTATGATTATATTTTTCAATTACATTAGATGAGACACCATGCTGAGTTCAATAACCTATGGGAACCGCTGTAGATTTGAACTAGATTATGTCCTTTAATGATGTGGCCTATTTTGATTGTCGAGTCTGAAGACCTATTCTGATTATGTCCTTCTGTGCTGAAGCTTTGCTAATGGGAATCCCTATCTTTCTAAAAAGACAATAGACATTCCCTAAGCTTGTGGCCTAGATTCAACACCTAAAGAAACCATAACTACTATCCATACACTCATATTTATAGTTCCTACATTTTTTACATATTGGATTGGTATGAGCACTGCTCACACTACCCTAGGACTTAGATCTTGGTTCTCTATCTCTGTGATCTTGCCTAAACTTAGGTACCATCATAAGATGGAGCTGGAGCTGAAGAATTTTATGGAAATGAGAACGGTTCCACCACTTGACATTTATTAAGACAAATTAAAGCTACCTATTTTAGCCCTCTTACTCTTTCTTTCCTTCCATTTAAATTCTCTTTTTTCATCTACTGAACATGAACCATCAGCCTATAGATGTCCATATCCTTCATCAACATGGTATTCCTGCACTCTTTAACCATATATTTAGAAACACCAGACACAAATATGCTTATGCATGCCCTGAAATTAGCAATAATAGTTGAAGCGTACATTGCCAGCTGAGTAAACTTAAGGGAATACTTCTTCATACTCATGTCACCCTATTTTAGGTTTATAAAACCTATAACTTGGCCTCTCTTAAATTAAGTGGAAATAACATATCAAAAAAATCTAACCACAAGATTATCCCATTTTACTAATTATGTATTTGTACCCCTAGCCTCCTTCCACTACTTATACTAGGTATGAGCTACTCCTTGCAACTAATAAGAAGTTAGATTAACACTCTCAGTTGGGGTAGCATCCTTAATCTTTTTAAACTTCTAAATCTTAACCACAAACTCCTATGGATCCTCCTTTGACTTGGATCTAAAGAACACTAGAAGATTCATTCGAGTGAAGTCTCAAATTCTAGTTGTCGCCGCATGCACTGCCTAGTTGGTTGGTGTCATGATAGGATGGTTATTTTAGGTGGTTAGGTACTAGGTTAAGTTTTTAAAGGATGCCATAAATTTTGCATGGAAGATTTGTTCATTGAGAGGGTTTGCTGGAGCTGGTTGTGCTTGTTGATACTACACCCCTCTCTCATTTACACTCCTCTTTCCATTAGTCCTCTTCGGAGGCATGTTCCATAAATATATAGAGAACACGTTATATGAAGGTTTTAATAGATCTCACACTCTATCACATGATATGATCATTAAAGAAGTAAAATATTTCCTAAAATATTTTATAGCCTCTCACTCATAATTGTGGAATGTTTCACACCTATGAATAAAACTCTATTCGGCGTATTTTCGAGACACCTTAGGACACCGTAAACCTATCTCTAATGACATGTTTTTTAAGATTTGAGACATCCCCTAGTTGTAACACAGTGCTTAGAATCACAAATGACACCAAACTAACCCGTGGACTGGCAAAACACTAAGAATATGGATAATAACTAATAAAAACACTTATGCAGAAGCTGAGCTAAATTATATAATAAATATTCAAAGGGCTCAAATCATCAATAACAAAATTTGAGATCACAATCTAAATATCTAACTATAAGTCTAAAAAGTATCTACTAAAATGAGTTGCTAGGACAAGCCCCCGGCTAACTTTAACTGTCTAAAAATTGGAAATGACAAAGATAAATGAATGAAATGCTGACTCTGGTCCTTGCATGATGAGGACTCACTAAAACTTCTAGTGGTGATATAGGAAGAGATCATAATAGGTTCAATATAGATGTTGAGTTCCTGGACTAATATTATAAGATAATATAGCACAAAAGAAAGAATGTAATTAGTACTCAGAATGTACTAAGTATGTGATATAGGAAATAACTAACCTAAGCTGAACATGGTAAACTAAAGCAAGAAAAAGTAACAAATGTGTGATAGAGACTAAAATAAATAACTAAATACAATGTTATTCTAGAATCCGAATTTGAACTACAAATCATGGACTGTGGAAGTTACTAATGCACGCAAGTGGCATAATCTACATATGTTTAGCCTAGTTTTGAGGACTTCTTATTTTATTAATGAATTGTTAATGATATAATTGATCATATATGGGTTAAAGTACTTGTTTATAATGTATAAGAAGTGTTTAAAACTAGTTTCAAACCAAATTTAATACTTCGAGTTTAGATGAGAACACTAGTGTTACTAGCTAGAGCTATGTGTTACTCTAGTTTATCTCAATAGATTCTAGTGCGTTATATGTACTAATTCATGGTATTTGATGATATAGGATACCATGTTATATGTAAATATCAATGTTGAAGAGTATAACAAGGTCTAGTGATGTTGTGAATACCCAAGAAGTTAGAAACTCAAAGGCAAATGAAAGGAGTAAATCTTGATGAAATTTGGAAATTCTGAGGCCATGGATGTGCCACGCCCTTGAACATCCAATATAAGGGTTTTACATGATGCAAGACACAAAAATACATGCCACAAAATGGTTATAACCCACTATATACCTTAAATATCCAAGACATGAAGGTGACACACCCTTGGTTTAAAATCGGCCAACTTGCTTCCTAGTATAAATAAAATACTTCTCTCTTGTTGTAAACACCTTGGACAAATTTTGGGGCTGGAAATACAACTGAGGAGGCTGAAATTAGGGTTATTAGGATTTATTTTAGTTTACTTTTGGTTTTTACACATGAATTCCTTAATTACAATTTGTTGTAAATCCATGAGTGGCTAAACACCCTCATCTAGGGTTGAGGCCAAGAACATGAACACTTATGATTCCAATTGAGATTGTTTAAGTTTATTATCATTGTTTTGTTGTTCATATATCCTTATTCTTACTATTATAAGGATTTTCAACCCTGAGGATAAACTTATATTTCTATTGTAAGCCCGAAAGGAGGAACAAAAGATTAGATCATAGGATATAGGGAGTGGGATCTTATATGAAGAGGGATCAAAGTTATGATTTGAATTTAGGATAGGAATATATCTAATTTCCCCATTTGGTTTATTTACTAGATGAAACGTAAATGCATTTAACTTAATTCACACATCCCCGCTCAATGGTGTAGTTGTGAGGCTAAGTTAGATAGAGATTAGAGGATGACCATTCCTTAATTATGTTATCAACCTCGTGAATCAAAAATTAAGATAATTAACTAAGATAACAATATTGTATGGATATGTAGGATTGTTCATAGTTCCTTAACCCTAGATTTCTCCATATTATTGGTTACGCACTTTATATTGTTGCATTGTTTATGGTTACTTCTAAGTTTACATATCTTAAACTATCGCAGTTCGATTAGTACTTGATTAATATTTTTAGTAATTCTAGAATTAGATTATTATTGGGCATAAGTCTTTGTGGAATCAATACTTGGATTTTAAAGGCCACTTTACTACTTGGGTGACCATGTACACATGCGTGTGCGCTAGGACGCAATAAATTTTTGGTACCTTTGTTGTTTTGTTTTATAAGTGATAATGACTTGCTCTTAGCTTCTAACTTTGCAAGTAACGGTCTAAAATGCAAGTGACCTAGAAATGGAAAGGGATTTGGTTAACCAATATCTTGAACCTAAGAGGCACTTACATAGTTATGGAGAGAAGCTATACTTCTTTATCGAATATCTTAAATTCATCTAGAAGAAGCTATTCTACATCAATGGCTAAAGATCAACAAGCCTATCGGACGGTCTGCAACATGACAATCCCACTAGAAACCAATGTTACCTCCACTATCCACAGAACAAAACCTAGAGGATAATTTAAGCTTAAATAGAATATAGTGTAATTGTTGCACAATAATGGGAAATTCATACGCCTGCCACCTGAGGATACACAGGTCCATTTGCAGAACTTCCTGGAGATCAGTGACATTTTTATCCCCAATAGTGTTTGCACTAACTACATGAGGATAACTCTTTTCCCATTTTTACTTTTGGGGGAAGAAAATAAATGATTGGAGGTAGAACTTTCAAACTCCATCACTACATGGGATATTTGGAAAAGAAGTTCAACATCCAATTTCTTCTATTCGGCAAGTCTGTAAGGTTAAATAGTAAGATTCTAAGTTTTAAATCTCTTCTCAGGGACTGCCCACATCACCAATAGAATAATGACGTATTAGCTGATACTTTGGTTGAAGTTCTTGAACATAACACAAAACTTTTGTTAGATTCAACTGTAGGTGGTCAAGCTTTGGAGAAAACCTATGATGAACTTTTTACTCTCCAAAATTGAATTGCACAAGGTAATATTGATTGACATGGTGATATTTCTAGATGTGCAGTGAAAAATCCTATAGGTATGATTGAGGTGGATAGTACCACAGCTTTGGTCGCTCAATTATCAGCCTTGCAAAACTAAATGATGATGCAATTTGGTAAGTTGGGTGTGAACCAACCTCAGGGCCAACTGAATGTGGTATAACAGACCCTATCTTGGTGCGAGACTTGTGGGATTAGTGGTCACTCTGCAGACTCATATGGAGCAAACTCATAGTTGGTGAACTTCATGGGTAATGCACAAAATGAAAACTATGGTAATGCCTACAATCACAAGTAGTAGAGTCAGCCCAACTATTCATAGGGAAACAATCAGGTTCAAACTCAACAATTTTAGCTGTACCAAAACATACAGGACAATAATATTAAAGAAATATTAAAAAAGATCCTGGATAATCAAGAACAAATGGCTGCAAAAATAAAAAATTAGCAACTTGCCCAAAAAAATTTAGTGATGTAGTAGGGGTAGTTAGCTTAGGCACAAAGTACCAGATCTCAAGGTGATTTTCCTAGTGAAACACTAAATCCAAATTAGGTAATAAAAATCACCTTGAGGAGTGGTAGAGATCTCACTGATAAACCTCTCAAGAAAAATCAGGAGGTACAAGTAGAGTTAATCCCAAACCAAGAAGATGAGAAGCAAGTGGCAGCTAAAGAAGCTAAAAAAAAATTAGGAAAGTTTGAGTAACCAAAAGAAAAAGAAACTAAGATTGTACAAGAGAGACCCCACCACCATTCCCTCAAAGACTCAAAAGGGCTAAGGAAGATGTATGTCTTAAGAATTTCTTTGACATGTTCAGAGAACTTCACATTAATCTCCTGTTATTAGATGTTTTATAGGGTGTGTGTAATGCCTCAAAATATAATTTCCCAGGATGCCACACGGTGCTCCAAACTATAAGCAGTCCTAAGCTAACCCTGGTTGCCTTCTTTTAATACCCTACATTTCGGACTAGAATGAAAATCCATCACTCCTATGCGTAGATGTTTCAAAAGCCTCAAATCCTATGTAAATTTAGTGTGTTAATAAATTATGTAGTGTGGGAATCTATTTGAGCATGAACTTAGATCATATAGGTCCCCTACCTCAAGTATAAGTTGAAAGCTTTCCTATCGTTCAAGTTTTAGTGAGCGTCAAAACTTGGGTCAACTTCAATCGACCATAACTCGTTGTATATGATGAACTGGGTGGTTTAATATATATCAAATGAAATTTCTTTGAATTAGATTTCCAGCGATACCAATTTCTCCTAAATTCGATATTGGAGCAAAGAGTTATCCCCATTTTATTCCAGCATGTCAAGCTGGAAAATGGTGACGACGTTTCTGACAGGCTATCACGTTTCCGATGACCTTTTTGACGACGTCGTCACATTTTGATGACATTTCTAATGAAATCATCAGACTTGGGCAGAAAATCAAGAATTTAGACCCCTTTTGTGACGACCATTCATGACGGCCTATCACAGACCTGACAGCCTGTCACGGATGGCTTGAAGAATATTTTTCCAGCAATTGAGGGATGTTTTAGTAAGGGCATTTTGGTCTTTTTCTTCACTTCCCATGACTTATAACCCTAAAGGAGCATATTATCTTCCATTATCTTTAGTTAAACATCTTAAAAATCCCTCTCATACACTCTCAACCATAAGATTAAGGTTTTCTCTCAAGATCAAAACTCTCAAGAACAAGCCCTAGGGTTTTCATAGAAGAGTCTATTTCAAGGAAATTTTTCCTTCAATCTTCATGAATTCTTAATCTAAGGTATGCGTAGTGTTCATCCATGGGTCTCTTTCATCCATGGAGCTCAAGAATTATATTTTAAATTATAAATTGTGATTTCCTTGTTGTTTTATGACTATATTCATGTTAATGATTGTTTTTTCGATTCAAGGTTGTGTCTTGATGAGCTTTTCATGAATCATGTCAATAGGTTAGTTGGAAACCCATGAATTTGGGTGGTTCAAGATTTCTAAATTTGTTAAGTACACCTATGCTCAATATTATGCATGCAAAGTGTTTGATCAAATGCTTAGGATGCTAGAAATTCATGTTTACATGGTTCTATGATATCTCAATTACAAGTCCATATTAGCTATATACTTCAATATAAATTCCATGCTATTGATGTGTTGCTATTGTTGTGGTATGAAGCATTATGATAATGGAGATATACTATATGTACATAAAATATATCCATGCACTCCCTATCATGCTTAAAATGTTGAAGAACTACATGAAGTATAATATCCCCTACTTATGACAATGTGAATTGTGGACTCCAATCTTATGGTCAAGTCAGTCATGTTGTGTCACTTTCCTTCCATCGAGTTCTGGAGGTATTCGTACCCGAAAATATAGTTGTGTGCCTAGAGCCATGTCATATTATCACGATACTCTCAGTCAAGCCATGATCTATAGAATTCAGTCAGTCATGTGACTCAGGAAAATCCAGTAACCTCAGTAATCTCAGTAGTTCAGTAATCTCAGTGATCTCAATACTCAGTAATATCTGTAATCTCAGTATTCAAAGTCAATCTCAGTAATTTTAGTACTCTCAACCAGTCCTCAGAACTTAGTACATTTTGTCAGTCATCAAAATCCAGTAAACTTAGTTTATCTCCGCTAAACAATACCACTAGTATCAGTCTAGTTAATCAGTATCAGTTTAGCTAATCAGTTCAGTTTAGTTATTTAGTTTAGCCTAGTTATTTAGTTCAGTGTCTTTTAGATGGGAGTAGGATTCAGCACAATATGATCCTAGGGATGGGGACTAACCCGCTAGATTAGGTCTGAGATCCTTAGAAGCAATCCCTATGTTCCAGAACTACGTAGCCAGCATAGGTATGAGATATCACCCCTTAGATAGGACTGACATACTCAGGGGTTACTCATTAGCACATTTATATGTATAGGACTGATCCCAGGAGTCACCTGCTAGATTAGGACTGACTCCACAGCAGATGTCTTTACTGGTGGTGCGGTACTGACACCCTTCCAGTTAGCGCAAAGATTGGACCCCAGTCAGCTTAGCTTGGGGCATGTCGGTTAGATGAACACATCCCACAGTTTCAGTCATAGATTTAGAACTGTCAAATACAGTCAACTCAGTTCAGTAGTACAAATTTAGTACTGTTAGATACAGTCAATGCTTATCATTATAAATAGACTTCAAGATCACCCATTATCTAGGACTGGTCTCAACTATGATTAATCAGTATTAAAATCATTAGATTTAAAGATCACCTGCTAGATAGGACTGATCTCAGACTAAGTCAAATCATCCTTATTATCAATATACTCATGATCACTCGCTAAATAATACTGATCTCAGATTTAGTTACTCCAAGTAGAATGGAACTCAGATAGTTCCATCAAAACTTAGATTGTCAGATACAGTCGCTCAGTATCAGTTATATCGGTTAGGCCAATCAACATAGTTATATCAATTATATCAGTTTTTTGAACTCATGTATTAGTCATATAAGTTAGCAGAATTCATGATATCAGTATTTATCTTCAGAACTGTCAGACATAGTCAACCAGTCTAGTTTTTCATAACTCAAACTGTCAAAAATAGTTGTTCATCTATTCAGTATCTTCGCATCAGCACACTTATGTTGTTAGCATTCAGACTCAGTAGTCATTATCTCCACAAGTTTAGTTACAGTTATATATGCATGTATGTATTCTCACGTTTATATTAGTTAGCATTGTTCATGCATATAACCCTTTGAATTTAGCCTACCTCACTTATATACTCAGTACATTTAGATGTACTGACGCATTTGTGCTATGGTGCTTTCTCGTATGTTACACCATAGGTTCAAAGGCACGAGCTCCAGATCAGCAGTAGCGTTCCAGTGTTCAGAGTTTGCAGTGATTCCTTTTTATTCGAGGATGATATGATTATTACTATATTTACTATTTAGTTGCTAGATGAATTTAGTTAGAGACATGTTCCTTCAACTCCTTATTCAGTTCAGTTAGATGATTTAAGACTAGATGTCAGATTAGATATTTAGATCTCATTATTTTTAGTATTTATGACTTGTTTTGGTATTGTTATGCCTTTTTCAGACATTTTTTTATCAGACGTTTATTTAGTTCGAACCTTATGGCCTTTCATGTTCATGTTTCCATATTTTATGATATATTATGCAGTATACGGTACAGATATCAGTCATGGGTTAGCTTTTGGTCCTTCGGGGTGATGCGCACCGTGTAGCATTCTGGTTCAAAAAATTGGGGTGTTACACTTCTACTAAATATGAATTCTCAACATAGGGGAATATGAATATAAAATCATAATAAATGCGGAAAACTATCTAAATTATCTGAGTATATCCAAAAATACTAATCTCATCAGTGATAAAGCAAATATTGAAAATCTGAATGCTGCAATTAAAATCTAAAATTGAATCTAGTAGTCCGATAATCCTCTACTGACTGAATCTAGAGAGTCACTAGGACAGGCCCCAGCTAACTCAAACTGTTAGAAATGAATACTGAATCGTCTACTAATAAACTGGAAATCTAAATAGCTAAGTCCCCAAACTATAAGGACTCACCAACTGCAGAGATGAAGACGAGATGCTCGAAAATTACTCATACTGCTGATACTGAGCACCTAAACCTACATTATGAGACAATGTAGCATATAGACATTTATGTGGATCAGTACTTTGAGGATGTATTGAGCATATAGGGGTGAATGTAATAAGTAAATAATATCATCATAATTTATAAAATCATGCATGCTAAATGTAAATGACTCACATAGGCTTGAGTAATCTAAAAACTGAAGATCATAAATCATGAAAAATAAAGCATATAATACAAATCTTGTGAGCCATTACATTCAGTTCCAAAATCTGTTCTTTCTGAAACTACTACATTATCTTGTCAACTATAAGGGAAATGCTTTATCTCAAGACTTTAAGAATCTTAAAAACCATAGCTTCCAAAACATATACTTTTATCTTAAGGCTTTAAATCAATAGACTATTTCAAGAGTAGGGGACTTCTTTTGAGAGGTTATTCTAACCGATATAAACCATGTGATCATTCATGGAGTCGAACGCCTTGCCTGTGTTAGGGAGAGTTGTTCTACCCTTGCCATCAGAATAGAACTTCTTATCTTAAGTGATCAAAATCTTAGTCATCCACGTAGAAGTGGGAATAATCTTAATCCTACAGGGGCACGTAGTTCTAGAGCATGAAACCTTGGTAACACCCATCTCGGTGCTAAATATTACTCCCATTATTATGCTTAGGATCTTAGAAAATCCACTTCAAAATAGCACAAAGACTTACAAAAAGACTAATTATGCTCTTTCTTTTCTTTAAATCTCAAGTCATATGAACAATGTGGATTCTTTATCTTAGCTCAGGACCAAAAGGTCAAATATTTATAAAAACTCTGAGAATAATCTTATCATAGGATGCTCATAGCACAAACAATCTTGAAATAATAATCTTTAATTAGGGCCTAATGACCCATGCATCAAAATCAGGTTAAAATATCATAATGTTCATGCTTGATAATGTAAACATTGATAAATTAATTCAAAATCTGAAAATTTCAGCAATATGCATGAAAATATGAACATAAACATGCAACTCAACTTTCAAATCACATGAAATCTCGTAATCTTATAAATAGTAATATTGGGTATAAACCCTAACTTCAATTTCATGGGAAATCACATAAAATTCAATAAGTTTGTAATTAAAATAAATTTTGGGCACAAGGATAAAAAAATTATCCTTGTTGAAAAACTCCACATACCTCAATTGATGAACTAGATGCTAAGACTTGAATCTTGGATCCCTATTGATGCTTTGGAGATGAGTTCTTAGAGTTTCCTAAATTGGAAATCCTTAATCTTGGATTTCCTTGGATAATTAATGGAGAAATTGAGTTTTCTTAGAGAAAAAGTTTGAGCTTTAGGGTTTTATTTTGAGAGAGAATGGATGAAACAAGCATAAAGTGCTTTAAAATATTCTTAATGATGTGTTTTACATGAACTGAGGCCTTGGGGATTGACCAAAATACTCCTATTAAACTTTAAATCAGAATTGGAAAAATAATTAAAAATCCTAATTTACTAGACCACCGCAACGCACCACTATCGCGGTAGCTTGTTATAAAAGGACGAGTGGGAACTGGGCGTTCACTGCAATGCACCACAATCATGGTGCCCCTTTGGATTGCCACTTTGGCCACTGGCGTGACGCGCCAATATTGAGTTGGCTCACTGAAAATTGCCAAATGTGAAATTGCAAAGTTTGTGAAGAATTATAGGTATATATTATATGGTTTCCATAAGAGCTAAATCAAGGGGATTATAGTATTTGAAAAGAATTCCTAGCAAGAATTTTAGTATTTACAGATGAAATCTTCAAGGGACGGTTTAAAATTCATGATTATAGTGGTACCCCAACCATGTAGAGTGATATGATTATATCTCAGTTTAGAGAAGAGGTCCGCAGACTTAAGATATTGCTTTTAAACTATAGGAGATGTAATAGGATAAATATACTAAGTGTGTCATTAGATTCAGATAGTAATGATCTCCAAAAAGATCTATGATCAGATAATGATCCATCCTTATTTTAGTTTATTACTTGCTCTACAGTCAAGATGATACTCTTTTTATGTCGTATGTATTAATTTCATGAACATGACTAAGGTTCATGCACTTCATGCAGATTTACATCCATGCGTATTACCTTGAATGAGAAGCAATAGGTTCAAGTATCCATCCTAGTCTTACTCTATGATTCTATGAATTCAAGCCTTATGTTATTTAGCTGATAATATATGCATTCATATCTCTCAGTATGCTAAGTCCTAAGGCTCAAACCTCATGATATGACCTTAATGGCTAATGAAATTATGCCATATTATGTATATGCTCAAACTTGATTTCTAGAATGACTCTTGCTTCTGACTTCTTTTCTATAAGCTATACATAGATCCACCGATAATGGTGATGGACATTTAAGATATGTCTATGCTAGAATGACTCTATTCATTCTTTATGTGTTTTATATAAGAAGGGTTCATGCCTATTATACCTTACTTTGTACGCCCAATTCTGAGTAAAAAGATTATGTTAAGTATAAGTACAGATCGAATGGTACTCTTTTTATTCCTAATGCACATGCCCTAACTAATTATGCTCAATTAATACTCCATATTTATTGTCAACAGTTATGCCTCTATTCATATATCATGTAGTTCATGCTCCTACTCTTTTCCTTTAGTGATTTTCATTTATTATGTGATGGTGGTAGTGAAGGTAACTAAGTTTCATGACCCAATATAATGACCCTCTAGGTCATTTTCTCCATTTCTATTTTTTTATATTTCGTGCCTTTCTATAGTGGCCACGGGTTATTTAGGACTTGTAAGGACCATCATTTCAATTTTGGGGAGTTCATTTGGGTTTTAAGCCCATTTACCTATTTTGGAGATTTTAAAAATTAGAAAATGGTATTGAACCAAGACTTCTAGAAAATGGACTTGGATGAAAATTTTGATAGTGTTGTTTGCTCTTGAACATAGATTTTAGGCTAGGGGAATTTGAAGGAATTCTCGGTCCCGAGGCTTCGGGGCTCATTTTGGGCTAATGGATGGAATTTGATAAAAATAAAATATTGGATGTGAAGCCTACTTTTAATTAAAACAGCCTTGGATGGAAATTCTAATGGCTTTATTTATTTTGGAATGTCAAATTTGGTTGGTTAGCATAGCTCGTTTGCATGCATGGAATTTTCAATGAATATCAAGCACCCAATCAGAGTCTATTTGAACTTAATAAAATTTTATGTTTTTGGTAACCGGTGCAACCTCTTAAACTTTGTGGAGTTACGTTAGTAGTGGCCACTTTAGTGGCTTGGTACCGCTTTATCCATGATTGGCCACATTGATGAAGGCCACATTAGCGATACTTATCCACTTTAGCAGACGTTACTTAAGTGACTAGGGTGCCGCTTTAGAAACATCTTGCCCTGCTTTACCTTCCACTTTAGTATTAGCCATTTTGGTGCTAAATGGTTACTTAAGCAATCACTTTTGGGTGTTTATATCCTCTCTTCCCCAATTTTCTTCATTTTCTAAGCCCTTTTCCACCATTTTGTACCTAAGATCTTAAAAACTCATGGAAAATCATAAATTGGAGCTGGGGAAGAGTAGAGGGCATTGAGGTGATCATTTTCAGTTAGTTTGCTCATAAGTTTTTACTCATTTCTCTAGACCTTGGGTTGATTTACGCCCTAATCAAGTCTCCGTTTATGCTCAAATTTTTGAGCACATATTTCTTGTCCTTTGAGGGATCTTGTGAGAGATTCAATTTTAAAATTCCATTTACGGGATCCACGAGCCTATTTTAACCCAATTTTAGCCCAAACTTTTATACTGCAATATGGGTCTTATTTTTCTCGTATTAACATGTAGTTATGATTTTGATAGCGCAACATTATTTAGAGATCATCGAGTGAAGACGGGTAGTTTGTGGATCTTTTGAGACTATTGTTTGACTGAGGTAGGCTAGGATCTACTCCTCCTTATAGATTGTGCATTGTATAGTTTACACGCTCGGTAGGGATTATAGGATAGGTTTACAACTAGCATATCTTTAATTGGCATGCTTAGGGGATTTGGATTAGGAATGTAAATTGAGCCTTATCCTAGAATACCTAATATAGGTATGAGACTCTTATATGCTAGATTATTGACTTGTTTGACCTTGGGTTGACATCAAGGGTCATTTAGTATACAACTTATTATGACACTTAGTAATTTAGGTGATATCCCTCACTTAGATCTTTCCCAGTAGCTTGGTAGTCGTATTTAACTTATTTTTTCTGAGTTATAATGCTATTATACTGGTATATTTGACACGAACCAAATCAGGGCCTGGTCGTATCGAGTGTCTCAGGTCCAATAAGGACCGAAGACCACCATCAATACCCAAACCATTAACCACCTTAGCCCATCTCAGAAATTCCGAACATGTAACAAGATAAGAAATCTTGAAATCAAAGATATTATGATATAAGTAGAACCAACCAACAACCAAACCATCTCAAGTCCACAGTAGTCCAACAAAGCCTCTACCAAACAGAACATCAATAAAATGTTGGGACATAGCCCCGACTATAGCCAAAAATAGTATCCAATAGTTTATAACTCAAAAGGACACATAATCTTGAAATGAAGCCTTAGTATATAAGTTCACCACTTCAAGTCGACTCTCGATCAATCGTGATCACCAAGCAGAAGAAATAAAAGTATGTCCAGATTCTGCATTTCTTGGGGATGCAGCGTACATAGACAATTAAAGGTTGGAGCATTATCATGTAACTCAGGGATAGGGGATAACATAATTCCATGATAACAGTTTAAATCATTCAAAATTCTATGCACATTATAAAATGCATATACGTATATATATGTATATCACATCTCGAGATAGGGAACGTTACTTAACATGTATTTTAAAACCCTAGTCTGGATTATGTAGCTCAACCGTCATATTAATAGTACCCACGGGATATATAGGCTCCCGTTCTCACCCCACTGGTCGAGCCCCAATGTCTGTAGCTGTACGAATTGGAGAATAATCTCATATATATGCACGGCAAACTTGAACCCTCTAATCATATACTACGGTAACTTAAGCACTCAATTATAAAATATGATATGGGGACTGAAACCCTCCAATCATAATAATAGCAATAAGATAGACTCGAACCACCTGGTCTAAGAATGGGGACTTGAACCTCAAGCCATAACGACCTCTACACGGGCTAGTGCATTTCCCAGTATTGGTCACTTGGACCTCTACTTTCATGACTCAGCTTCAAAATCCTCTTTTAAAGCCTAATAAAATTTTTTATCACATAGTCTCATTTATTAAAGCATGTTCCATATTAAGGCATACATTATTGGTATCGTCATACCAACCATACTTGCAAGTTAATAACATCATGCCAAAATAATTTCCATTGACTTGGGGAGAACAACCCTTTTGTTCATTAAATTAGACCATTGTGTTTCAAATACCTCTTTATATCATGCAATAGTTTAAGACTGGTTCAATTTCACAAATTCCCATATTTCTAATTATTAAAAACCAATTTCACATCATGGGTTTAGAGTCATAACAACTTCAAAAGTCACAAGTTTAGGAAATTCACAATTCCGTAGCTTTATCCACCATACCCAAGAACCCACAAGTTCAAAACCATAATTAAAGCATGAGTAATGCATCATAAAACCATGAGAAAATATTTAATTGACCATTCATGTCAAAAACCCCAATAATGTCAAAACCCTTTCTTTCAACCACATAAACAACCATGTGTTTTCATTCAATAGATATATTAAGTTTAAGGGTAGAGTCACATGCCTGGAATAGTAAGACATACGAAGGGAAGTCAACCTTGAAAGCCCTAAGTGATAAACCTAAAAAAATCGCTAAGTGTTTTTGACCTTGATGATTTGAGAGTATCTGAGGAGTTACTTTGATGTGTTTATAAGGGCTAATGATACCCTAAAGAGGTTATGAGATGTGGGTTTTAAGTTGGGTAAGAGCAAAAATATCTAGAATGCCCTCAACTTAAAAGCTAAAAATGGTCGCATTTGATTATGAGTCAACCCTTGACTCGAGCCACTTCTAACAACTCGTCACCATGAGTTGTAACCAAGGTAGTACCACCAAGGAACCCTATATTGTTATCCTTATGACTCAATAAAACCACTCGTAATGGGACCCTATGACTCATAGGGTCTAGTCGTAGTCAACATAAAACCCCAATTGAGACTTACATTGGATACCCTATGATTACACCTTACAACTCATAACATATCCTTATGGACATTGGTGAGCCATTCATACTCAGAGTAGAATCAAGCCACAAACTAACTATTTTGATTACAACTCATCCTAATGACTCGTTAGGACACCTTACGACTCATAGGGTCTAGTCGTAACTAGGGCACTAAGCCTAAAGCTCAATGATTTCCCAAGGGCCAAGATTCCACGCTGTTTCAATATTGTATATTATTAGGCATGAGGTTGTGGTTACGAGACTAGTTGTACACTAGGTTAGCACTTTATTCCATAAAAGAACATGGTTTAATTCACATACACTTAGATGTTTATATTGTATTATTTGGATACTAGTGATGGCATGCATGAATTTAGGCACGCTTACGCTTATTTTATTGTACTGTAACTACCCGAGACTACCCCTAGTCATCACACGGTGCTTAGAACCACAAGTGATCCCAAGCTAACCCTTATACTGGCATAACTCATGAGCAACTGGATAAAATAAATAAGTCTGAAAGAATAATGCAGAAGATAAATCTTTCTAAACATAATACAAAACTATATTGAAACAATTACAGGTCTGATTATATAAAACAAGACTGGAATCCAATACATCAACTCTATTGACTGTCTATAAAACCTCTACTAGTATTGACTATGGGTAGTCAGTACATAACCCCCAGCTATCCTAAATCAATATGACTGAATAAAGAAAACAAGATACTACTCAAACTAATGTTGACTCCAGTCCTTGAATCAAAAGAACCCATTATCTGCTGATTGGAAGCTGCAAGCTGTCTAATTATGATGTGTGTGCTATAACTGGTACCTACATTATGAAAAAATGTAGCATATAGACGTATATGTGGATCAATACTTTTGGAATGTACTAAGCATAAGAGGGTGAATGCATATGTAAAACAATAATGCAGTGATTCAAATAAACTTTCAAAACTATCTACTAAATGTGAGTGACTCACCTTGGCTTGATTAATAAAAATTGAACAATCATATGACGAGTAATAAAGCATAAAGAAATTCTTGTGAACCACCACATTTAGTTCTAATAAACTTTACTCTTGTTCCGTCCTTCAAATCATGAAAGCTAAGTGAAAAAGGCTAACTTTTTCTAAATCTTTAAACTTAAAACTTAAAGATGAAATCTAATAATTGTAGTCCTAAGTAAAACAATGTCTGAGAAAATTTGTGAGCCTTTACACTTAGTTTTCTAAAAACTATTATGATATTTTGATTTAAAAGTTAGGGACTTTGGGAGGTTCTTCTAACCGACATACACAATGTGAGCCATCATGGAGTCCAACGTCATGTTCCCCTAAGGGGAAAACCTCACGTTTCGAAGAAGTGTTAGACTCTTGCCAAGGAGTATAACCTTAACTTAGTGATCACATTCTTTGCCCACTATGGGCACTTTAATCTAAGTTCTACGGTGACACATAGTTCTGGGGCATGAGACCTTGGAATCATACCCAACTCGGTGCTAAATAATACTTCCAATTTTTTGCTCAGAACTTTAGGACATCCACTTTAAAATGGAACAAGGATTTGTAATAAAAACCAATTATGCTTCTCTTCCTTAAATCTCAAACTGGATGAACAATATGGATTCCTTATCTTAACTTAGGATTAAAAGATCATTCTTAAATCTTGGTTAAAAATTTATAAAAAGGCTTAAAATCATAATATTGTTAAGATATCAATACTTAAACTTAGGGCTTTAAAATCCATGCTTTAAAACTCATGAAAATTCATGGAAAAACATCATGCTCAATATACTTCTTGGAATACATTAACAATATCAGGGTAGTGAAATCAAACTCATAATGTCATGATTAAAACTCAATTGGAAATTTGTAAAATCATATCACACACATAAATATGTGAAAATAGACATCCAATTCAACATTTAAGTCATTTGTAACATCATAATCTTCAAATAATGATAATTGGGTATGAACCCTAATTTGAAAAATATGAAATCTTAAATAAAGATCAAGTTTTGGGCATAAGGATGAAAGGGTATCCTTGTTCCCTACATACCTTAATGATGATGAAATTGCAGAAAGATTGGACCTTTAAGCTTGATTGTGTAAACCCTAGTTGTTTCTATCCTCTGGTGTTCTTAGATGGTGAGCTTATGATGTTAACAGGGTTAAAACGTGTTTAGGATCTATAAATCTCGTGTAGTTATGTTTAGGGATGTTTAAGAGGTATCAAATGACTTAGTTTTCCTCGAAATAACTCAAAAATAAAATGTCTAGGTCATTGTGCCATGGGGTTTGCATCGCACAAGCTATGGCAAACTTTAAGGTTTGCATTGCACTCCCTATGGTAAACTATTTCTAGTGAACATTTGCGATTTTAAGGTTATGTACACCCCTTTGCAAAGCCATAACTTTTTGATCGGATGTCGGATTAAGGCGAAATTGGTATCATTGGAAAGCTAATTCGATTATCTACAATTTGGTGGGTCTTGATATGAAAAAATCCATGTACATAAAAAGTTATACACGTTCAAAGTAGACGTTTGTAGAATCAAATACCAAACTTTGGACGAACCGAAGGTTCTTAGCTCAACTTTATTCTAAGTGATTCCTATGAATATTTTTTACCTCAAGATTACTTCACACACTAGGATAAAGATTATGAAACTTATATTCATATGGGAATCATTTGTATTAGGTCTTATACATGTGAGAACAACGGTTAGAATTCTAGCACAAAAAATACGGGGTGTTACATTATTCCCCTGGAATCATTCATCCTCGAATGATGGGTAGGAACTTATTGAAATATTAAAAAGTATGGAATTAATGAAGGATATAGATAAGCTGAAACTTTAAAACTTCTATCATGAAGATAAATTCTGAGCTGACTTAACTTTATTGACTATCAGGAACTGATTCATGCTTGGAGTTTAGAACTCACTTGAGATTTCCATGATACAATCATTAATATAGAATTCCGAAGTGCTAACTAATATATTAAAAATTCCAAGAGTCACTAAGGATGGAATAAAGTATGCAGTTTCTCATTTAGGAATTAACCCTCAACAAGACATGTATAAGAATCAAAGGAAAAAGAGGTTGCATGGCATCACCAAGTACATTTTGTAAGCATGAATCGTGAGGTAACTAGGCCAAGGTCATACAAAGGTATTACAATGTCTGATATGGAATACTTAAAAAATTGAGATCATGCACTAAACACTTATGAACTGTGTCATGAATAAATCTTTCAACCTGAGACATGATACGTGAAGTATGAACTCAGTTGAATTCAAAATTTGAATGAATGCAAACATTTTACCTCGTGGAATGACCTTACTTGTGAAAATTTGGGTAGTAAGACTAAATGGAAAGATAGAAAACCATTGGAACTTCTTTGTCTGACTACTAAACTAAATTGTTGGCTATATGGACTAAATCATATTGAGAGCTTATACTCAATTAGAGTATTTCTTTAACACTCTTTGCAAGAAGTTCTAATAAAACTTAGGTAGCAAAGAATCTTGGACATGATCTGAATACGATATCTGAAAAGGGATCAAAATATTGATACAACTCTATAATATGAACCATAGTCGTATAACTCACAATCTAGGATAGAATTACTAGTCCTTAGGCATTGCAACCTCTTACTTTCAAGTTGAGAAACACTTCTCAAATACTCCCTCAACTATATCATTCCCCTTAAATAACATATTCATTGATTCCACTTATAATTCTCACATGGGCATTGATAAAACCATCTACTAAACTCAAAATTGAACTAAATCCATTCACCATGATTAAGCCTAACTCAAAATCACAAGGTACAACACGCCACACCCTAATACTATTCTAAACCACATAATTAAATCTTCTATATCTTTTTAGAGCTCACACCCTAAGCATAACATACCTTACCACTTCAATGACTATCTCAGACCTCTTACTATAGATTCACTAGCGTATATTGCATTCATCCACTTATATCCCCTCCTAACATTCAAGCCTATCACTATAACTATATAAGAGCTTCTTGACACCCAATCCACTTAAGAACTTTTTTTCTCCTATTATCTAATGCATTCATGAATAACAACTTTCATGCACTATGCTTAAAAAGACATACCCAAAATTCTCAACTAACCAAGACATATACTTGGCCTTAATCTTAATTCACACTTATAGCCTTAGCTAAAATGGTCATACAATGATCTTTTGTCAATAAGAAATATTTACTCTCTCCCATCTAAACAGTTGTTCTTCATTACTATCTTGACATAAGAAAAGGTCACAAAAGGGTTAGAACATGAGGACCTAAAACATGAAGGGATACTAAGCATAACTGGACACTATACTGAGGCTTGAGGAATAGAGTATCAACATCATGGATTCACCAAGAAGACCTAAACTGGGGGCATACATGACATAAACTGAATATCAGTAGGATAATAAGTTTCTGAGAACTGATCATACTCTAAAACATGAGTTCATACTTATAATAATCTATTCAAAATGAGACTAGAGTTCATAGATTTCTAAGGAATGATTTGAATCACAGAGTGAAGTTGTTACTTACTTACTAGAAACTGAGAATGGACTTGAGTATGCATAAAGTTTATAAGCATTGGCCTTTGTCATGGATCTATCATGCAAGACATGGATTTGGTGTGATGATGACTGATATCCAGGGAATACTCTAGAGTAAGAAGGGATCACTATCTCATCACAACTCTTATTTGACAAGTATCACAATCTGATTCTCAAAAATTGATTTAGTTCTTTAATCCACCATCTCCCTTTTGGATCAAAGCTGATATTCTAAGCTGATGGGTCTACTCCATATCCTCGAGATTGAGCCAAATTTCTTTGCTCTTATGGTCTACATATAAATGCTAAACTCACATGAATAAACTATATTTCGAACTTACTAGCTTTATTCTTGAACAACCCTTTCATATATCATCCTTAACTTTCTAGCATCAATAGTTATCATCATAGACTTATGCTTTATTAACTCTACAAACATACTTGCCTCACTAAACACATAATCATAGCCTACAAAGATCACACTTCTATACTTACATTCTCCCCAAACCATAATAATCAAATTCATACTTAAAATATTCAACACCATCTATCTAAAACTCCTTAACTTAGCTATTAAGAACACCATGTACTATATAACTAGCCTTTTCCACTTAACAACTCAAGGTTACTATTAATTGTGTACAACACTTAACGAACTTCAAAAATAATGCAGCCCCATATCACCTTGGGCACTCCTCTACATCATACCTACAACATCATGCTAAATCTTATATCAACAAACTTAAATTCTTGCATTCACTATTTCAAGCCTATTGATTCACCTCCATATAACTAGAATCACTAACCAAGCAATCATTACTTTCACCTTTATGATCATCCCCTATTTAAACTTAGTGTCTAGTGCTAGACATGATTAACAACCCAACCACACATACTATTCTCACTTGGAATCTATAAAATAAAATATCAAGAAACACTAGTCCACTATAACAACAATAATTGGTCATAATCATGTAATATACCTTCTTAAAATACGTTAGCACATCCTCCTTCTACATATTATGGCTATTTACCCTTCTATACACCTAAATTACTTTTATAGCTCTATAAGTTTCAACTAAACTCCTTTTTGCAACCTCATAAGAAGCCTAAGTTAATAATACTCAACAACCAAATACTTTCATTAATATCCTATACTTTTCTAACACAACAAATATCATCAATAACTTCTTTGATACTTCAAGCAAACAACAATTAACCTTAACTAGTAACTCCTTCTCTACCTTTCACTAAACTGACACACAAGGATATACCACTTCACTACTAACTTAATCATATACAAAATTTCAGCTATATACATTCAATCAATCTCCCTCACCACCTTTCTTGTCTCTACACTTCTAAACCCATAATTCTAACTATAAGAAGTTTCTACTACTTATAAATCATAATACTTTAGGTTTTTGAAACCTCTTGAACACAAACTCTATTTAACAATCTACGTTTATACTATCTCCTCTTATGAGCACTATCTGTATTGAAAGGTTAATAAGAAATCTGAATATATATCTTACTCTATACTAACTGAAGGACTCGTAGGGATGAGGAAATAACTTTCAAATTAAGGAACTTATAACACACTAGCGAGCTCCTCTCAAGCCCCTTGAGTGACTTCTAAAGTTACCGATAGTAAATTTGAGAGCATTATCTTAGGAGGAATTAGAACTTGCTAATCATGCTATCTCGAGAATATAACATAAATGGAGAAGTATGGATTAATACATGGAGCGATAGAAGATTCTAAAGGAACAACTTTATAGCATGATCTAGAGTCTGAAAGAAAGGAAACTTTTCTTAAATAACTTGTAGCCGCTCGAAGAAAAGTACAGATATCTCTGTACCATTCTGCAAGACTCTACTAGACACGGCTTTACAAAAGCCCTTTGATACCAAGTTTGTTACAACCCAAGACTACCCTCTCGTTGTCACACGGTGCTTAGGACCACAAGTGATCCTAAGCTAACCCTTATACTGGCATAACTCATGAGCAACTAGATAAAATAAATAGGTCTGAAAGAATAATATGGAAGATAAATCTTTTCTGAACATAATACAAAACTATATTAAAACAATTACAACTCTGATTATATAAAACAAGACTGGAATCTAATATATCAACTCTACTGAATGTCCATGAAACCTCTACTAGTATTAATTATAGATAGTCGAGATATGACCCCCAACTATCCCAAGTCAATACGACTGAATAAATAAAATAAGATACTACTCAAACTAAAGTTAACTCGAGTCCTTGAATTAAAAGAACCCATCATCTGCTGACTGGAAGCTGCAAGCTATCTGATTATAATGTGTGCTATAACTGGTACCTATATTATGAAAAAATGTAGCATATAGACATATATATAGATTAGTACTTTTGGAATATACTAAGCATATGGGGATGAATGCATAAGTAAAATAATAATGCAATAATTCAAATAAACTTTCAAAACTGCATGCTAAATGTGAGTGACTTACCTTGGCTTGAATAATAAAAACTAATAAATCATATGACATGAGTAATAAGGCATAAAGAAATTCGTGTGAGCCACCGCATTTAGTTCTAATGAATTGTACTCTTGTTCTGCCTTTCAAATCATGCAGGCTAAGTAAAAAGTGCTCATGTTTACTAAATCTTAAAACTTAAAACTTAAAGCTGAAATCTGATAACTATAGTCTTAAGTAAAATAATAACTAAGTAAATTTGTGAGCCATTACACTTAGTTTTCTCAAAACTATTCTGACATTTTCATTTAAGAGTTAGGGACTTTGGGAGGTTCTTTTAACCGACATATACCATATGAGTCATCATGGAGTCCAACATCATGTTCATCTAAGGGGAAAACCTTACATTGGGGAGAGGTGTTAGACTCTTGCCAAGGAGTATAACCTTATATTAGTGATCACAATCTTAGCCTACTATGGCCACTTTAAACTTAATTATATGTTCGCACGTAGTTCTGGGGAACGAGACCTTGGAATCATATCCAACTCGATGCTAAATACTACTCCCAATCTTTTGCTCAGAACTTTAGGAAATCCACCTTAAAATGGAACAAGGATTTGTAATGAAAACCAATTATGCTTCTCTTCCTTAAATCTCAAACTACACGAACAATGTGGAATCCTTTTCTTAGATTAGGATCAAAAGATCAACTTTCTTTCTTAAATCTTAGTAAACAATTTGTAAAAGGGCTCAAAATCATAATCTTGATTAGATATCAATACTTAAACTTAGGGCTTTAAAACCCATGCTTTTAAACTCATGCAAATTCATGTCATAGCATCATGCTCAATATACTTCTTGGAATACTGTAACAATATCAAGGTAATAAAATCAAAATGATAATTTCATGATTAAAATTTAATTAGAAATCTATAAAATCATATCACACGTATAAATATGTGAAAATAGACATGCAATTCAACATTTAAGTCACTTGTAACATCATAATCTTCAAATAATAATAATTAGATATGAACATTAATTTACAAAATATGAAATATTAAATAAAGATCAATTTTTGGGTACAAGGATGAAAGGGTATCCTTGTTCATAAACCCAACATACCTTAATGATGACGAAATTACGGAAAGATTGGACAATCAAGCGAGATTGTTTAAACCCTAGTTTTTTCTCTCCTCTTGTGTTCTTAGATGATGAACTTATGATGCTAATAGGGTTAAAACATATTTAGTATCTATAAATCACATGTAGTTATGTTTAGGGACATTTAAGAGGTGTCAAATAACTTAGTTTCCCTCGAAATAACTTAAAAACAAAATGTCTAGGTCATTATGCCATGGGGTTTGCATTGCACAAGCTATGGCAAACTTTAAGGTTTGCGTCGCACTCCCTATGTCAGAATTTACATTTTACATTGCACTCCCTATGGCAAACCCTTTCCATTAAAGTTTATGATTTTTAGGTGACGCACACCCCTTTGCAAATCCATAACTTTTTGCTCGGGTGTCGGATTAAGGCAAAATTGGTATTATTGGAAAGATAATTCTATTATCTACAATTTAGTGGGTCTTGAGATGAAAAATTCCATGTACATAAAAATTTATGCACATTCAAAGTAGATCCTTGTAAAATCAAATACCAAACTATGGATAAATCGAAGGTTCTTAGCTCAACTTTGTTCTAAGTGATTCCTATGAACATTTTTCACCTCGAGATCTCTTTGCACACTAGTATAAATATCATGAAACTTATATTCAAATGGGAATCATTTGTATTTGGGCTTATACATGTGAGAACAATGGTTGGAATTCTACCACAAAAATACAAAGTGCTACAGGTACGATTCCAATTAAAGCATTGATCTTACTACTTTTTTCTATACAAGGATTTATTCCCAATTTTGACCTTAAAATTGGATCATTAAATAGAAGTCATACCACTTTCATTGTTGGGTTATGGCTCTTTAAACTAAACTTACTAATTTGAAATCTTGGACCAAGACAGACTTCAATCCAGCCTTGATGCACTCTTTTATCATTACTTATTCATGTTGATCGAGGGATATCCCTCCCCTTTCTAAATTATCATATTATTTTATTTTAGCTTTAATCACGAGCACAAGTATTTTATGGATATACACTTAATTAGCCTCAATTTGAGTTTGAGAACTGATTATACGTACAATTCTCTTTTGTACTTGATGGAGTAGATTTGTTATGATGGTTATTTTAAGTCCTATTTTATAACTAAAAGTATATATAGATATCTTGAGTCCCCTATAAATTTCTCTATTTGGGGACCACGTACAAATAAGGTGATATCCATAGGTACTGCCTTGCGGGTCGATGAGCTAAAGGGGGTGTATCTACTTGTTATGGTTTAACACTCAGTCAATATGGTAGTATTGGTTTATATTGTATTTGTTTGTTTATGTGTATTGCCTATCACTGTATAATTATTTGGTATTTGTATCTATTGGTCTTATTAGTAGTTGTATTGGTATAGGTTATGGTTGGTGTCTGCTGAGTGTTTGTTTGTACCTTTTAGGCTTATGGGGGCTCAGTTAGGTTATTGTTTGTTTCGACTAGCCGATTATAATATTATTTGTCTATTATTGTGTAGTTTGTGGTAGGTTAGTTATGGATTGGTATCCGAGGTTTTAGGTACGCTTTCGAGTTCCTTTCCTCTTCATTATGTTGAGATTTATTAGTAGTAGACTTCCTTATGAAGTTTCTTATTTCGATTATAGACCTTGATTATGCTAGAGTTAGTTCTCCTATTTAGTTATAATCCTTGAGATATTAGGCTATCTCCCTCAAGTTAGTACCTTTATGTTTAGTTTCATTCATAATTTCATGGTATGCTCTTTTTTTTCCTTATCTATTCTTATTGTGTATTACCTTCTTTACTTATACTACTACTATATATCCTTCTTTTACTCTTTGTTTGCATATTAACTAGTTATGTACGGTGTTGCACCTTCAGCCCAAATTACTTATCGGTATTATAGTTTATTATTATTTTTCCATTAGTATTAATATGTGTTATTTGTTAAATAGTTATCTGTAATGTATATTCCTACTTTACATATTATTTATACTTGCATTATTTTTGGAGCTCGTCAGTCAATGCCTACTAAGTACCACATGTTGGTAATCATACTAAACTTTTGCACTCTACAGATTATAGTATGAGTTCTCATTGTTTATATATGCATCGTGTTGAGCTACTATGGATCAGAGATTTACGGTGAGCTCCTACATTAAAAGTTGTTCCAACTCTTCTTTAGTTGTTGGATTAATCATTATTTTGCATTTCTGGAGATAGTTTTATGTGTGTGTGTATATATATATATTATACTTACCTTGTACTCTTGTTTGTTATGAGTTCTTATACTGGAATCAACAGGTTTGTAGGTTACTTCTCTATATTAGTCTCTTTATTGGATTCTTGTTCCACTATTTTCTTTTTTTCTACTGATAGTTTGTTACTAATTATTCTGAATTATGGGTTGTATTATCTATTGGTGGGTTATGGTAGGTGTCATCATGACATGAGAAATTGGGTTGTGACAATTTTAGTATCTGAGCCTAGGTTCACCGGTGTTGTTTCCATAAGAGCAAAGTGCTTAGTAGAGTCCTGCAGATTGGTACAGATTTGTATGTATCCAATCATTTGGAAGCTATTGGGCATTTATAGGAAATCTAAATTCTTTACTCCTTATCGTGTTTCTATATTTCCATAAACTTCTAACTACCTCTTTTGATTAGAATCTTCCTCAGATGGATAGCATGAGGTTGTCGACAAATGCAGATAAAAATTCTTCCCTTGTTATAAGAGTTTCAGCTCTGAGTTAGGCTAGGGAGATAGATATTGGTATCAAGAATTTTCAGTGTCATCCAATGGATTTGGGGATAGACCAAGCTCTAACAGATTTTGTGATTGCCTTATCTTTTCAGGATACAGTGTTAGGTATTTCAAGTCTTTTTGAGGACCCTTCACAGTCAGTGGTGTTGCCCAATACATTGATTGGTTCTTAGGCCATAGTTGGATCTATTGGTGTTCACCATAACTCTATTAGTTTTAGAGTATGTAACTGTATTTCTTGAGTAGGCCAGACATACTCCTATGTTATTTCCTACAAATCATGAGATGGTGCATATATTATCAGAGAGTTGACTTTACCTATCTGCTTGGAGTTATAGAATTTGATATCAGAGGGTAGACTTTACCTCTCCTCTTAGAGTTGGAGAATTTAATATTAGTTGGGTCTACTTTTCTCTAGGTTGTTGATCATACGAGGACTATAGAGTAGACATATATTAAGACATATAAAGGTGTCCAATAAAAAACCATGCCAGTAATATAATGTTAGTGGTATTCCATTCAGAGGTAAGGATCCTCCTAGTAAAGGTCACCATCACTTATAACCTATCAGGTCCATTCAAATAAAGCTTCAGATTATAGGTGAATCTCAAACCAGTTGTGGTGGTCATAATGGGTAGAGGAGTTCTGGTTGGGTACTATATAGTTATTGATCTAGGTTTTTAGGCCGAGGCATCGTTCAGGGTCAGTAGGTATGTTGCATCAGAGAGTTCAAGAGACATGTTTTAATTATTGGAAGATTGGTCACTAATCTAGAAGTGACCTACGCATAAGTTGGTCAGCCGGTTGGGTTAGCTCATGCTTCTCACTAGGTTGGAGCTTTAGGGTTTGTTACAATTCTAGAGAGACCATCATTGGTCTAGAGAGCATCCCCAGTATGTCATTATTGAGTAGTCAGTACAGCTAGATTAATCTCACAAGGTTGTTGCACCTTCGTCTAAAGGTGAAGCCCTTGGTAGTTCAGTTGATCATTTAAATGCTTAGTTCGGGGTCAGACGCATTCAGATTCACTTTTTTAGGCAGGTCAAGTACTCTAACTCAGATTCTATTATTATAGGTGCACTTTTGATCTTCTTATCCTTTTAGTTCAATTTGAATTTAGTTGGGATTTTCATATGCATCGACAATTGTATGACTTGATATTATTGCATTAATTATTTTAGTCCATTGTGTAGATTTATGCATATATGACTATGCCCATAGATATTTTCTTTTAGTAGTGGATTGAGTAGATTAGTATTATGTTTGACTTGGGTGGAGCACTTGGGTAAATCTTATTTCCTTTGGCATATTGGCCTTACTATGATCATAGAATAGTATCTTATTTTTCATTTTGTGATACCTAAGCCTTATATTATTTTTATTATTGCCATTGTGTTGATGATTGATTGATTCTTACTTAATAGACAGCTAGACTAGTGTTACCTAAGTAGTATTTCCATTCTTGCAGTTCTTGTTTGTTTGGCTTAGAACCATTGTCGGATGGTTTTTCCTTTTATCAGCAAGGTTAAATCAGTTACTGGGAGAGTTTTGGGAAGGCATAGTTGGCCTTTTATTGTTTTTTATGATCCTAGAGTTGGCAATCCTTTTGTCTAGCCGTTTCAAAGGTTGGTAGGTTGAGGTTTGTTCTTTCAGTTTGGCTGGTTCATCATCCTTGATCTTAGTGTTCATGTCGAGTTGGTTACTCTATTATTTCTGTGTTATTGTTCGTGGTTCAGTTGAGTTGATGAAACTTTAGATAGGTGATTTCAGTACTTTCTCATTTTGAGATTTGTTCAGCCTAGTATGACTTCATGGAATGCTTTCACTTGGAGGTGTGTTCTTATGTATCAGTTGTTGAAAACCAAAGGGTGTGACTCTAGGGAATGAGTATTAGTGACCATTTTATCTAAGTTGCTCAAAATTCGACTACCGTTAGGACTCTTTGCAGTCTTAGTAAGTTCATAATTATGCCTTGGTGTGTTGTGCCCTCAGCGAGTGTGGATTCACTTTCTCATATCTTTAGCCTGTGGCTTTCCTCTATTATGATTATGTCTTTTGGCAATATGTCAATTTTATCCCTCGCGAGAACCTTTTAGTATATGCCTAAAAGGTTGTCTGGTGAGACTTGCAGGGTATGAAGGCCTAGTACCTCATCCCTTTGAGCTTTCAAGCTCTTTTTATCCATTAACTTTTAAGGACGAAAGTACTTTTAGTAGTGGATATTGTAATGACCCTCTAGTCCATTTCCTCCATTTCCATTGTTTTTGGTATTTTATGCTTTCCCGTAGTGGATACAAGTCATTTATGACTTTTCCGAATGGTCAATTTGATGTTGGGTAGTTCATTTGGGTATTTAGCCTATTTTTGTTTTAGAGCTTTTAGAGTTGAGAAATTTGTATTGGACCAAAACATATAGAAAATAATCTCGGATGAGAAACTTGACATTTTCATTAACTCTAGAAGATGGATTTTAGGTTAGGAAACCTTGGTCCGAATCTAGAAGCTTCCAAGCTCATTTTGGGATAATAGGTGGAATTTAATGAAAAATAAAATAGTGGGTATGGGGCCCACTTTTTTTATCAAAATGACCTTGGATAGAGAGTTCAATGATTTTGTTGAGTCCAAAATTTCAAATTTTGTAGGGTAGCAAAACGTGTTTCCATGCTTGGAGTTTCGAATGAATTCTAAGCACCCGATCAGAGTCCATTTTGACTTAGAAAATTTGTTGGTTTACGGTAGCTGGTGCAACAGCTTTAGTAGTACTTGGCTACTTCGTCGAGGCCTGCTTTAGTGATACTTGTCTGCTTTAGTAGATGTTGCTTAAGTGACTGCGGTGTCGCTTTAGCAGTAACTTTCCCTATTGTACATCCCCCTTTAAAGGTCAATCTTCGTTCAAGCAGTCACTTCTGTATGTTTATGTAATACCCGTGCCTTTTCCTAGCTAGAAATCATCTGAAGAATGCTAGGACTTACTTTGAAATGCAAATCTATTTTTGTACATTCAGTATTTTTTAGATTTTCACCAACTTCTTCTCTTCTTCAATTGGATCTTGTGATTTTGAGAAGTTTGTTTTCAATAAAACCTTTATCATTATTCTTTTTGAGTTTTGTATCATCTCCTCCTTTTGATTAGAGTTATTAACCTCTTTATATTCTTCTTTGTTACCTATTATTACATTGCTTTTCCTAGAAGGATTTTCGCTTTTTCTCCACTATAGTTCCACCTATATTCTTCTTCCACTCTATCTCCCTTATCTTTATTGTTGTTATTACTTGTGCTATGGGTACAAACTTTATCCACTCAATATCTTGTTTTTAATTACTTCTCTATGTGATATACCTCTTTGGTTGATTGAGTCTCTTCTTACTATGATCCCTTCCTTGTCTGACTCCTTGTTCTCCTTTATTTGTTTATCCACCTTATTTTTTGAAGATTCTTGGTAATTGTTTAGATCCTCATAATTGTTGTAGGTGTTTACATTGGTAATATCTTTAGAGTTACCAATATTAACCTTGTCAAATACACTATTATCTTTCATAGTATTCCATATCTTAGGATTTCCAACTACCCTTTAATAGAAAAAAACTTCGTAGGAAAAAATTTCTTAGTAGGGTTTGCTTGTTTTGTTCTCCTTGGTGTTGTTTTCCTTCTCTCTGATTCTCTAAATTATCTAACTTTTATTCAATAGTATCAGTCCTCGTGCATAATTTTGGATGTAGAACAAACATTCGTCATTGTAAACCCTTTTACAATTTGTGCAGTACTTAGGTAGAAAGTCATATTAGATCCTTACTTTCTCTTTTTTTATTTCTCTCATGCTTTCTTCTGTAATCTCTATCAGCATATTTGAGAATTTTACCCACCAAATTCACTTAAAATTTAAGCCTAACATAACTAGGAATGGTTTTATTAATTGTGTCCACATCTAGATATAAGGGCTTCCTTACTGCATATGAATATGTAAACAGTGCTTCTTTCACAAAAAATACAGGTAGCATATTAGGGAATTATATCTCGGACATGGCTTGAGGTGTATCTTCATCTTTTTTGAATCTAACATCATAAATAAGAGTACACATCAATATAATTCCATCCTTAGCTCTAAATAATATTTATTCTGAGACATGTTATTAAAGTCTTCCATTAATGTAAACCTAATTAATACATGTCAATTACAAAAGTACCCAATCTAACTTTCTCTTTTGGTTTCACATTTTTGATGGATTAATCCTCTTGCTATTGATTATCTAGGGAAATAAAAGAGAGAGGGAAAGAGAGAAGAAAAGAGAAAATTAGTTAAGAATGCTAACAGATATAGGTTGGAATCTTATATTATCAGGTGACACTTGTCCCCGTCTAATAATAGAATTAAGGAGTCCATAGTAATTAAACTAACTAACTACAGGGACTAAAAAGTAAATACATGACTTAAATAATTAAAACTTAGAGGACTAAACTTTTAAATTGAAACTTAATTAAAATTAAGTCACAAATAGACTTTTATGACAATCCACCTCCTTAAAATAAGACCTAGTCTTCAAGGATCCTTAAAATCAAGGAATTATGACTTGATAAATTGTAACAACCTGGGAGTACACCCTGGACGCCATACAGTGCTTACAGTCCCAAAACACCACAAGCTAACCTATGAACAAGTACCTGCTATGAGCACTGAATAATAAGGTAATAAGATACACATGTGTGAAAATAACTTAATAGTGTCAAAGGTTTTAAGTATTGAAACATATGATTTAAATCATAGTTCTGAAAAATTTCTGAAAACAATATTGATAAAACTGATGATAACAACTGATAAACTGGCTAACTGTCTGAAATAGTTTGAGAAGACTCTAATTGACTGAGAAGCTGATGGGATAAGCCCCTAACTAACTACAACTAACTGGTGAACTAAAATACTAAAATAAACATGAAAGATCTTCGATATATGAGGACTCACCACGACTACTTCTGTTGATAGGTAGATCTATCTAAGCGTGGTCAAGAAACTGAGTGCTCAAACATGTGATATAAGACATCATAGCGTAAAGAAATATATGCGAATAGTACTTTGAATGTACTGGTATGCGAGATGAGGTTAGACTAAAATACATAAGCTTATGTACATGAGATAGTCACTGAATGAATAGCATGAGATGACTGAGTTCAAATGCATGAAAACTATAAAATCTAAGAATGCATGACCAAGCATATAACCTGATTCTGAATTAGTCTGTAACTGAAAAACTAAAATACTGATAACTGAATAACTGATAATTGTATGCTATGGTCAAACAAACTTGAAATAGAATTCTATACTAAATACTGAATTGAGACTGAAACTATAGGAGGTATCATCTAACCAACATGCCTTAAATATGAGTTGATAGGAGTCCAACCTGTGACCCCAGTTGGAAGGGTTCTAGTATCATACCATGAGTACTAAAAATGGATGTGAAGTCAGTCCTAAACTGGCAGGTGACCCATGAGATCAGTCCTAAGCTGGCAGGTGATCCTTAAGAGAATATCAATCCTAAACTGGAGGGTGACATCTATTAATCCTACGCTGGCTACATAGTTCTAGAACTTAGGGACTACTACTAAGGACCCATTCCTAACTGGCGGGTGAGCCCCCATCCCTAGGTTCGCTCGGTGCTGAATCCTACTCTCAACTTAACTGACACTAATTACTAAACTGATCTAAGTTTGACTGACATAATAATTTACTGAACTGTCAATGATCATACGTGTCTAAATCTATTCTGAAAATACTGAGACTAAGTAAACAGATAAATTTTGGGAATTCATAACCCCCAGAACTCGATAGCAATAACAATAAGACCACATGAAAACTTTAAAACCATAGAGGGGAATCCTTGTTCAATATTCAACACCTAGGCATTTCATCAAACACATGAGGGTCATTAGTTAAAGCATGGGAATAGTTAAATCATATGATAATAACAAAATCAAAATACTAAAATCATGGGTTGAGGATGTAACATTTGAAAATCACTATTCAAACGTTCCAAGGGAAAATTCCAATGAAAACACATAGTAAACATAATTGAAATCAAAATTCATAATAGCTTCTTGAAGATAACTTATAATAATATGTAAAAAATCATGGATTTAAACTTGAAAATGGATTCCTGGACTCCATGGGTGAAAAGAACCCATGAATGAACATCGCACATACCTTAATTGAACAATTCGTGAAGGTTCTTGGTGATTTCTTGAAGTTTGAACTTGAATTATGAAAAGGCTAGGGTTTGTTCTTGAGAGATGATTTCTTTCTATTAAGGGAATTTTGTGTAAAAGATGGCAAATAATGCTTTTGGGACTCTAGATCCCATGTTATGGATCAATTGGGTGAAGGGAAAAGACCCAAATTCCCTTGAAAACGTGATTGAAAGCTAGAAATTAAGGGGGCCATGATGGAGTATGCATTGCGGGCTCAGGTCCTACGAATAAAAGCATGCATCCTGGGCTCTGTCGCGGGAACCCCTACTAGATAATTGGGGAGCGTGACGCGGGCTTATCTCAGTGATGCTACTATTTTGGACTTTCAAACATGCCCTTACGCTTTTCCAAAAATTCTGAAACTTATCCGAGATATACCTTTGACACCCCTGATCATGAATCAACTTTAGAATCGACATTCTAAGGCTGGGAAGGTCAAAAATAAAATCATCGAAGTTTATGAGGCTTTGGAATTTACTTAGTATAACACTTAGTGAAATTTTCTAAGTCTTGGACCCTTTTAACATGCAATAGTAAAGCTAGATTGAGCTAAGATCTTATGGGGTCTTACAATATCTCCCCTTGGGAATATTCGTCCTCAAATGGGACTGATTTGCTGAGAACACTGAGGAACTGAGATTATATACTGAACATGCATAACTGGAAACATTATTACGTGACTGACTCTAAAATATGATACATGGCTAAACTGATTTCGTGAATACATGCAAGGACATGAGAATGGTTAGAAGGCTGAGATAAAATCAGAGAGTCAACTTATGAGTACCTATTACTTCAAGCTGGATTTTGTTTCATAGAGAAAAGATGAAAGATTTAGGATATGAAAACTTGGGTGTTACATCAACTCCCCCTTGGGATATTTCATCCCTCGAATGATACTGACTTGGCTGAAATACTAAGGAAAGATTGAGATAATGCACGGGGCACTTACGAACTGAATTATGACTGAATATCTGGAATCTGAAATATGATGCATGGACTGAACTGGGTTCACAATTTACATAGATGTGGATAAACTATCTCTTGGAATGGTCATATTCATGAAACATCAAATAGTAAGACTAGATCGAAAGATGGAAAAACCATAAGAACTTGTCTGTCTGACTACTAACTGAACTGCTAGCTAAATGGACTCAATTATACTAAAAGCTTATACTCAACTATACATTTTACTTCAAAATTGCAGTTCACTTAAGGCTACTTAAAAATATTCACATGGATGTTGATAACTCTACCTACTAAAGTCTGAGTTGAACTGAATTCTCTCAATATGTTCAAGCCTACTCGAATCTACAAAGTGCACACATAACACTTTAATACTAGTCTGAATCATGAATTCGACACACCCTATATTTTCACAACTTCCTATCTTACGAATAATTCTTATTACCTCTTCAATATTTACGTTCAATCTCTTACTAGCCATTTTCTAACATGCAATGCATCCATCCACTTATATATACCAACATGACATTCAAGCCTATCATTATAACCACATTAATCCTTCTAAATAAACACCCATGAAAGCATCTTCCACATATCCACCAAACCTCTATCATTAACAACTTCCATACACTACCCCAAGAAAACATACAAAAAATTTCAAATAAACATGACATATATCAAAAACATGGCCTCAATCTTACTTCATACTTGTATTCTTAGCTAAAACAAACATACAACAATCTTTCATCAACAAGAAACATTCACTCTTTCCCATCTAAACAACTGTTCATCATCGCTATCTTGAACTAAGGAAAAGTCATTGAAAGGTTAGAACATGAGGACCTAAAACATGAAAAGATACTATGCATGACTCGACACTTTGTTGAGGCCTAAGTAATAGAGTATCAACTTCATGGATTGATTACATAGATCAAAATTGAGGTTGTACATGACATAGTCTGAAGTTTGCTGATCATTAAGAGTGTAGCATGAGTACTGAATGAGTACATGAGTCATGAGTTACGTAACCTGAGTTTGGAGTTCCTGAATTCATGGAACATGATTCATACTACTGAGTGGATTTGAACTCTTCACATTATAAACTAGGAGAGTACATGATTTTCCATAAGGTGCATGAATATGAGCTATGATCATAGAGCTGACATGTAAGGCATGAGTAGATATCATGATGACTGAAGTACAAAACTTTAAACTGATATGATAATGGGTCGGGCATCATCTTCCCTACTGATGTTCTATAATACACTGGCATCACTACTAGAACTTGAGAGCTTGAATTTGTTACTGGCTCTATCATCTCTCCCTTAGCTTTAAGCCATCACTCTAAGTCTATGGACCCCTATCAAATAACTCTAAATTGAACTACAATCACTGTACTCTAGAGTCTGAGACATAATAATACAATAACTACTACACTTACCCTGAAAAACTACACCTGATAATGTAAGGCCCACTGCTAGTACTTCCTTCTGAGACACAATTCTTAGCTTTCTATAGCCCCAACAATCATGATACAATAACTTAAGAATTGACTTAGTTAGAATTTTTATTCAGGAGTATCACCATACCATAAGTTCATACCATCTAGTGCTTCAACTCTACTTCCTATTAGTTCAATCTTCAAAAACTCAAACTTAGATTCTAACACTTAAAATGGATATTCTCAAACTCTTAATGAACCATACTAACTTACTTTATAGCTTACTAATATCACATCTCTATACCTATATTTTGAATCATCAACTTAAATTCTTACATGCACTGTTCAATCCTAGTGATTCACCTTCATACAACTAGCCCCATGGATACAAAATTTACTAAATCCAGATAATACTATCTCCACTTTACTGCTACTAAACTCCTGGGTTCATGCCTCTAACTCTAGGTCATATGCTATTATAGGATTCTGAAAAGGGATTTAAAATACATCTGACCCCTAAGCACTGTGGTACTACCACTCCATTTGATGACTGGTTTATTAGGAAACTAAAAATGAATGACTCTATTTCTAAAATCAACCGAAGTGATTTTCTGGGATATTATAACTGGGCAGTTTCTGTATACTCGTCTAGCTATGATAGATTTACCCATTGGGGTAAACACTGAGAAGCGTTTTTCTAGAGTCTAGGGACAAAGAAGAAAAGCTCCAGGATCTAACAGAGTATAAACATGTAAATAAAAGACTTGTAACGTACCCGTAACCATATTAGGAGAACTTTCTTGGTCATGAAAGGTCTGAAGGTCATATAATCTATTATGATGCTGGCCATTGGTGGCACTAGAAGTGGCGCCCTGCTGAGTCGGGAGACTAGATGGAACTGGAGGATGGTTGGATTGACACCATTGACCATTTGTTGGGCAATATCTAACTTTGTGTCCTAGCTCGCCACACCCAAAACATACATCACTATCCGCTCTACACACACCCTTATGATTCCTACCACATTCTCCATAAAGCGGATTAGTACAAACACTTTTCCCACTACCCTATGACTTAGAGCCTGGTGCTCTATCTCAACTGTTATTCCTAAACTTAGGCACTGGTGTACTGACTAAAGGCGAAGCTAAGGCTAAGAATTTCTAACAAAACTAGGAATGGTCATCACCCTCTGACCTTAGAATAAAACCACATGTTCTTGCCCTCTTACTCTTTCTTTCTTCCTGCTACTGAGCACAATCCATAAGTCTAGATAGGACAACAGCCTACTAATAGTTCTGAGTACCTACTGAATGAGTTAAGGTAATTAAAATAGCTCTGAATTTAACGTGAGAGATATACACATTAAGGGGATCTTTATGAATAGGTGGAGGGGCGATCTAGTTTCCATTACTTCTTCTGTTGTTCTTTTTAGAAGGTATTTTTTGTAAATGGAAGGGGAGAATAAATGAGAAAGGAAGTTCAAATTGAGATCATGCTCTTTCGCACGACATGAACACTAAAAGAAGGGAAAATTTTCTTAAAACATTTTGTATCCTCCTGTCCATAAGTGTGGTATGCTTCACACACATGCACAAGACTCTACTCAACATGGCTTGCAAACTCCCTAGGAAACTGTAAAACCTTAGTCTCTAATACCAAGTTTGTAACGACCTGGGAGTACACCCTGGATGCCATACGGTGCTTACAAACCCAAAAGACCACAAGCTAACGCATGAACTGGTACCTGCTATGGGCACTGAAAAATAAGGTAATAAGATACACATGGGCGGAAATAACTAAATAATCCCAAAGGTTTTAATATTGAAACATATGATTTAAATCATAGTTCTAAAAAAATGTCTGAAAATAATACTGATAATACTGATGATAACAACTGATAAACTAGCTAACTGTTTGAAATAGTCTGAAAAGCCTCTAACTAACTAAGGAGTTAATGGGATAAGTCCCTAACTAACTTCGATTGACTACTAAACTAAAATACTGAAATAAACGTGAACGGTCCTTGATACAGAAGGACTCACCATGAATGCTTCTACTAATAGGTTAATTTGTCTAAGTACAGTCAGGAAAGAGAGCATTTGAACCTATGATATAAGATATCATAACACAAAGAAAATGTATGCGATCAGTACTTTGAATGTACTGGTATGTGAGATGGGGTTAGGATGAAATACAGACTCATGCGAATAAGATAATGACTGAATGAATAGCATGAGATGACTGAGTTCAAATATATGAAAAATATAAAATCTGAGAAGGCATGACCAAGCATATAACTTGATTCTAAATTAGTCTATAAACTAAAATACCAAAACACTAATAACTGAATAACTGATAAATGTATGCTATGGCCTAACAAACCTGAAACTGAATTCTATACTAAATACTGAATTGAGACTGAAACTATGGGAGGTATCATCTGACCGACATACCCAAAATCTGAGTTGATAGGGGTCCAACATGTGACCCCAGTTGAAAGGGTGCTAGTAACATGCCACGGGTACTAAAAATAGTTGTGGAGTAAGTCCTAAACTAGCGACTGACCTCTGAGATTAGTCCTAAGCTGGTAGGTAATCCTTGAGAGAATGTCAGTCCTAAACTGGCTGGTGACATCTCTTTATGCTATGCTGGCTATGTAGTTCTGGAACTTAAGGACTGCTACTAAGGACCCAGTCCTTACTGTTCAGTGATCCCCCATCCCTAGTTTCACTCGATGCTGAATCTCACTCCCAACTAAATTAACACTGATTACTGAACTGATCTAAGTTTGACTGACATGATAACTGACTGAACTGACAATGCTCATACGTGTTTGAAACCATTCTAAAAATATTGAGACAAAGTAAATAGCTAAATTTTTGGTATTCATAACCCCAGGACTCAATAGCAATAACAATAGGACCACATGAAAACTTTAAAACCATATAGGGGAATCCTTGTTCAATATTCAACACCTAGGCACTTCATCAAACACATGAGGGTTATAAGTTAAAGTATGAGAATAGTTAAATCATGTGATAATAATATAATCAAAATGCTAAAATCATGGTTTGAGTATGTAACATGCAAAAATCACCATTCAAATGTTCCAAGGGAAAATTCCAATGAAAACACATGGTAAACATAATTGAAATCAAAGTTCATAATAGGTTCTTAAAGATAATGTATTATAACATGTAAAAATCATAGTTTTAAACTTGAAAATGGATTCTTGGACTCCATAGATTTTGGGACTCTAAATCCCGTTTTATGGATCAATTGGGTGAAGGGAAAGACCCAAATGCCCTTGGAAAAATGTGACTAAAAGCTAGAAATTAAGGGGGGCATGATAAAGCACACACCACAGGCTCTAGTATGCCACACTGGACCACGCACCATGGGCTCTGTCGTGGGCACCCCTACCGGTGGAATGGGTCTTGCGACACGGTCTTATCCCAGTTGTGCTACTATTTGAACTTCTAAACATACCCTTACGCTCGTCTAAAAATTCTAAAACTTACCTGAGATGCACCTTTGACACCCCTGATCATGAAACAACTTTAAAATCAACATTCTAAGGCTGGAAAGGTCAAAAGTAAAATCATTGAAGTTTAAGGGGCTTTGAAATTGACTAAGTCTTAACACTTAGTGAAATTTTCTAAGTCTTGGACCCCTTTAACACGCAATAGTAAGCTAGATTAAGCTAAGATCTTATGAGGTCTTACATAAATTGATAGTCTTCCCAAGTTGTTTTTTTTTAACAGATTTTCCTAATGCACTAGTATCTATGTAGCATCCTATTATATTTATTTAAAATACTCATGTCAAGTATAGCAATTGGTTCAACTAGAGGTTGGCCTTCTGATGAATTGATTGAAGGACCAATGGCAGGCACCACATGTTTACCAACCTTTCTTTTGAGCTAAGAAATATGAAAAATGAGATGTATATTAGTAGTAGAGGGTAGTGCTAGATTGTAAGCTACTGGTCTCATTCTTTGGATCACTTGGTAAGGACAATATTGGATGTCAACTTCAAACTATAAAACCCTACAATATTTCAATAAATTAATTTTTCACCCTCCCATATGTGTACTGTCAATTTTTGACTTGACTTATGTTTAGGATATTTGTAATGCCCCATAAGTACCCGCTGAATGTCACACGGTACTTAAGACTACGAATAGCCCTAAGATAACCCATGATATTTATTTATCTTGAATCTCATATGAGAAGTGGACTAACATTTAAAGAAACTTGAAGGTAAAAGATTCCATATCTTAACAAAAGTCTTTAACTTAGAAATATTTAAATAACTCTTTGAAATTAAGACATAAACAATCTGACAAGCCTCTACTCATGACTAGGGAGGCACTGGATAGGCACCAATTGACCCGAACATAACTAGAAATCAGATAACTAAAACACTATCAACAACGAACAGATATCTGAGAATTGGGTCTTCGGACTATGACAACTCACCAAAAGTTAGGATGTAGGTGATGATGCCCATAGTCAATTGGGCTGCTGAAACAAGCACCAGAACATACATTATAAGATAACGTAGCACAAATATATATATGTGAGTCAGTACTTTTAAAATGCATTGAGTATATGGGGGTAAATGAATAATTAACTGACTATACCTATAAACTTCTAAATGATGCATAGTAAGTATAAGTGAAACACCTTGAAATTGAATAAAACAAAGATTTTAAGATCATAAACATGAATAATAAATCATAAGAATAGACTTTTTGTAATACCCCGTATTTCTACTTAGCTTAAAAATCATCCTAGAAATGTTAAAGACTTGTTTTAAAGATGAATCCACTTATATACATGTGGCATTTTCAAGATTTTGACTTTTTATAATGTGGAAAATTGAATAAGCTTTCCATCGATATAAATTTCTCCAAAATCTGATACCTGAAAGAAGAGTTAGAGCCTTTTTAGTGAGGCAGTGTATCACCTGAGCCATCAGCACATCGCAAAGCCAGCTTAAATAGCAATTGTCAATTTCCAGTATTTCTCCGTGATAGTAGCGCATCACGCCAAACTTCTAGGTCACAAAAAAGTGGCAACGTGATAGCTCTGTGTCGCACCACCATGTAATTTCCCATTTGGCATTTCCCAGAGACACAGCGCGATAGCGCCGCATCGCGCTAGGGGTCCAAATCGAAAAATTTTCACAGAATTAAAATACGTGTTCAGGGGTTAAAAGGGTTAATTTCTCACCCCTATATATACCCAATAACATGTGATTTAGCCAGATTTCACTCACAATATATTGTTTCTCTCAAGTTTCTCTCAAGAACAATTTTGGGTTTTCAATTGGGGATTCAAATTCAAGACTCAAATTCAAGAATCTCTTCATCAATCTTTGTAGAATCAAGAACTAAGGTATGCAAAATGTTGATTCATGGACTCCTTTCATCCATGAAGCTCAAGAACCTGATTTTAAACTATATGTCATGATGTTCTTATTTTGAATTGATTATGTTCATGTTGTTATTGTTATATGATTGCCAAGATTGCATCCTTATCATGTTTTCATGAAACTATGTTATTATAGGGTTGAAACTTATGCAATTGAGTTAAATTGTGGAACCATGTTGTGTTAAATTAATGATAATTCCTATGCCCTAAGTATGCATGCAAGGTATTTGATAATATGCCCTAATGAATGAATGATGATTAAGTATTTAGTTTCCATGTATCAAGATCATGCCATGCCTCTTAAGTTATACTATACCTACTTGATTAAGATGATTCCCATGCAAAACCTATGTATTGTGATTGCTTGATGAGATGTTCGTAAGATTAGAAGTATGAAATTATGCCATGTTTATATGCATTACTATCCATGTACAACATTAAGATGATCATGTGCTTTATGAAATTCCCAACTATGAAATTATGAATTGTTGATATTAGTTATGTGATCAAAAGTGTCGCCTTGTCAGTTTCATTCTATCGAGTCCTGGGGGTACTTGTACTCAATAATTTAGTTGTGTTCCTAGAGCCATGTCATGTTTTCACGATAATCTCAGTCAAGCAATGATCAGTAGAATTTAGTCAGTCTCATGACTCAGGAAAACTCAATAAATTCAGTATCAGCCCAGTCTCTTCCAGAAATCTTAGTAATCTTAATAGTTCAGTAATGTCAGTGATCTCTGTATTCCCTAAAAATATCAGTGAATTCAATACCCTTAAATGGTCCTCAGATATCAGTAGCATTCTGTCAGTCAACAAAACTCAGCGAACTCAGTTTAGCTCCTCTAAACAATACCATCAGTAACAGTTCAGTTCAATATAACCAATCCAATGTCTATTCAGTTGGGAGTAGGATTTAGCACCAAGTGAACCCAAGGATGGGTACTCACCTATTATTAAATGGAAGATGTGATCCCTAGAAGCAATCCTTACATTCAAGAACTATGTAGCCAGCGTAGGTTAAGATATACTCCTATGCGTAGGGCTACTAATACATCTTGTTTGGATTTATTCCTATAGGAGGGTTGACGAAAGAGCTTCGCATTAGAGAGGGTAACCTCATAGCTTATTTTTACCCATGGCACGGTACTGACATCCTTCCAGCTGGGGTTACAGGTTGGACCAAACCAATCAATTCTGGGGCATGTTGGTTAGATGATTAGCTCCCATATTGTCAGTTTCAAATCTAGTCTCAAAAATAGAACTCAGTTCAGTTCTATAGAAATCTAGGATATCAGATATAATCAACTCAGTACAGTATGGAACTCAGCTAGTTCTATCAATGTTAGGACTGTCAGATACAGTCACTCATGTTATCAGTATCAAATTCAGTAATCTTGTTATCACAAACCCATTTAATAGTATATTAATTATACGAAAGTCATGTTATCAGTATTCAGTTTCAAGACTGTCATATACAGTCAATCAGACCAGTTCTTCATAATCAGAAATATCAAAAATAGTCATTCCTTTATCAGTAATATGATATGAGTTCCTCGATACTCAATAGACTCGTTATTTAGTATCCCAATATTAGTAATCAGATATCAGTAAATCCATATTATCAGAATTCATGATTCAGCATTATCATAATCCCAGTTACTATTACATATACATGCATGTATTCTCACATTCATGTTAGTCAATTTGTATTGTTTATGCATATCAACCCCTTGTATTCATCCTACCTCACTTGCATACCAGTACATTTAATATACTAACGTATTTGTGCTATGGTGTTTTATACCTTAAGTTTTGAAGCTTGAGCTCCCGAGCTTCCATAGTAGATCAGACATTCAACAACAGACTAGCAGTGAGTCCTCATCATTCGAGGATAGCATGGTTAGTTTATTACTTTATTATTTCAGTAGTTCAGAGTTAGTTGGGGGCATATCCCATCAACTTCATAGATTTCAGATAGTTTAGAGGCTTTCAAACTACAACATGTTTTCAGATAGTTTATTTTAGTTTTGGGTATTGTTATACCCCATTACTGGTGTTTTTTTATATTTAGTATTAGTTCAGTTTTGAACCTTATGGCCTTATAGCTTATATTCTGCATATTTATAGTATATTATTCAGTGCTCAGTTATAGATATCAGTCATGGGCTAGCTTGTGGTCCTTCGGGGTCATGAGCACCGTGTAGCATTTCGAGTACCAGATTTAGGGCGTTACAAACTTGGTATCAGAGCCTAAGGTTCAATAATGTCCTAGGAAGTCTGAAAAGCTACATCTAGTAGAGTTTTATACATGGGTGTATTGTGCACCACACTTATGTGCAGGAGGCTATGAGATATTTTAAGAACTGTTTCTCTTCTTTTATGTTTCAGATCGTGCTATAGAAAGGTTTTTTAAGAAATTCATGTAAGTTATCATTATGCTACAATCATGTCAACTCCACCTTACTTTCAAGGTAATAGAAATAGTGAAGCTCAAGGTCCTAGGGGTAGGGCTTTCTCAGAAAGTCCCCGCAGACAGTTATGGGATTGCCCACAAGCTCAAAAGTATCCCATCAGTTCTGTTATGTTCCAAAGTTATACAGATCTCATTCATGATCATGAGAGCTTATTTTCAAACCTAAAATTAGATATGTCATCAGATCCTTTCTCAGAATTCTATGATAGCATATGACCTAGAGTTAGAAGCATGAACTCAGGAGTTTGGCAGTAGTAGAGTTGGGATAACATTATCCAGGTTGAACAGACTATGTGTTCATGAGGATAGTCATACCAAAGTAGACCAGTAGGCTTGAACAGTGCAAGCAAGAATTTATGAGTATTAATCTAAAATTAAGTATGAAGGTGTGGATATGAATTAGGAGACGTAATATTAGTAGTATATGAAGAAACAAAAGCAGATGATGTGCTTAGTAAGACAATGCATGTGTCGTACAGAGTGTAAGTATGTGATGATGATTGCAGTTCAGTTCAAAGTTTAGTAAAGTATTCACAGACTTATGATGATGGCTTAAAGCCAAGGGGGAGATGATAGATCAAGTGACCAATTTAAGCTCCCAGATTCCAGTAGTAGTGCCAGTACGTATAAAAAAGTAGTAAAGGAAGATGATTCCTGACCCATCCTTATCTCAGTGTAAAGTTTGGTACTTCAGTCAGCATGATGCCTACGCATGCCTCACATCTCAATTCCATGAACACAGCTTATATTCATACATTTTCCATAGCATTATGTACGATTCTAGTTTCCAATATAAGGAGTTCAGCTCTATTCCCCTCAGTAATGCAAATCATGTTCAACGAATGCAGAAAACTCAAAACTCCAGTCATGCATCTCATGACTCATGTACTCACGTCAATCTTTATAGTATATTCAACTTCCATGGCTTATGCTACGCCTCTATCGATCAGTTAAATTTAGACTATGTTATGCATATCCTCATTTTATACCTCTTGGTGAATCCATGATGTTTATGTTCTATTCCTCAGGCTTTAGTCAAGTGTCAAGTTCAGTTAGTTTCCATTCATGCTTTATGTCCTCCTAATTTAACCCTTCAGTGAGCTCTCTTTGTGAAAATAGTGTAGTGATGGGCAGTTGCTTAGAAGGGAGAAAGTGGATGTTTTATGTTAAGTCAAGATTGTTGCATTATTATTTTACACGAGGGTGTAGTGATAAAGATAGTCTTGAATTTCATGTTAGTGTGCCAGTAAAGGGCTAGCAAGAGGTTGTAATTAGAAGTTGGGAAAGTACAGAGTGTAAGTAAGAGTATATATTATGATTCTCGACTTATGCCGGTCTTCACTGCATGGCTATCCAAAAACTCAGTTACTATGTCAGTTACAGTTTCAGTTATCAAAACTCAGCATTCAGTTCTAGTATAAGTCTCAGTTACAATCTTAGTTACAGCCTCAGTCACAGTCTCAGTCTAGTAATCAAATCAACAACTCAGTTCAGTTTTAAGTTTACTTGATCCTAGCATACAAGTCTACAGACTATTTTAGAATCGTGTTATATGCCTTGGTCTTGCATTCTCAGATAATACCGTCTTCACGAATTCATGCTTAGTTACCTCATGTTACCCAATCATCCATTACCTTTTGTGTATAATACTTTATAGTCTCAGTCCAGCTATTCAGACCAAGTACAGTTCAGTCTTACACGTCCAATATTCAGCTATCAGCTACCCAGTTAATCAGATAAGTTAGCATATTTATACACTTGTGTTTAGCACCTATGTGACTCTTTTTAGTAATATTAGTTGCAGTGCAAGAGGCTTAGTCATTTCATCTTAAAGGTTGTTCGTAGGCCTCAACTTATCTTACCAAACTTTAGCCATGTGATGATTTTCTTATCCAGCTGTCTTGTTTAGACAAGGCCAAGATTTCCTTACGTCGTAAGGCCACTATAACTCTATAGAAAGAGTGCTAAGGAAAGGCTCCGGTCGACTATAAGTTTTCATCATGGGTTAGTTCGTAAAACCAGAAAGTCAGTCTATCAGTTAGACGAACAAGTTAGTACGGTTTGGGTTTCCATCCCTTCCATCTAGACATACTATCTTAAGCCTCATGAATGTAACCATTTTAAGATAAACCAACTAGATAGGTGCAAGCTCAGCCAAGTTCATGTATCACGCCTCAGTTTCAGATCCCAGATATTCAGTTAAGACTTAGCTCGTAGATGCCTTGTGCATCGCTTCAGTTTCCTCAGTGACTCATCCAAGTTAGTATTCTTCGAGGGACATAGCATCCCAAAGGGGAGATACACTATGAATCCCCAGACTTTCATGACAAGAACATCTCATTCTTTCTACTTGTAATGAATCTAGTTTAGGGGAAGGAGGTACTCATAAGTTAACCCCCAAGTTTCTATCTTAGCTGTGAGCCATGTATTTAGAGGCTCGGTTCAGATCAGGATATTTAGTTCATGTATCACGTTCCAGACCCAGTTACATTCTCATGTTTCCGCTCATTCATATTTAGCAATTAAGTTCAGACTTAGCCCAAGGTAATAGCTTTTCTCAAGCTTATCCAGTTTTATGATGGGTTTTCAGTTACAAATGTGGTATTCAGTTCCATGCTAAGTTTTCATTTCAAACTTAGTATCTTTACCCTTACATGTTCAATCACATGTTCATTAGTCAGTTCAGTTATATATTCACGCATCAGATATGCATGATCAGCTTATCAGCACTCTTAGTCATACATTCATGTATCAGCTCAGTCATGAAATCATGCATCAGATATGTATGCTCAGTATGAATCTCAGTAATGTCAGTTAGGTAGTCCTGTTTCCATTGTTCATATTCAGTATGAACTTCATCTTATTATTCCTCCCATTTCAATCAGTCTCATTCGAGGATGAATATTCCCAAGGGGGATATATTGTAGTACCTCGTATCTCTACCTAGCTTAAAAATTATCCCAGAAATGTAAAAGACTTGTTTTAAAGATAAATCCACTTTTATACATGTGGTATTATCAAGATTTTTACTTTTTATCATATGGGAAATTGATATGCATCAGAAATCACTTAGTCATGAAATCATGCATCAGATATACATGCAATTGAGTTAAATTGTGGAACCATGTTGTGCTAAATTGATGATCATTCCTATGTCCTAAGTGTGCATGCAAGGTGTTTGATAATATGCCCCAATGAATGAATGATGATCAAGTATTTAGATTCCATGTGTCAAGATCATGTCATGCCTCTTAAGTTATGCTATACCTACTAGATTAAGATAATTCCCATGCAAAACCTATGCATTGTGATTGCTTGATGAGATGTTCATAAGATTAGAAGTATGAAATTATATCATTTTATACGTATTACAATCCATGCACAACATTATGATGATCATGTGCTTCATGAAATCCCCAACTATGAAATTATGAATTGTTGATATTGGTCATGTGATCAAAAGTGTCAAGCCTTGTAATTTTATTCTATTGATTCCTGGGGGTACTTGTACCCAATAATTTAGTTGTGTGCCTAGAGCCATGTCATGTTTTCAAGATAATCTCAGTCAAGCAATGATCAATAGAATTTAGCCAGTCTCATGACTCAGGAAAACTCAGTAAATTCAATATCGGTCCAATCTCCTCCAGAAATCTCAGAAATCTCAGTAATCTCAGTAGTTTAGTAATCTCAGTGATCTTAGTATTCCCTACAAATCTTAGTGACTTCAATCCCCTCAGACAATCCTCAGATCTAAGTAGTATTCCATCAGTCAATGAAACTCAGCAAACTCAGTTTAGCTCTGCTAAATAATACCACAACAATAGTTCTGTTCAGCATAATCAATCTAGTGTTTATTCAGTTGGAAGTAGGATTCAGCATCGAGTAAACCCAAGGATAGGGACTCACCTACTATTCAGCGGAGGGCGTGATCCCTAGAAGCAATCCTTGCATTCCAGAACTACGTAGCCAGTGTAAGTTGAGATGTACTCCTATGCATAGGGGTCCTAATACATCTCATTTGGGTTTATTCCTACAGGAGGGTTGACAGAAGAGCTTCCCATCAGAGAGGGTTACTTCACGACTTGTCTTTACCCGTGGCATGGTACTAACACCCTTCCAGCTGGGGTTACAGGTTAGACCCCACCAATTAATTTCGAGGCATGTCGGTTAGATGATTACCTCCCATAGTCTCAGTTTCAAATCCAGTCTCAGATATAGAACTTAGTTCAGTTTTATAGAAATCCAGGACTGTCAAATACAGTCAACTCAGTATAGTACGAAACTCAGCTAGTTCCATCAGTATCAGGACTATCAGATACAGTCACTCATGTTATCAGAACTCATACTCACTAATCATGTAATCACAAACCCAGTTAATAGTATATTAATTATACAAAACTCATATTATCAGTATTCAATTTCAGAACTGTCATATACAGTCAATCAAACCAGTTCTTCATAATCAGAACTATCAAAAATAGTCATTCCTTTATCAGTAATATGATATCAGTTCCTCAGTACTCAATAGACAGTCATTCAGTATCTCAGTATTAGTACTCAGATATCAGTAAATCCATATTATCTGAATTCATGATTCAGCGTTATCACGATCTCAGTTACAGTTACATATGCATGTATGTATTCTCATATTTATGTTAGTTAATCAATTTGTATTTTTCATGCATATGAACCCCTTGTATTCATCCTACCTCACTTTCATACCAGTACATTCAACGTATTGACGCATTTGTGCTATGGTGTTTTATACCATAGGTTAAGAAACACGAGCTCTCGAGCATCCTTAGTAGATCATACATTCAGCAGCCAGACTAGCAGTGAGTCCTTATCATTTGAGGATAGCATGGTTATTTTATTAATTTACTATTTCAGTAGTTAGGAGTTAGTTGGGGACACATCCCATCAACTCTACAAATTTCAGACAGTTTAGAGGCTTTCAGACTACAACATGTTTTTAGACAGTTTATTTCAGTTTTGGGTATTGTTATACCATTACTGACGTAGTTTTATATTTAGCATTAGTTCAGTTTTGAACCTTATGGCCTTACAACTTATATTCCGCATATTTACAGTATATTATTCAGTACTCAGTTATAGATATCAGTCAGGGGTTAGCTTGTGGTCCTTCGGGGTCATGAGCACCGTGTAGCATTTCGGGTACCAGATTCGGGGCGTTACACTTTGTGATCCATAACACTTAGTTTCTAAAAGCTTTAGTTTTGTTCTTTCTTATGGGAGATTCTTCTAACCGACATTAGCCATGTGAGCTATCATGGGGTCCACGTCTTACCCACATTGGGGAGAGTTGTTCTACCTATGCCATCAAAATAGAACCTTAACTTAAGTTATCATTGAACTTCATCCATATTGGGAAAAGCTTAGCCTACGTTGTCTCATAGGTTTCAGAAATTTATGATATGCTCATCCGCATTCCTTTCTCAATGCTAAATACTACTCCCAGAATACTTATATATCCATACTTTAAGAAATCCACCCTAAAATAGCATAAGGGTTTATAGACATAAACCAGTTATGTTCCCTTTACTTTAAATCATAATCAAAATGAAAAAGTTGTGGATTTCATATCTTATCTTTAGATCAAAAGATCATGCTTTTCATAAATCATGTTATGGAACATATCAATGGAACTTAAGAGCATAAACTTCTCCTAAACACAATATTTGTACTTAGGACTTAGAATTCATGCTTTGTTCATAGAAATTCATAACAAAACATTATGCTAAATAATTATATTGAAATCTTTCAATAATGTCCCCGTCAAGATAATGAAATTCAAATTACAATATGAATGTTATGAGTCAAAACATAGATACATGTAAACCTTTAAATCACATGGGGGTATCATACTTCAAGAATATGGTTCTTTGGATATGAACCCTAATTTAAAACAAGTAAATTAAATCTTAAAATCAGAATAATCTTGTTCATAAATCCCGCATACCTGAAATTTCTTGACTTGTGAAGAGAGTTTTGAACCTTAGGACTTAAAGGATGAATTTATGTGTGATGAACCGTAGTCTTGATGGTCTTGAAGATGGAGAAGAGAGTGTTGCTAATCAATTGGAAAAAGGAGGAAAATAATGCCCCTTTAAGGATTATAGGTCGTGGGTGAAAGTTATAAGAGAGAAAAAGACCAAAAAGCCCTTAGTTGAATTTTACAGAAATTGATCGTTAGTCTTTACGAGTCTAGCATACGAATCATATAAAAGGGTATGACTAGTCTTCATGACACGTGAGCTTGGAAGAATCTAGGAAGGTACACACTAGTCAACATATGAGTTCCACTTACGACTAGTATCATTTTCGTATGACTCTTAGCCCTTCACTCATATCTAGCAAAGAATCTCATAGAGTCTACACTGATAAATTTATGACTTATCTCCATATGACTCATACCTTACTTGATAACTTCTAGGGGTCAAGTCATACCTACAACAAAATTTCCACCATGTCATACTGTCTTGGATACAATTTTAACATACCACTTGTATGTTGTTTGTATGACTCAAAGGAATGAGTCGTATGATGCCTAGGAACTTCCAAACATGGGGTATTACAATATCTCCCCCTTGGAAGCATTCGTTCTCGAATATGATTCGTCTAGGACTGTGATCTTAACAAGAATCAACACCTCCACACTGAATGTACAACTAAGCTTACCACTACCACAAGGATTCAATTTTGCACAACATTACAACATAGGAGCATTTAAACGGTCTTTAAGGAAAAAGAACTTGCTGGAAATAACACTTGACCTTAGGTAGGAACTAAATTGGAGGAAAGGAGATGAGGATACTTGGTCATCATGTCTTCTTCAGCTTTCTAAGTGGCCCCTTCAACCAATTGGTTTCTCCGAAGAGCTTTTACTGATGTTGCTTCCTTATTTCTTAGCCTTTGGACTTGCCTATCAAGTATCTCCACCAGAATCTCCTCATACTTCAAGTTATCATTGATCCCAATACTCTCTAGGGAATCTACTAAGGACAGATTTCCAATGCACTTTTTGAGCATCGAAACATGAAACACTGGATGAACCACAACTAACTATAATGGAAGATTCAATTCGTAAGCAACCTCTCCTATAAACTTCAGAAACTTCACTATCTCATACAGACTAACAAATCAGGGACTCGGTTTCCCTTTCTTTCCAAACCTCAATATCCCTATCATAGGTGATAATTTCAGGGAATACCTAATTGCTTACTTCAAACTCGAGCTCTCTTCTTCTTACATCAGCATACAATTTCTGACGGCTCTAAGAAGTTTTTAATCACTCATAAATCAACTGAACCTTCTCCATAGCTTCATGGATAGAGTCCTACCCAATCAAATCCACTTCACTAACCTCGAACCATACTATAGGTTACCTGCACCTACGCCCATACAACACCTCAAACAGTGTCATCTGAATGCTAGCGTGATAACTGTTGTTATAAGCAAACTCAATCAAAGCAAGATGGTCATCCCAACTGCATTTAAAGTCTAAAACACACACCCTCAGCAAGTATTCTAATGTCAAAATTGTACATTTATCCTAACCATCTATCTGTTGATAAAAAACAATACTAAGCTTAACCTTTATACCAAGGCCCTTTTAAAAAGACTGCCAAAACTGTGAAGTAAACTGCGTGCCTCTGTCTGAAATGATGGACAAGGGTATCCCATGAAGCCTCACTAACTCGTGAACATATATCTTGGCATAATCCTCCATGGTATCTAAAGTCTTAACTAGTAGCAAATGGGTTGACTTAGTCATTCGTTCTACTATGACCCAAACTGAATCATCCTGATGTCTTATATGTGGAGACCCTGTGATGAAATTTACATTTACTACTTCCCACTTCCAAGTAGGGATACTGATCTGTTGTAACGTGCCACCCAATATTTGGTGTTCAACTTTAACTTGCTGACAATTTGGACACTTGGCTTCAAACTAGACTATGTCCCTCTTAATACCATTCCACCAATAAATTTACCGTAAGTCACGGTATATATTAGAAGTACCCAGATGAATGGAATACCTCAAATGATGAGCCTCAGCTAGTATTCTATCCCTTAACCCATCTATATTCGGAACACATAGTCTATTTGATAGCGAGGTACCCCATCTCCCCCTTGGGAGAAAACCTCAACCTTCTGCTACTAAAATGCCTCCAATATTTGGCTAAGTATGGGATCATTGTGCTATTTCTCATTCACTTTCACTACCAAAGATGATTCTAAACTATTCTGATCTACTATTTCTCATTATCAGTGTTGGGCAAACAAACTACAAAATGGGCCAATCTATGCACTTATTTAGCCAACTCTTATTCTACCTCTTTTACATGAGACACACTGCCCATATATAACTTACTTAGCGCATCTACCACTACGTTTGCCTTACCCGGATGATAGAGCATATTTATGTCGTAATCTTTCAACAAACTTCAACCACCTTTCTAATGAAGATTCAGCTCCCTTTGAGAAAGTATATATTGAAGGCTTTTATGGCCAGTGAAAACATCAACATGCACACCATAAAGGTAGTGCCTCCAAATTTTTAAAGCAAAAACCACAGCAGCTAACTCCAAATCGTGAGTTGGGTAATTTTTTTTCATGATCCTTATATTGCCTAGAGGCATAAGCTATCACTTTCCCATTTTGCATCAACACACAACATAAACCAACTCTAGAAGCATCACAATACACTATGAATCCGTCTAACCCTTCTGGTAGGGCTAACACTAGTGCCGACGTCAATCAATCCTTTAAATCTTGGAAACTCTTCTCACACTTATCTAACCATATAAAATTTACTTTTTTGGGGCCAGTTTAGTCAGTGATACAGATATTGAGGAGAACTCTTCAACAAATCTTCTATAATACCCGGACAAACCCAAAAAAAACTCCTAATATCAAATAGAGTTATGGATCTAAACCAGTGCTTTACTGCATTAGTCTTTTGAGTATCTACAAGAATACCATCCCCTGAATGACATGTCCTAAGAAGGTAATAGATTCCAACCAAAACTCATATTTACCAAACTTTGCATACAATTGACGATCCTTGAGGGTCTGTAGCACTATTATTAAATGGTCTGCATGCTCTTCCTTACTCCTGGAATACACTAGTATGTCATATATAAAAAAAATGACAAATATGTCCAAGTACTACTTAAAGACCCTATTTATCAGATCCATGAAGGATGTAGGAGCATTAGTCAGTCTAAACGACATAACCACAAACTCAAAATGGCCATACCTCGTTCAGAAATCTATCTTCATAATGTCTTGATCCCTAACTTTCAACTAATGCTATCCCGACCTAAGGTCAATCTTGGAAACCCATATGGCACCCTAAAGCTAATCAAACAAATCATCGATTCTAGGAATAGGATACGTGTTCTTGATGGTAACCTTATTTATCTGTCTTTAATCTATACATATTTTGAGAGTGCCATCTTTTATGCACATGAAAAGGACTAGAGCATCCCACGAAGAGACATTGGGTCTAATGAAACCTTTATCTAAGAGGTTCTAAAGTTGTTCCCTTAACTCTCTAAGTTTTGTAGGATCCATACGATACGGAGGAATAGAGATGGTCTAGGATCAGGAAGAAGATCTATACCAAATTATATTTCTCTATCTAGAGGTACCCTTGGTGGATCTTTAGGGAAGACCTCAGGAAAATCATTGACCACAAGGACTGATTGAAGCATTGGGGATTAGAGATGAAATAACCTATAAGTGACACATAACTACCCTCGAATTCAATAATTACCTCATCAGAAAATTGAAACGTCACCACACGGGTGCGATAATCTATTGATGCATAGCATGAATAGAGTCAATCCATGCCCAGAATAACATCAAAATCTACTATCTCTAACACTATTAGGTCCACTAGTATGATTTTATAGAGAAAGGTAATAGGACAATTCTTACAGTCTCATCTTGTAACAACTGACTCCCCCACTAGGGTGGAAACTGAGAAGAGCTTAGAGAGATTTTCAAGGCATACACCAAAATGTATAGCAACCAATTGAGTTACATAAGAAAGATTTTACCCTAGGTCTAACAGCACATATGCATCAAGGTAAAAAGCACGAACTATACCAATGACAACATCTTGTGAACTATCCTGCTCCTGACGGGATGGTAAGGCATAAAATCAATTCTAGCATTGATCGTCGTCGGTATTGAGTGACGCATCCTATAGTAGAACTAGGTGACTTGGCTAAGATGGTGCATTATTAACCTTAGTCTGAGAACGAACATCCTTACTTCCATGCTTAGCATATGAACACTCCTTGATTTTGTGGCCCAAATTTCCACAACCATAGCAACCCCCTGCTAACAAACACTCACCAAGATGGGTCCTGCCATACTTCACACATGTCAGGTAACTAGGCCTCACAACTTCACTATTCTGAGTCCTAGAATTTAAAGTCCTTCCCCACTTTTCATGCCTGGTTCTAGGCACTGGGGAACTAGATGAAGATGGTATTGGCACTGATGAATGACCCTAAAACTGCAAATGGTTTCCCCCTCCAGACATTGGTTGACTATACTCAAATTGTCTAGTCATAGCTCTTTGTTTCTCTTCTCTTTTTCCTTTAACTTTTCTGCCTCAATCTATTGAGCATAAGTCATCAATCGAGCAATATCCATGTCCCCAATCAGCATAGCATTCCTATACTTCTTGATAACTAAATCAGATACCCTAGTAACAAACTTACTCATATAAGCTCTAGAGTCAGATAACAACTCGGGAGCATACTTAGACAACTGAGTAAACTTAAGGTCGTACTCTTTCACTGTCATAGAACCCTGCCTCAGGCTCATGAAATCCTCCACCTTAGCCTCTCTCATCTCACATAGGAAGAACCTATCTAGAAAAGCATTTTGAAACACCGACCAACTCATAAAAACTACATTATCACCTCTACCTTTCTTCCACATACCAACCCAATTAAAGCAACATCCTTCAGCATATAGGATTCCAACTCTACACTCTAATCTTTAGTAACATACATAATCTGAGTAATCTTTCTCACCTCATAAAAAAGAGTTGAGGATCTTCATCCACCTTTGACGTATAGAACTCAAGTAGATTCATTCTCATAAAGTCCCAAATACTGGCTGAAGCTAAATTGTCATTTTCCTAAAGTAGAAGCATTGCCTGTTGGTTTTCCTGAACATTGGCATTCATAGCTTGGGCTAACGCTTGAAAGTCAGCCCAAAATTTAACTTGAGACATATTCTCATTCAGAGGGTTGGTGTTTAGTGGTGGTTGATCATTGTTTCTATGTGCATCGGCTCGGTGAACTTAAAACTTAAACAATCTGACAAGCCTCTACTCATGACTAGGGAGCCATTGGGACAGACCCTGGCAAACCCAAACATAACTAGAAATCACATAACTAAAACACTTTCAACAACGAATATATATCTGAGAAATGGGTCCTCAGACTATAAGGACACACTAAAAGTTAGAAAGTAGGTGATGATACTTGTAGTCAATCGTGTTGCTGGAAACGATCATCAAAACCTACATTATAAGACAATGTATAACATACACATATATGTGGATCAGTATTTTTGGAATGCACTGAGTATGAGGGGGTGAATGCTTAAGTAAAATAATAACTAAATATACATATAAGCTTTCAAATGATGCATGCTAAGTGTAAGTGACCCGCTTGAAACTTGAATAAAACAAAGACTGCAAGATCATAAACATGAATAATAAAGCATAAGAATAAACTTTGTGAGCCGTAACACTTAGTTTCTAAAAGTTTTACTTTTATTATTTCTTATGGGAGATTATTCTAACTGACATAAACCATGTGAGCAACCATGGAGTCCAACATTTTACCCGCGTTAGAGAGAGTTGTTCTACACTTGCCATCGGAATAAAATCTTAACTTAAGTAATCACTAAACTTCATCCATATTAGGTAAAATCTTAATCTATGTTAGCTCATAGTTTTCAGTAATTTAGTATACACTCATCCGCATTCCATGCTCGGTGCTAAATACTACTCACAGAATACTTATATACTCATACTTTAAGAAATCCACCTTAAAATAGCATAAGGGTTTATAAACTGAAAACCAGTTATGCTTCTCTTTACTTTAAATCATAATCAAGATGAACAGGTTATGGATTTCACGTCTTATATTTAGATCAAAAGATCAAGTTTTTCTTAAATCATGTTATGGAACATATCAACGGATTTTAAGGGCATAAACTTCTTGTAAACTCAATACTTGTACTTAGGACTTAGAATTCATGTTTTATTTCATAGAAATTCATAACAAAATATTATGCTAAATAATCATCTTTAAATCTTTCAACGATGTCCCGGTCAAGATAATGAAATTCAAATCACAATATGAATCTTATAAATCAAAACATGGATACATGTAAAACTTAAAGCATTAAATCACATAGGGGTATCATACTTCAAGAATATGGTTATTTGAATATGAACCCTAAATCAAAATGAGTAAATTAAATATTAAAATCATATTTTTTGGGCACAAGGATAAAAAAATAACATTGTTCATAAACCCCATATACCTAAAATTTCTTTACTTGTGAAGATAGTTTTGAACCTTGGGACTTGAAGGATGAATTTATGTGAGATGAACCCTAGTCTTGATGTTTTTGAAGATGGAAGGAGGTGAGTGTTGTTAATCGATTGGAAAGAAAAGGAAATAATGCCTCATTAAGGGTTATTGGTCTTGGGTGGAAGTTATAAGAGAGGAAAAGACCAATAAGCCCTTTTCTGAATTTTACAGAAATTGAACGTTAGTCTTTAAAAGTCTACCATACGAATTGTGTAGAAGGGTACGACTAGTCTTCATGATTCATGAGCTTGGTAGTATTTAGGAAGGTACACACTAGTCAACATACGAGTTCCACCTATGACTAGTATTATCTTCATATGACTCTTAGCCCCCCCACTCGTATATAGGACAGAATCTCAGGGAGTCTATACTAATGAACTTACAACTTACCTCCATATGACTCGTACCTTACATGATAACTTCTAGGGGTCAAGTCGTACCTACAATAGAATGTCCACCATGCCACACTATCTTGGATATGATTTCAACATACCATACGTATGTTGCTTGTACAACTTATAGGAATGAGTCATATAATGCACAGAAACTTCCAGACATGGGGTATTATAATATTAAAAGGGTATTTTGAAAAAGTTTCAAAATTTCTGAAAGGGTTTCAGGGTTAGTTTAGGACCCCAAGGCAGTAAGCCTCTATGATAAGGGTGTGCCATAGAGGTTAGCCTCCACGATAAGGGAGTGTCACAGAATCTACCCTCCACGATGAGGTCATGCCACGCTCGTATATTAATTTTATCCAATTTTTGTTTTTCCTCTTGGGGTGCGGGGATTTTGATCTTTTTAAACCTTGAATGACTTATTAACATAAACTAACCCTTTTTCCTTCAGTTTTCAAAGATCAAAACTATTTTTTTTCTTTTTAACTCAAAACCCAAGAAAGTTCAAGGGTTTTACAAAGAATTCACAATTCAAGCTACAAACTTTGAATTCTCTTCAAATTGTCCTATATTTCAGGCATGTTGCTTATTCCTAACTTATATTTTTATATTATGGCATATATTTAATCATTATTTATGTGATTTTAATTGTTGGGTTTGAAATTGGATTGAGGTCTTTTGATGGTTATTTCTTGAATTACTTGTCTCATGTTTTAAATGGATTATTTATGTTTTAATTAATGATTTTGGGACTGAATTGGTGCATTATTTTAATGATTGGAATAGGGGATATAGTTTTTTCCAAATTGATGGAATTTTTATTTGATAATGGCGTTAACCTCTACCTACTTTCTAAACTTAATTTTAAATATGGATAATTGCATGGTTTAACTTATTGTTGAACTCATTGCATTGCATTAAAGGATAAATAGATATAAAAATAGTTTTGGATAGCCTTAGTGGACATGGATTGGATTTTAAATAGAATTTAGGAGTCAATTTGGTTATATGGACTGGTTTGGCATAATTGAATTAGCTTGAAAGCATATTGGTATAATGATACCATGATGGTAAATGCCTTAATAAATGAATCATGGGTTAATGGTTGGTTTATGTGCAACTATATTAATTTGGGCTTGAAAAGATTTGTGTAGCTCACTATGAAGGTGTAGGTCCCAGGGGGTTCAACACTTGAAATAACATTTACCAGCGTTTGGGTCCATATGACCATGTGCTTCATGCACACTTTATATATATATATTGGGAGGGCTATATCCTTAATGTCTTTATCTTTCCTCAATTTGTGTATCTAACATGCACTGGGGCCTTCTAGCAAGAGGAGTTGGACCTATATAACCCATGGGTGGCTTTAGAATGAATCTAGCTATATAGTTCATGATAAATCTTTAAACTCTTATGTTAATGGCCATTTCCCCTATCCCAGCATTCTATATATATGTATATGAAAGTGGTACATATGGCTTATGATTGAATTTTAGTAATTGCATTATTTTATCCCTATACCTGAGCTATATGGCGGTGCTCTCCCTACTGACCGTCTCTAGATGTTGCATCATTTCATGATATAGGGTTCGAGAGCTTTTCTGTTGCTCCTATACATCTTTAGGTGGTTGAGTACCCCTGTTGATCAACTGTGAGTGGAAAGCCTCCATTTTTTGGAAGGCTCGATCATTTCATTGGTTTCATTACTATTTTGGTTTTTATTTTGGACCCTTTTTGGTCATAGTCGGGGGCATGTCCTGACTTAGTTGGTATTTCTGGTTTTAATGGCTTTTGTGGACAAGTTTAGGTTGGTTAGTTGTTTGGATTCTTAGAATTATCATTTGACTTATTTATTCTCATTACTATCTTAGTTGGCTCCCACTGTATATATTTATATACTTTTGAGGTAAGGTAAAAGGGTGGTCTCCATCCTACGGTGGGCTTGAGATACCCATCATGATCATGCTCGAGTTTGAGCCATGATAAATTTGGTATCATAGATGATTCAAGATTGTTGGAGTGTCCATAAAGTTGTGCCGAGTAGAGTTTCTCTTATGGGTGTGTAGCGTGTCATACTTATAAGGGGAAAGCTGCAAGACATTTTAGAATATTTTCCTTTCTTGTGTCCTATTTTGGGTTATCAGGTTTAGTTGCTATAAAACCTCTGTAACTCCTTGCTTACTCGTATTTTAGATCATGCCTCCTCGAAGATCTGACGCTCGTAAAAACTTTGTTGGGACCTCTATCCTACTTGAGGAAAATGTAAAGGGAACTTGCCCTATTTATGGAGTTCAAACACGAGCTAGGGTCCATGCTCCTAACTGTATCGCTCCATATGGGGTTTCATCTGTCCCTACTAATCCTTCTCGATCTTCTCGAAATGGTAATACCCATGCTCAAATACCTCAAAGAGATATCTCTAATATAGAGTTCCATCAATCTATTCATATGCTTGCTCAACAGGTGGCATCATAGTCTTATCAGTCTGACCATGTTGGCTCTATTGTTAGTTCATCTGAGGTCACTTGATTTAGCCAGTTATGAGGTTGAATACCCTAAACTTCACATGCTTTAAGATTGAGGAGTATCCTCAGGGGTTTATTGATGAGATGGAAAAGATTTTTTAGGTTATGCATTCTATTAATTTAGAGAGTATGAAGTTTGTTGCCTATCAATTAAAAGATATGGGTTACCAGTGGTATGAGGAGTAGAAAGCAATGAAGGGTGATGATGCTTAGTTGGTTGTATAGGATGACTTTTCAGGTGTTTTTCCTAATCACTTCTTTCCTCAGGAGTTAAGGGAAGCTAAGGTTGAAGAGTTTGTGAACTTAAAGCAGGATAAGATAAGTGTTAAGGAGTGTGCTCTAAAATTTTAGTAGTTGTCTCATTATGCTCCAAAATTAGTGTCTAATAAAAGGTCCAGAATGAGAAAGTTTACTTCTGGTTTGTCCCGTGATTTAGTGTTAGAGTTTAAGGCTGATATGTTGAATAATGTTATGGAAATGTCCAGGCTGGTAGTTTATATACACTAGGTAGAAGATGAGAAAAAAAGTAGGCAGAGATAGTGGGAAAGATAAAGCAAGAAGTTTAGATATTCAGAGCAGGGTGCAAATTAGTAGAACAATAGGAGAGATGGTAGGCAGTGGACCAAGAAGAAGAACTGGAGAAATTCATATTCGTCTACTAATGCTCCATATCCTAAGCCTTCAGATGACCATTATTTTTTAGGCTAGCAATAGTCCTAAGGCACAGGGTTCCTAGTCTCAGGCTAGTGGAGCTCAATCAGCCCCACCTTATCCTTCTTGCCATTTTTATGGATAGCTTCACTGAGGATATCATTCGGGGGAGAAATTAATGCTATAATTGTGGTCAGCTTGGTCATATGCAGCAGGATTTTCCTTCAGCCAAGGTTGATACTGGAGCTAATAAGGTTCTGATGATCACTTCTTTGGCTTTGGCACCTAAGGCTGCCACTTTTGGTAATGGTAATGGCCAGAATTGTCTCTATACACTTGTTACTCATTAGGAATCTGGGGCATCCCCTGTTGTCACTGGTATGTTACAATTCTTATCTCATGACATTTATAATTTATTTGATCTAGGTTCTATCCTATCTTATGTGACCTCTTACATGGCTGTACACTTTGGTTTTAGCCCTGAAAATATTTTTGACCCCTTTTCTGTTTTGACTCTAGTGGATGAATCTATTATTTCTAGAAAAGTCTATAGGGGTTATGTGGTGTCTATCTTTTATAAGGAGACATTGGTGGATTTGATAGAACTTGATATGGCGGATTTTGATATAATCTTGAGATGGATTGGCTTCATTCTTGTTATACTTCTACGGATTGTGTGACCCAACAGGTTAGATTCTATTTCCTAATGAACTGATGATTGAATAGGAAAGAAGTTCCTTAGTACCCAAAAGGAGATTTATCTTTTATCTTAGATCTTTGAAAATGATTTCCAAGGGGTGTCAGTGTCATCTAGTTCGGGTTAAAGATTCTAACTTTGAGAGTCCTTCTTTGCAATCAATCCTTGTGGTTAATGAATTTCTTTAAGTCTTTCTCGATGATCTTTCTCAAATTCCTCCTAATAGGGAAATAAATTTTGGGATTGATCTTCTATCAGATACCCGTCTAATTTCTAATCCCCCTTATAGTATAGCTGCGGCTGAACTAAAGGAACTTAAGAAGCAATTTAAAGATATTCTTGATAAGGGCTTTATTTATCCTAGTGTTTCTCCATGGGGTGCTCCTATACTTTTTGTGCAAAATAAAGATGTCTTCGGATGTGTATAGACTATCAGCAGTTAAACAAGGTTATAGTGAAGAATAAGTATCCTCTTCCTAGGATTGATGACCTATTTGATTAGCTTCACTGTGCTAGGTGTTTCCCTAAGATTGATCTTCATTGGGATAACACTAATTAAAGATTATGGAGGTTAATATTTCCAAGACCGTTTTCTGAACTTGTTATGGCCGTTATGAGTTTCTACTTATGTTATTTGGGTTGACTAATGCTCCAGCTGCTTTAGTGGATCTTATGAATTGGGTGTTCAAATAGTTTCTAGATTTTTTTATTATTGTCTTCATTTTTGACATCTTGGTGTACTCTAAGAGTGAGGACGATCATGTCAATCACCTCCGAATTGTGTTGCAGACTCTTAAAGACTAAAAATTGTATGCAATGTTTTCTAAGTGTGAATTTTGGCTAAGTTTTGTGACCTTTATCGAACATGTTGTTTCTTGTGAGAGGATTAGGTGGATCCACAGAAAGTTGAGGTAGTTACAAGATGTCCTAGACCCATAACTCCAACTGATATTAGGATCTTCTTAGGATCTATCGGGTATAACAGGAGGTTAGTAGAGAGTTTCTTATTTATTGTAGATTTGCTGATGAAGTTAACTCAGAAAAAAGTTTAAGTTTTTATAGTTCAATTCTTGTGAGGGTAGTTTTGAGAAGTTGATGGATAAATTGACTTCTACGCTAGTTCTAACCCTGTTTGAGGATATTGGTGGGTTTATTGTGTATTGTGATATGTCCAATGTGGGATTGGATTGTGTTTTGATACAGTATGATAAGGTTGTGGCCTATACTTCTAGGCAGCTTAAGGTTCATGAGAGGAATTACCCAACTTATGATCTAAAGTTGGCGACTATGGTTTTTGCTTTAAAGATCTGGCGCCATTATCTATATAGGGTACATATAGATATTTATTCAGACCATAAGAGCTTTATGTACATATTTATACAGAAGGAGTTGAACCTTAGGCAGAGGCGTTAGCTTGTGCTACTCAAGGATTACGACATGAGTTTGCACTACCATCCAGGTAAAGCTAATGTTATTGTTGATGCTCTTAGCAGGCTGTCTATGTGAAGCTTATCTCACATTGATGAGGAGAAAAGAGGGTTGGTAAAGGATATTCACAGGTTGGCTAACTTAAGGGTTTGTCTCTTAGACTTTAAGGATGGAGGGGTGATTTTTCAGAAAGTGGTTAAATCATCTTTTAATGCTGAGGCGAAGGAGAAGCAGGCTTTTGATCCCATACTTATGCAGATTAAAAAGGATGTAGGTCAGCAAAAGGTTATGGCTAAGGGTATGGTTTGTTAGAAAGTCAAGGTTGAGCATTTGAGGCCTGGTGGCATGTCTTAAGAGATAGAGTTGCCTATGTGGAAGTGGGATATGATCATTATGGACTTTTTTATGGGTATTTCGCAGTCTCGCAGTCAGTATGATTCTATTTGGGTTATTATGGATAGAATGACTAAGTCTGCTCATTTTTTATCTATGAGGACTAACTATTTAGAAGAGGATTATGCTAAGTTATTCATTCAATAAATAGGGAAGTTGCATCAGGTGCCAGTGTCCATCATTTCAGACCGAGATACGCATTTTTCTTCTCACTTCTAGCATTTATTTCAGAAAGGTTTAGGTACTCAAGTGAATCTTAGCACCACTTTCTAGCCTCAAATGGATGGACAAGTGGAGCATATTATTAAAACTTTGGTGGATATTCTAAGGGGCCCGTGTGATTGACTTTAAGAGTAGTTGGGTCGACCATTTGTATTTTATTGAGTTTACTTACAATAAAAGTTATCATTCTAGCATCCAAATGGCTCCTTTCAAGGCTCTTTATTGAAGGAGTTGTAGGTCTCCTATTGGGTGGTTTGAAGTAGGTAAGTCTAGGTTGCTTATTCCTGACTTGGTTTACCAAGCAATGGAGAAGGAGAAAGTGATTAGATAAAGACTTAAGACTACTCAAAGTTTCCAAAAGTCTTATGCGGATGTAAGGCGAAGGGAGCTGGAGTTTGAAGTAAGTGATTGTGTGTTCTTAAAGGTATCCCCTATGAAAGGATTCATGAGATTTGGGAAGATAGGGAAACTCAGTACTCATTATGTTGGACCATATCAGATTGTAAGAAAAATTAAGATTATCGCTTATGAGTTAGATTTGCCTACGAGTTTGGCTTTAATTCATCATGTTTTCCACGTGTCTATACTAAAAAAGTGTACAGGTGACCCTTCTTTAACAGTTTTGTTAAGGATTTGGTGTTTCATATTTGTTGTCTTATGAGAAAGTCCCGATTGAAGTATTGGATAGGAAAGTTCGTAGATTAAGGACCAAGGATGTAGCCTCAGAGAAGGTTCATTGGAGAAATCAAAAGGTAGAAGAGGCTACATAGGAAGCTGAAGAAGAAATGAAAGTTAAGTACCCGTTCTTGTTTCCAACGTTGGAGAAAATTCTTAAGGTATGAGTTTCATTTCCCTCTTGTTGTATTTCGAGTTTGACCTTGGATTCTAATGTGTTCTCTTTTTATTATCGTGCTAAACATGTCCTAACTCTTTATTCAGGGACAAATGATCCTAAGGGGGGATAATGTAACACCTAACAAAATTTCAATGAATTAATTTTTGACCCTCCCACATGTGTAATGTCAATTTTTTACTTCAATTATATTTAGGGGTATTATAACGGTGTTTTGGAAAAGTTTTAAAATTTTTAGAAGAGGTTCAAGGTCATTTTGGGACCCCTAAGCAGTAAACCTTTACGATAAGGGCGTGCCACGAGGGTTAGCCTCCGCGATAAGGGTGTGAAACAAAGGCTACCCTCCACGATAAGGGTATGCCACGCTCCTAAATTAATTTCGTCCAATTTTATTTTTTTTCACTTAAAGTGAGGGGCTTTTAGTCTTTTTACCCCTTGGAGGACTTATAAACACAAAATAACCCTTTTCCCTTCAGTTTTCAAAGATCAAAACCATTTTTTTCTTTAACTCAAAACCCAAGAAAGCTCAAGGATTTTACAAGAAATTCACCATCCAAGCTCCAAGTCTTCAAATTCTCATCAAATTATTCTATATTTTAGGCATGTTGCTCATCCCTAACTCATATTTTTACATTATGACATATATTTAATCATTATTTATGTAATTTTAATTATTGGGTTAGAAATTAGATCAAGAGCTTTTGATGGTTATTGCTTGAATTACTTGTACCATTTTTTAAATAGATGGTTTATGTTTTAATTAATGATTTTGGCATTGAATTGATGCATTATTTTTTAGATTGAAATGAGGGACATAGTTTTTCCCAAATTGATGGAATTTTGGTTTGATAATGACATTAACCTTTACCCAGTTTGTAAACTTAATTTTGAATATGGATAATTGCATGGTTTAACTTATTTTTGAACCTATTGCATTGCATTAAAGGATAAATGGATATAAAAATAGTTTTGAATAGCTTTGGTGGACATAGATTGGATTTAAATGAAACTTGGGAGTCAGCTTGGTTATATGGACTGGTTTGGCATAATTGAATTATCTTGCAAACAAATTGGTATGACGATACCATGATTGTAAATGCCTTAATAAATGACTCCTGAGTTAATGATTGATTTATGTGCAACTGTTTTAATTTGGGCTTAGGGGGAATTGTGTAGTTCACCGTGAAGGTCTAGGTCTCGAAGGAGATTAACACTGGAAACCATGTTTATCGGTGATGGGGGTTCATATGACCGTGTGTTTAGTGCATATATTATATATATATATATATATATATATATTGGAGGGCTATACCCTTGGTGTCTTTAACCTTTCCTCAATTTTTCCTTGATTCGTGCAGCTAACATACACTATGGCCTTTCAGTAGGGAGAGTTAGACCCATATAGTCCATGGGTGCCTTTAGGATGGATCGAGATACATAGTTAAGGATAAATCCTTAAACTCTCATGTTAATGGCCCTCATCTCTATCCCAGCATCCCATATATATATAAATGAATATGGTGTATATGGTTTATGACTAGATTTCGATAATTGCATTATTTTATCCCTACCCCCTGAATTACATTCCAGTGCTCACCCCACTGACCGTCCCTAGATGCAGCATTATTTTATGATGTAGGGTCCGAGGGTATTCTGCTACTCCTGTACATTATTAGGTGGTTGAGTACTCTTGTTGATCAGTTCTAAAGTGGTTAGCCTCCATTTATCAAAAGTGTAAGACCCCTTAAAACATCGATGATTTTATTTTTAACCCTCCTGCATGCGTAATATTGATATTTGACTTGAATTATGTTTAAGGATATTAAAATGGTGTTTTGAAAGAATTTCAGAATTTTTGGAAGGAGTTTGAGGTCATTTTGGGACTCCGAGGCAGTAAGCCTCCACGATATTAGCATGCCACAGAGGTTAAACTCCGTGATAAGGGCGTGGCACGGATGCTAACCTCCACAATAGTGGTGTGCCATACCGCTATTTTAATTTTGTTCAGCTTTTTTCCGCTTGGGGTGAGGAACTTTTGGTCTTTATACCCTCAAATAACCCCTTTCTTTCATTTTTTTAAAGACCAAAATACCATTCATTCTCTCTTAAACTCAAAACCCAAGAAAACTTAAGGGTTTTTCAAGAAATCACTATTCAGGGCTCCAAACATCAAATTGTCTTCAATTTCTTTTGTATTTCAAGCATGTATCTCATTCCCCAAATTTAACTTTTCATTGTGGCATTTATTTATTCATTATCAAGATGGTTTGAATTGATAGGTTTGAAATTGGGTTGATTGGTTTTGATTGGTATCACTTGAATTACTTTTTTCATGTTTTAAGTTTATCGTTTATGCTTTAATTTATGATCTTTGGAATAAATGGGTGCATTGTTATGGGAATTGGTACGGGGAATGTAGGTTTCCCCAAATTGATGATTTTTTGGCTTGGTAATGGCCTTAACCCCAATCCACTTTGTAAATTTGGTTTTTGAACATGGATAAATGCATAATTCAATTTCTTATGAACCCATTGCATTACCTTAATGGATAAAACAATTTGAAAGACCCTTGGTGACCATGGTTTGGATTTTCAAATAGAACTTGGGAGTCTAATGGTTACATGGATTGGTTTAGCATGATTATATGAGCTTTTAAGTATAATTGGTATGACAATACCAAGTGGTAGATTTCTTAATATAAGACTCTTGGGTTAATGGTTAGGATTACGTGCAAACTGTTTTAGTTTTGGGCTTAAAGCAAATTGTGTAGCTCACCGTGAAGGTGTAGTCTTGGGGGGACTAACAATGAAAATCGTGTTTTCCGTTGTGGGGGTCTATATGACTGTGTGTTTGGTTCACACATTATATTTTGGAATGGCTAGAGCCTTGGTGTCTTTAGCCTTTCCTTCGATTTTCTCGGTTCGTGCAGCTAACATACACTAGGGACCTTTTAGCAGGAGGAGTTAAATCCATAGAGCTTGTGGGTGCCTTTAGGACGGAGCGAGATACACAGTTGAGGTTAATAGTTTAAACTCCCATGTTTATGATCCTTTCCATATCCCAAAATCCAATATATGTGTAACACCCCGATGTCTTCTTAGCTAAGTTCTGTTATGGGTGTGTAGCGCGCCACACTTATAAGCAGGAGGCTACTAAGAGTTTAGGAAATGTTTCCCTTCCTTGTGATTTAGTCCGTGCTTCAAAGTCAAGTCTGTTCCTAATCAGTGATCTTTTGTCTTAGAGAAATAACAGTCATGCCTCCTCGTTGCAATATTAATCAGAGTGCTCAGAATGATGAAGTCTGTCCCACTCATGGGATGAGGACACGTAATAGAGCTCCCACTCCAGACCCTGTCCCTACTCTGGGAGACCCTCCAGTCCCAACCAGTCCACCTTGGGCTCCATGAACCAATGTTAACCGTCCCCCGACGACTCAGAGGGATCTTTCGAACGCAGAATTTAGACAATTTGTTCATATGCTGACACAGTTGGTGGCTAATCAGGCTCAATGGTCAAAAGATGTTGGGTATGCACCTGTTACATCTGAAGCATGAGAATGAACCCACCTAAGTTTACTGGCACTAAAGTAGAAGAGAATCTGCAAGAGTTCATAGACGAAATGGAGAAGATTTTCAGAGTGATGCATATGGATCAGGTAGAAGGTGTTGAGCTAGCGGCTTATCAGCTAAAGGATATAGCAAACCAATGGTATAATGAGTGGGAAGAGGTGAAGGGTGACAGTGCTGAGCCCACAGTGTGGGATAAATTTGTGGAAGCTTTTCTTGACCGATTTTTTTCCTTTAGAGATGAGGGAAGCTAAAGTAGAGGAATTCATGAACCTTAAGTAGGGTAAGATAAGTGTTCAGGAGTATACTTTAAAGTTTAATCAGTTGGCCCGTTATGCTCCTGAGATGACGAGTAATATGAAGGCCCAAATGAGGAAGTTTTATTTTAGCCTTTCAGATGATCTGGTGCTGAGTGTTAGGGAGCTATGCTGAATAAGGAGTTGAACTTTGCTAGGTTGACAGTTCACATACAACAGGTAGGGGAGAAGAAAAAGAAGATTTCTGAATCTAGGGAGAAGGAAAGACAGGCAAAAAGAGCCAAATCTGCCAACCAGGGTCACAGTCAGCCTCGAAGCGATAAATGGGAAAATAAATGGCAGAACAAAAAGAATTGGGGTAATGCACAGTCTTCTGCCAGTGCCCTAGCGCCTAGACCACCAGCAGATAGACAAGCTCAGGGTTTTCAGACTCACCATGGATCCAGATCCCTAGTTACTCAATCGCAGGGCAGTGTGGCCCAGCAGCGTCGTACATATCCGCGGTGTGAGACTTGCGGAAAGAATCACCCAGGGAAGTGTTATTTAGAGGGGAGAAATTGTTATTCTTGTGGAAAGGTGAGTCACCTTCAGAGAGATTACCCTTCTACTGGAGGAAATGCGGGGGGAGCGGGGGCTAAGTCCCAAGCTGCCTCCATGGCTCCTCCTCCTAAGGGTGCTCCTTCAGCTATCGGGAACGATCATAATCAGTTATATGCTTTGACTAACCGCCAGGAGGCCAAAGCTTCACCAGATGTTGTCACCGGTATGTTATGAATCTTTTCCCATAATGTTTATGTATTGCTTGATCCTGGGTCTACCTTATCTTATCTGACCCCTTATGTAGCTATTGGTTTTGGGTTTGAGCCTGAAGTTATTGTAGAACCCTTTACTGTTTCCATTCTTGTAGGTGATTCTTTTGTTGCTAGAAGGGTGCATAAAAATTGTGTTGTGTCTATTCTTAGCCTGGATACTGTGGCAGACCTTATAGAACTTGATATGGTAGACTTTGATGCTCTCCTTGGGATGGACTGGCTCCATTCGTATTATGCCACACTTGATTGCAGAACCCGAAAGGTTACTTTTTCTTTCCCGAATAAGTCACCAATTGAGTGGGCAAGAAATTTTGTGGCACCTAGAGGTCACTTTATCTCTTATCTTAGAGCCGAAAGTTCATCTCCAGAGGTTATATGTACCATCTAATCCGAGTAAAAGATTCCAGGGTTGAAAGTCTTTCTCTTAGTCAGTCCCTGTAGTGAATGAGTTTCCAGAAGTCTTTCCCAAAGATCTCCCAGGGATACCACTTGATAGGGAGATAGATTTTGGTATTGATGTATTGCCAGACACTCGTCCTATTTCCATTCCGCCATATAGAATGGCTTCCGCAGAACTGAAAGAGTTAAAAGAACAACTCGCAAACCTCCTAGACAAAGGTTTTATTCGTCCTAGTGTTTCCCCATGGGGTGCACCCATATTTTTCATGCGAAAGAAGGATGGTTCCCTTCGTATATGCATAGACTACCGCCAGTTGAATAAGGTCACTATTAAAAAAAAAATCCTCTTCCTAGGATTGATGATCTTTTTGACCAGCTTCAGGGTGCTAAGTATTTTTTAAAAATAGACCTTCGTTTGGGCTATCATCAGTTGAAGGTTAGGGAGTCAGACCTTCCCAAAATAGCCTTCCGAACCCCATATGGTCACTATGAGTTCTTAGTCATGTCCGTTGGGTTGACTAACGCCCCTGCAGCCTTCATGGATCTTATGAATAGGGTGTTCCGTCAGTTTCTAGATTTGTTCGTCATAATGTTTATTGACAATATTCTGATCTATTCCAAAAGTGAGGAAGACCATACTAATCACCTCCAAATTATCCTTCAGACCCTTAAGGATCATCAGTTATATGCTAAGTTCTCCAAATGTGAATTCTGGCTGAATGCTATTGCCTTCTTGGGGCATATTGTATCTAGTGACGGGATTTGAGTGGATCCCCAAAAGATTGAGGCAGTGAGAAAATAGCCCAGACACATGACTCCAATCGATATTCAAAGCTTCTTGGGTTTGGCAGGTTATTACAGAAGGTTCGTAGAGAGTTTTTTTTCCATAGCTACTCCTCTCACTAAATTGACTCAGAAAAAGGTAAAGTTTGTATGGTCTAATTTGTGTGAAAATAGTTTTGAGAAGTTGAAAGAAAAGCTGACTACTACTGTTGTTTTGACTCTTCCCAAAGGTGTAGATGGTTTTGTGGTATACTGTGATGCGTTCAGTGGGGGAATTGGTTGTGTATTGATGTAACATGGTAAGGTGGTAGCCTATGCATCTAGGCAGTTAAAGGTGCATAAGCGAAACTACCCCACTAATAACTTGGAGTTAGCAGCCGTGGTGTTTGCACTTAGGATCTGGAGGCATTATCTCTATGGAGTGCATGTTGATATTTATACTGACCACAAAAGCTTGCAGTATGTTTTCTCGCAAAAAAAATTAACCTCAGGCAGAGGCATTGGATGAAACTTTTAAAGACTATGATATGAGCCTGCATTACTATCCTGGCAAGGCAAATATTGTAGTCGACGCTCTCAGTAGGTTGTCTATGGGCAGCTTTTCTCATGTTGAAGAGGGGAAGAGAGAGATGGTGAAGGATATTCACCGCCTTGCAAATCTGGGAGTGTGACTCTTAGATTCTGAAGATGGAGGGGTGATTGTTTATGAGATAGCTAAGTCATCCCTTTGTGTTGAAGTTAAAGAGAAGCAGGTTGAAGATCTCATCTTGATGCAAATCAAGAAAGATGTGGGTCAACAAAAGGTAATGTCATTTGAAATTGGTGGTGATGCTATTCTGAGATATCAAGAAAGGTTGTGAGTCCCGAATATTGATGGACTGCGAGAAAGAATCCTTGATGAAGCACACACTTCGAGGTATGTTATGCACCCAGGCTCTACTAAGATGTACCATAATCGGAAAACTTTGTATTGGTGGAATAACATGAAACGTGATGTAGCTGATTTTGTTTCCAAGTGTTTGAACTGTCAGCAAGTGAAGGTAGAATATTTGAGGCCAGTAGGTACTTCCTAAAAGATAGCTCTGCCTTTATGAAAGTGGGAGATGATAAATATGGACTTCATTACAGGACTTCCGAAGTCCCGAAACCAATATGATTCTATATGGGTAATTGTAGATAGGCTGACCAAGTCAATGCATTTTTTTCTTGTCAGGACTAACTATTTAGGAGAGGATTATGCTAAGCTGTTCATCGCAGAAATAGTCCGTTTACATGGGGCACCTATGTCCATTATATCTGACCGAGGTACGCAGTTTTCTTCTCAGTTTTGGAGATCTTTTCAGAAAGGTTTAGGTACCTAAGTGAACCTAAGTACTGCTTTTCACCCTCAAAAGAATGGGAAAGCAGAACGCACTATCCAGACCCTTGAGGACATATTAAGGGCTTGCGTGATTGATTTTAAAGGTAGTTGGGTGGATCACTTGCCATTGATAGAGTTCGCGTATAATAACAGTTTCCATTCCAGTATTAAGATGGTGCCATTTGAGGCATTGTATGGGAGAAGATGTAGGACACCAATAGGGTGGTATGAAGTGGGTAAGATGCAAATGTTTGGGCCTGATCTTGTTCATCAGGCAATAAAAGATGTGAAGCTCATTAGAGAACAACTTAAGACAGCTCAGATTCGTCAGAAATCCTACACCGATGTTAGGAGGAGAGAGTTAGAGTTTGAGGTCGGAGATTGGGTATTTCTGAAGGTTTCTCCCATGAAGGGAGTTATGTGATTCAAAAAGAAAGGTAACTTGAGTCCTCGCTATATAGGACCATATCAGATTTTGAGGAGAATAGGTGGTGTTGCGTATAAGTTAGAATTGCCTGCCAGTTTGGGTTCTATCCATCCAGTATTTAACATATCCATGTTGAAGAAATGCATTGAAGACCATTCTTTGGTGTTGCCTGTAGAAGAGATCAAGGTGAGATCCTCCTTATCATATGAAAAGGAACCTATTGCAATCTTAGATCGTCAGGTCCGAAAGTTAAGAAGCAAAGAAATAGTTTCAATTAAGGTGTTGTGGAGAAATCAGAAGGTTGAAGAAGCCACTTGGGAATCAGAAGACGACATGAGAACAAGATACTCACACCTTTTTGACCCAGTAGATGGCAGAGTTGAAGGTACAACCCTTAGCCAAATCTTTCTATGCTTTAGTATGCTTGGAATCATGCTTGTCTGTGTTCCCCATTATCATTCGGGGATGAATGATCCCAAAGGAGGATATTGTAACACCCCGACGTCTTCATAGCTAAGTTCGTCCATAGAAAGTCTAAGCATTAGCTTCTAGAATTATCTAAATTATTTTTCATGTGGAATTTCCTAGATTTCAACCTTTCATTACGTAGATGACTGAATTAGCTTTTCGACAATATAAGATTCGTCAAAAATGGACCCTCGATGAAGAAGTTATGAATAATTTAAAGTTCCAGTAGTATACATCATCCTTTTGGGGTCTAGCGCGTCGCAGAGAGCGTCAAATTGACAATCGTCAAATTTTAGTGGGGCTCTGCGATGGTGGCGCATAGCGGAGGCACCCAATTTCCCACTCGTTGAATTCCAGTGGACCACCGCGATTGTGGCGCATCGCGATGGTACCCAAAATTGGGTTTGTAAGTTCAAATTTCCAGTTTCATTCAGGAGTCATTAAGGGTAATTTTGACTTTTCCCTAGCCTTTAAAAACGTCCAAACAAAGGATTTAGGGTATGTTTGAGCAACTTAACCCGATTTTCATTAAAATCATCAAGAATCCTCTTTAGGGTTTCAAACAAGAACTTCAAGAAACCCAAGATGCAACCGTGGGTTTTCAAAATCTATTGAAGATTCAAAATCCCCAGATCATAGGCTTCAAGAAGTACCCGCTAATTTCGTAAATAGAGGTACGTGGTGTTATCCTAAAGTTCATGGGCATATTTTCAAAAAGGAACTTACGCAATATTTTAAATTTATACAAGTATATATATATGTTTTTACAAATAGGGGTCAATTGATACAAATAACATGTTTTGATATATGATTTTGAAAGAAATATTGAGATATCATAGGGTTGTTTGTTTGAATGTATTTAGATGGTTGAATTGTGAACCCTTGACCTAAAATTTTGAAAGGGTACGATGTATACGAGCTGTGAATTTTCTAAATTCCCCATGATAATGTTTATACCCCATATTACACTTGTGTTGAACCATTGAGAGCATGAGCTTTGCAATTGATATGACATTACTCATAAATGATTTAACTTCTTGAATGATTGCATGTTGAGAATCATGGTGTATGTGTTTAATGGTGTGAAAGTCATACATATGTGCATGTTGCAAATGGTATGAAAAGATGGAAAGTTGATGTGATATTGATGACTTGCAAGTCGTGTATGACGATACCCTGCAGAGTATGACATGTGATTGATTAAAATGAGTTTAATGCATTAATTTTGTGAGATAGGTGGTTACCCAAAGAAAGCACAAGTCAAATGACTCTATACTGAAAACCATGTTTGCCGACTCGGGAACTTGGTACCCTGCTATGTGATCTTGTGTACCTGATATTATGTCATCCCAAATTGGGACTATAGTTAGGAGCCCTGCTTTGTGATCTTGTGCACTACCATAATCGATTGGGTCGAGACACCCTGCTGTGTGATCTTGTGTGTCTTTCCCTCACTTATACTCTAATCTCGACGGCAACCAAAATTTGACAGTTGGTGTAAATATGAAATTGTAGGGTATACCACCTAGCTCAAATGTGTTGCATTTTTGTTGAAAAATCAAAACCATATGTATAATGTATTTTCAAAATCATTTTGCAATAATGTGCTTTATATCAGCTCTCATTTATTTTATATAAAAATCTCTACTTTGTTTTGGATTACTCTGCGTACTAGTACTTTGTATTGACCCCCTTCTCTCCCAGGTTCGGAGGCACAGTCTAGGGGTCCAGAAAATCAGTAGATTCTTCAGATAGTTTTGCAGAGACAAGTGGTGAGCCTTCTATATTTTGAAAGGCCTGATGTCTAGCAGTTTATTTATCATTTAATAGTTTTGGGTCTACTGGGGGCCTTGTTCCATTTTTCAAACAGTTGTTTGTTTTAGTCATGTAGTAGAGATTTCGCAGACGATTTTCAGATGTCGATAGATGTTGTGGGACATTATTTTCCATTATTAATTTCATTGGACTCATGACTATGTTTTTGTAGTATTGTGAATCTTTCGTATTTCTTTTATCATACGAATTATATGCATGATTACCAGATAGATAAGGGTATTTCGGGCCTTCATGGTTTGGAATGCTCGTCACGGTCAGGGTCCCAGTTCGGGTCATGACAATATGTATATATGAATATTGTACATATGGTTTTGATTGGTTTTTGGCATTATTACTTTTCCTGAGTTACATGTCAGTGCTTATCCCACTGACTGTCTCTGGATGCTGTATTATTTCATAATGTAGGGTCCTAGGATTTTTTTTGTTACTCTTGTGTAGAGTTAGGTGGTGTGGTTCGTTGGTTGAGTTGCTATGAAGTGGTGATCCTCCATCTTTAAGAAAGCCCTGCCATTTTATAAGTTTTTTTTTCATATTTTGGATTTTCTTTTTTAATAGTCGGGGGTAAGTCCGGACTTAGTTCGACATTCTGGTTTTAGAGGCTTCTGTGGATAAATGTAGATTGGTTGTTGTTTTGACTCTTAGTTTTCATTCAAGTTATCTATTCATCTTATCATTATATTCGGTTGGTTTCCAATGTATTCATTTATTGTGTTTCAATTGTTAGGCTGAGGGGGTGGTCTCCTGAGCATGGTAGGCTTGAGATACCCATCACGACAAGGCCCTGGTTTGGGTCATGACAGAAAGGCCTAGTCATTTCACTAGTTTCATTACTATTTTGATATTTTCTTTGGATCCTTTTTGGTCATTGTCGGGGGCATGTCCCGACTTAGTTGGTATTTCTGGTTTTAGAGGCTTTTGTGGACAAGTATAGGTTGTTTGTTTGTTTGGATATTTAAAATTGTCATTTGAGTTATTTATTCTCATTACTATATTAGTTGACTTCCACTGTATATATTTATATGCTCTTGAGGTAAGGCTAAGGGGGTTTTCTCCGGCCCATAATGGGCTTGAGATATCCGTCACAGTCAGGCCCGGGTTTGGGTCATAACACAAACTCTTCCTCATAGCAATAGAGGTATGCCTATAGGGTGGTAGCTTCAAAAACATCCAATCACCTTCATTAAACTCCCTTTCAATTCTCATCTTATCAGCATACATCTTCATCCTGTTTTGAGCCTTCTCCAAGTTTTCCTTTAGTAACTTAGCCATAACTTACCTCTCCTTTAGATTTTGATCAATAGCATCAACCTTTGTCAGTGCTAGTAACTCAAAAGAGAACAATAGAGGTTCATACCCATAAATTACTAAAGGGGACATCTTAAGTGAGGTGTGGTAGTTGTTGTTGTACCAAAATTCTGCTAGAGATAACACTTGCTCCATTCATGAGGTTTATACCTTGTCATACATCACAAATAAGTATCTAAACATCTATTCAACCTCTCAGTTTGTCTATCAGTTTGTGGATGGTATGAAAAACTATATAATTACTGAACTTGTAAGAGCTTGAATAATCCCTTCCAAAAATTGCTTAAGAATATCTTATCCCTGTCAGTAACAATGATTTTTAGTAATTCGTGTAACTTATAGACAAGATCCAAAAATAGTTAAGCTACTTGAGATATTGTAAAAGGGTGGGATAGTGCCGTAAAATAGCCATACTTACTATATCTGTCAATGATCACTAGAATAGTGTCTTTCCCTTTTGATTTTGGTGAACTCTCAATCAAATTCATTGAGATATGCTCCCACACCCTTTTAGGAATTGGTAATAGATGAAGCAACCCTGGATAAACCACTTATTCATCCTTGAACCTTTGATAAATATCATATTCTTGAACTACTACCTTCACTTGGTTAAGCATAGAAGGGTAGTAAAACACTGCTTTTAACCTTTAATATGTAGCCCACACTCCTGAGTTATCACCAATTCCAGAATTGTGGATTGTGTGTATTAGTTATTGTCTCAACTAACCATTTTGTCTCATCCAAGCCTTTTTTATGTTAAGACTCTTTGTTGTAATGAAACCATGGATCCAGGGTCAAGGTTGTTGCTTAGGACTATCATGGCTTGTTAAACTTCCTTATCTCCATCATAACTGTCTAATATTTCTTTAATTCATTTTGGTTGTATTTGAGTAATCAACATATATTGTATGGTGTCTTCTATAGTTTGTTGTTCTACTTTCCTGGATAATGCATCAGCAACCAAGTTCTCTACTCCCTTTCTGTAATATATCTCAAAGTTTAATCCCATTAGCTTGGTCAGACCTTTGTGTTATAATGGTGTAGTGATATTTTGTTCCTACAAAAACTTCAAACTAAAATAGTAAGTTTTAATGGTGAAGTGTTGGGGATGGCGGTAGTGTTTCCATTTGTCTACAGCTTGAAGGAGGGCAATTAAATTTGTTTTATAAGTAGATATCCCTTGGTGTCTTTTACTCAGGGTCTGGCTCATGAATACAATGGGTCTCTTCCCTTGCATCAAAATAGCTCCCACACCAGTATTACAAGCATTTACTTCCAAAACAAAAGTCTTGTTGAAATCAGGAAGAGCTAATACTGGTGCACTAGTCATAGCTATTTTAAGTTGATCAAATATCTGGTTAGCCTCAGGATCCCATTTATATTTTTTTTTCTTCAACAAGTTATTCAAAGGTTTATTCACTTGGGCATAACTTTGAACAAATTTTTTGTAATACCCTATCAGTCCTAGGAAACTTCTTAGTTCTTTCACTGTTTTGGGCTTAGGACACTTTACCATTGCCACAATCTTGGACTAATCAGTACTCATCCTATATCCAGTAATAATGTGGCCAAGATATTCAATTTGTAGCTGCACAAAGTCATATTTACTCAATTAACAAATAGATGATATTGTTAAAGTAATTTCAACACCACCTTCAAGTGTATTATGTGATATTCAGTAGTTTTGTTGTATACTTATATATCATCAAAGAAAACTAAAATGAGTTTTCTCAATTGTTCCTTAAAGACATCATTCATTAGGGATTTAAAGGTTGTTGGGGCATTAGTTAGCCCAAAAGGCATAATCCCGAACTCCCATTACCCATGGTAGTTTCTAAATGCAATTTTATATTTGTCACCTTTCTTCATTCTCATTTAATGGAGTCCTACCCTCAGGTCAATCATAGAAAATATATTAGCTACAAAAAAACTCATCTAATAAATCATCTACCACAAGGATAGGGTACTTATTCTTAATAGTTAAATTGTTTAATCTCCTGTAATCAATACATAATTCCATGTAGAATCCTTCTTTTTAACTATTAATATAGGGAAGAAAAAGGGGATTGGCTTGTGATAACAGTGGTTTATTTAAGCATATCTTTGATTATGGCGTCAATAGCATTTCTCTAATCAAAAGAGTACCTGTATGGCCTCATATCAAAGGGTTGAGCACCAGGAACCATGTTGATTATATGATCATATTCCTCTTATGTGGTAGGTTTTATAGTTCTTGGAATACTTAGGCATGATCTTCCAGCAACTTGGCAATGGGTGTGCCGTTGCTTTCTTTTGTTGCACAACCTCAGCTTTAACCGTATAGAGTTCAACCATTACTTCAAAAGTGCCACATTGTAGCATTCTCTTAAGTTCTTCAATATCAACAGCATTACTATTGAATCTTCAGGCATTCCATAGAGGGTAATTATTATGTCATCAGTCATGAAGCTTAAACTATGGGGTCTTATATGAAAAATGGCAGGAGCAACCATATCTATCCAGTCCATCCCTAAAATTATGTCACACCCACCTACTTTCATCAATATCAGTTGAGATTGAAATGCTCATCTTGCATTTTACATCTAAAATAAAGGCTCTCATATTGACAACTCATAACCTGACCATTTGCCACAATTACTCTCATAGGTTTGATCATGGGTTAAACTGGTAGCCTCAATATCTTAACAATATATGGATTAATGAAGGAATGGGTTGATCCACTATCAATTAACACTGTTATTTGTACCTTAAATGTATAGCCTATAATTTTAATAGTGAAACTTGTTCTACTGGAAGAGCTTAATCCCAAAAGTACATTTAGTGACCTCTCAACCTGTTTTTCCCCTTCTTTCAATGTGTCAGGCACATCCACAAATTCTTCAATTGGTTCCCCTTCTGGTTCTACTTCAACCCTTTTTACAACATTCAGAGTTCTTTGTTTGCATTGGTGTCCTGAGACATATCTTTTCTTGTATCAGTAACACAATCCTTGTTCTCTTAATGCTTCTAGATTGGGTAGTAAGGTGTTTGGTTTGAATGGAGCCCTGACTAGAGGCTTTTGGTTAGGTAAGTGATTCTCTGGGGTTGTTGGTTTTGCTGATTTAATTGTCTGTTGGTATGAAGTTGTGGATTATTGGTCTAGGGGTTTATTAATAGGTTTGGAGTAAAGGTCGATTGAGGTCTGACTAGTATTAAGAGAAGTAAGGCTTTGAATAAGTCTTCATACAATTTGGCAGTTTCATAAGCATCAATAGCAGTAGAGGGGTTAGCTAACTTCACTAAGGGTTTCAATTCCATTTTTAAACCACTAATATAGCTTACTACAAAGTGAGCTTCATTCAGCAAAGGATTAATGATGGACATATAGCTCATCAATTCTTCAAACCTCTCATGATATTGATCTACTGACCCAGTTTGAACAAGCTTGTTAAATTCATCCACTATATCGTGTGAAACACTACCAAACCTTCTACAAAGCTCCACACAAAATTTTGGCCAAGTCACTCTGCCCCTGTGAATAACCATATAACTATCAAACCAAACATCTACTTTTTCTCCTAAGTGTACTAAGGCATAACTAAGCTTTTCATGCTCAGGTATATTGTACAATTCGAAGAACTTTTCACATTTCCTCAACCAACTTCTTGGGTCAGCCACATCGAAATTTGGGAAGTTGATTTTTGGTTTCAGGGTTATTTTATTGTTGGTAGCATTTTCGGAGGCAAGAACGGTGGGGTTAGAAGGAGTGGAAAGCAGTGGTAGTGACGAGCAGATGAGGTTTCGAAACAAAAGGGAACTCGAGAATAGAGGAGCTGGAGGATTTCCCCGCCCAACTTCGAATATAGATGAAGTATACAGAGATTGAGATGTTCCTATTGGAGATTTTGAGCCGGACGATGGGCCTGCCTCCGTTTTGCTCTGTGGCCCAAGATGTCCTTCTGGTGTGGCTTGCGGAGATGAGTCGACTGAGGTTGAAATCTGAGAGGATGATACTGTGGTTAGTCCCAAATTCAAAATAATTAGCTCCAATTTCATGTTAGTTTCACGAATCTTAATGAGCTGACTCTGAAAGTGGTACTGATCATCTCCATCATCTCAAATCGCTTGCTCACATTATCCATGAAAACTGTGAGCTGGCCACGAACGACCCTTACGTCGTCCTGTAGAGCTTTGAACTCCGATGAAGAAGCCGGATGGTAGAGGCAGAGCTAAACCTGGCTCTGAGTAATGTTCTTGCTACTAGTTGTTAGGAAATAGAAGAGAAAGGAAAAGAGAGGAAGAGAGAAATTGAGTCAAAATGGCATATGCCTTCTCATTAAAAATGCTAACAAATATAGGGTGGAATCTTACATTATTAGCTGACACTTGTCCCTGTCTAATAACAGAACTAAGGACTCAATAGTAATTAAACTAACTGACTACAGGCACTGAAAAGTAAATACAGGACTTAACTAATTAAAACATAGAGGACTAAACTGTTTAATCAAAGCTTAATTAAAATTAAGTCACAAATAGACTTTTGTGACAACATTTCTTCCAATAATGGCCAACCATGAGAGAATTTACCTACTATGCATATTGCAGATTCTCCATGAAGTTCATCTTTGTAACTTCTGCTTCGGTCCACCATATGGCTGGTTCTCCATTGGTCATCTTCATTATTTTTATTGGAATGAATTGTGCCTCTCTCGTGATATCCTCATTACCAACTTTTGATGAGAGCATAATTCACAACAGGGCTAGGGTTGGCTTGGCGATTAGGAGTTGTATTGGATATCGATTGTGTAGTGATTATTATAAGTAGTTTTGGAAGAGGGGGTGGGAAGTGAGATGTGGAAGCTAATGATGAAACCTAATCAACCTGTGGCCATAGTGTCCAATCAGTGGCCACAGTGGTTGGTCAAGCTAGGGCGTGCATGGTTAATAAGAGAAAAGAGACTTTTTTCCACGTGGCTTTCATGTTGTGATACAGTTGGGATTAGGGATATTCATCTGTTTGTCATGATTCGCATGGCATTCTCCTACGAGATTTATCTGTCATTGATTCGTTTCTCTTCTCCAGCTAAACCTAAAAATAAATAACTATAACGTATTTATTGTATGAATATACAGTGTAGGTTTCATATATCTCATAAAATATAAGTGATACAAGCTAGTCACGATACAACAAACCGAGTGAATACAAGTGAATTTAAAGCGAATAGATACAAATGATACAAGCTTGTGACAATTGGTATAGTAGAGCGATTGCATACATGTAATACAAGTTGATAACAAATGTTTCAATTATTTTTCAAAGTTGTAGCTAAATTATAGATGTGTTGTATCTAGAACGTTTTTGGGTTGTATCTTCCGGAGTTGGATCTACGTTATATTTGGAGCCTTTTCTGTTTGTATCTAAGATTGAGATCTGATTTTAAGGCGATGGTTTAGGTACTTTCTGGTGATGCCATAAGTGTATCTCATAAAATATAAGCAATACACTAACACAGCAAAATTTGAGCAAACAAACGCAAGGAACTTGAGCGACAGATACAACTCTAAAACAGTCGCAATCAATTCAAACTACAGCTATTAATGATAATTATGGTCGAATTATAGCTATTTATGAAATTTCCTCAAAAACTTGATGTTTCAACTATTGAAGTGTTGTCATTTGATCAGTAGAACCTATTTTAAGTCGGAACACAAGTATGTGCAATGTGCATGATACCCAAAATTGATCTAGCAGGCGATAGATTGATTCAAAAGCAACAATTTGAACCCACTAGCCACATGAGACACACGGCTAAAGAGATCCAACAAAAGATATTTGCAATTGGGTTGACATTTTTTGCCTGTTTTTCGTGCTTCACACCAACACTAGGCTGCCTTCTCAAAAATACAACGGAATGTCAATTTTCTTAATAAGCATAACCAACTTTCTGTAGCTATTGTCCAAAGGTTTCTTTTACACATATAGTAGTACCAGTAGAAAATTTTCTAAGTTGAACCTTGTCATCAAGATAAGATTAATCAAATGCAACATACAAGTGGCTTGTTGCAATTACTGATTTCGATTCGATTCTAAGCTAGCAGCAACCCATTTTTCGTCGCTGCAGGGCAAAACAGAAGCACCATTAGGAAGCTCCAAGTTTGCATTCCGGGGGAAAATGAAAATCTTCTCGCCTGGCAAAATACTGGTCCCAGCATATTTACCAGAATCAGCAGAGTCTGCAACTGTATCAGTTGAATGATCAAAGATTGGTGAAGCAGAAGATGAGGCAGCAGGACAGCGATCCCTGGAAAGGGAATATGTATTGGGTGCAGTCGAGCATCTGTGTCTTTTTGCATTTTTATCTGCCTCTGAATATAAAGTGGTCAAATAATTAGTAATACATTGCATAATAGGACTAAACAACTGATGCTGGTGATAAATTGGAAGAAACACAATGGATGTAGATAATATACTTATATGACCATGTTGTTAAGTTGTAAAGACTAAAGCCAGAACCATTATGCATCACTTTAAGACAATAGGAGATTGAGTTGGAAGAATGCAGCTATTTAGTCTAAAGAGTTGATGTGATTTCTACTTGGTGATCACAAGAAGACTAAACAGGTTGGTCCATATATGGAAATATTCCACTATCTTGACCTCAATGATATAGAACCTACTAAAGTAAACCTCATGCAACCCTGTTATAAGTTGTTGAGCAAAACAAATATTTTGTCTCAAAAGATGTAGTCACATTGCAATTCCCATCTAGATAGTGCGACACATCAATCATCAAACCATTAGTGTTTTGTTTTGTTTGCTGAACTGTTCCAAAAACTATTCTCCATGACTACTGTTGCAGTGATGCAATAAGAAATTATACAGTTTCTTGAAGTACTCAAATGTCAGCTATACACAGTTCCATTTTATCAGCAGTCTTAACAAAACCCATGTGGGTCTGACAGAGTAACCTGTCTTGCATGAGTGACTGAGAAATTTTTTCGTCCAAATGCTTGGTTCAATCAATGAACTTGGACCTTAGTGAAGTTATATGCATATTTGATAATAACATCTAAACCTTTTTTCATTCTTTATCTTGACCTCAACAACTTTCCAAGATATTAATAAAACCAATCTGCAGCTAAGAATGACCAAACAAACTTGTAAAATTCTTTTCCTTTTTAATAGAATGACAGTGGCACAGCTGGTAAACTGTGACACCTATGTATATAGTTCAATTAAGGGCCTTCGCATATAAGAAAGTTATCACACAAAAGCAGAAAATGTCAAAGTAAACAAATGGTGTCAAGTGGTTGCAGATTTCAGAAAGCACCTTCATTTTGCAGACTTAGTTCTTCAATTATCAATTTGGTCTTCTGCTGAATAACTAGTTGTGAAACATCAGCAGCAGCACATCCTGAGCTGGCTGGAAGGACCTGAAGATGTTCATCTAGTCGACCACCTGTAACACAAAAGTAAGAAATTGCACACTTAGAACTTGCCAATGAACCCAACCCTTCCCAGATTAATTGTGAGAAATTAGGAGAAAAATATTGTTGAGTTGTGTATCAACATTATTATTCTGAGGCCTAGTTAAAGACACTACATCACAATCCTTATACAATTAGGATTATATATACTATTTTAATTCCTATTCTAATTCTACCACACCCCCTCAAGCTGGTGCATAGAAATCATATGTACCGAGCTTATTACAGATTTAACTAATTCGAGGACCGGTGAGCGACTTGGTGAAAATGTCTACAAGCTAAGTACTCGACTTCACAAATTTTGTGACAATATCTATCTGTTACAGTCCCCAGTTATGGATCTAGTTATGGCACGCTGCAAGATGAAATTAGATGTCTTCTTCCTATGACCTAAGGTGTTGGTTCGTTAAGAGAGAACCTACAATCTCTTGATTTGAAGTACTCAAAAACTTAAATAATCTGCTTACATTTCATGCAATAAACAGAGAGTTTTAATACAATACTGATAAGATAAGTACCCCTAAATACTAGGGCATGACTTCCTAACATTACTGGAATAAGAGACTGCAAACTGCTACAAAGAAAAAACCACTACTGGAGTAAGAAACTGCAATTAACTACTACAAAGAAATAACTACACTTGCACCTTTCAGCTAACTTGACCATGAAATCTTCCGTTTTGAATTTAACTGCTGGAAGGCCCTGTCTTCTTGTGAAAGTAGGAGTAGAAAGCTCAATAGGAGTTTCGTTTTTCAGCAGGTTAACTCTCAATCTAGTAGCATAAGACTGAACCACAGTGAAAGGCGCAGGCTCAGGGACAGGTTTATTTTTGGAGTTGTAGGCTAAGTTGCTCAGACTCAGGTGCGGGTATCCGAGACGGGTGCAGATTCAAGAGTCGGATTCGTCAATTATTTAAACTTTAAGATTTGGGGGTACGAATTTGAGTATGGATACGGGTGTGGGGATTCAGCTAAAAAAATCAAATATTATAAATATAGAGTTATAAAGATATTCTAATAATATAATACAGAGGTTCTATTTATAATAAATATTACTAATGAAGATAAATTTGGACCTTTCCCACTTCTAAATAGTTGTTCCAACTTACTTTTCCCCATGTGTCAAGGAAACGTACGTTACTTTACTCCTAAAAAATATATCCTTAACTTTTCCCACTTTTACGTAACTTTTCTTAGTTACTTTTTCAATTAGTAGTAGTATTTTTTTTGAACATTAGGAGTAGTATTTTCCACATATACTTTTTCCTTTTTGGGAAACCGACATAATTTGTTTACTATTTAATTAAATTCTTTTTATATTCCAAAAAAAAATATAATTATTAAAAAATAAAAGCACCGACTAGATCTGATGCTTTCTTCGAAACCCACGTTTCTGTCGTTCTTCTCGACGAAAGATTCAAATTCCCACAGCGGCAACAATTAGAGTCACCGGTTTTATCCCTTCCGACGAAGATAATAATTACATCATCCGTTTTCTCCCTTCCGACAATGACAGCAATTACAGTCGTCGAGTTTCTCCCTTCTAACAACGACAACAATTATTGTCGCCGATTTTCTCCCTTCCAACAACAACAACTAACTTTGTTCTTGATTTTGGTCAATGTCTCCGGATTCATTTGACCGAATCGGAGACACACCCCGCACCAGCATCAGTGTCGTGTCGAGACGAGTTTGGCGGCAAAACCAAAGAGTCCGTGCAACATTGCAATAACTACTGCAAATAACTACTATAGTAAATTGTTAGTAGACTAAGGAGTGACAATATTACTCCCTTCCTTCGTATCGCACTTGTCCTCAAGTGTTAAGTGTGGAAAGTATTAGTATTTTCCTTTATTGTGGCAAATTCTTCCTCGTCGTCTATTGAGTCAATCCAGAATAATTTCTTGCATTAATGAGCTTGGGTGAACAGTCCATCCTAGTTAAAACAAATTCCCTTAAGTCGTCTTTCCTCAGTTTCTTCATAAATTTGGCATGTTGAGGTGAGAAATTTGTTGTCTTTGATCTGCAAGCAACTAACAATTGCAAACAAATGAGTTGTTCCGTGCTTTCATAAAAGTCAGGATAAACTCATCGCTGAGCAAAATCTGGAGGATTATGCAACTCAACCTCAATTGTTATATTATCAGCAAGACCGGAGATATAGAGTTCAATTTTTTGCGACTGTGCGAGTGTACTAGCCCGCGAAAGTATCTAGTCAAACTTTCCTTGGTAATCTGCACATACCCAATCTGGTGTAACTTAGCCAATTCTTCCCACCTCTGTCTTCTAATTGGTGGCCCAAAACGAAGATTACAATGACATTTGAATTCATCCAAGACAGTTGAGGCATATCTATCTCTAGTTGAAGAAACCGAAGTTAGAAATTTCCCTCCAAATGAAAAGAAGCAAGTCCGACCTTTTCTTCTTCTAGAGTTTTTAGTGTCGACAGAGTATCCACATCTGTTAAACCATTCCAAAGGGTCCTCAATGACCATTAAATCGTGGGAAATCCAACTTTGTATGTCGATGAATGATGGAACTTCCTCATGCTTCTGAATCTGACCCTCTGTCACTCTAGTTTTATCCTTCCAACCTCGATTCTAACTAGAATATTCAGTTGATGCAGAATCGGCCTTCAAATTTGTTAGATCCTTCGTGAGTGCATTCAAGCGAACATTTATTGCTTCCTATTGGGCTAAATTGGTTGCACGTTCTTCTTGGAATAATTTTACCAATTGTGCCAGTTGATGTTGAATTTAGTTTTCCATAACTCGGCGCTCTAATATCCAGCTTTATAGTCCCTAATATGGATCCACTTACGGTCCCTGCAATCTCTTGAATTTGAGTTAAAGTACTCAAAAACAGAGTCTCGTCAATCAAAACTATATCATCCGCAAATAACATACACCAAAGCACCTCACCTTGAATATGTAGCATCAAAACATCCATCACCAAGGCAAACAAAAACAAGCTAAGGGTCGATCTCTGGTGCAATCTATAAATACGAGAAAGTGCTCTGGGTCTCCTCCTCCCACTGTCCGTACTCCGATCTTGGCTCTGTCTACATGTCCTTAATTGACCAAGTCCTTTCTCTCCCTGTACTGCTCCACCAATCCTCTAACAAGATGAATGGCTTTTGTAGTCGCACGTCCTGATATAAATCTGCCCTGGTTCTAAAAAATAGTCACGACCCCCCTCACCCAAATCTCCACCACCCTCTCCCAAACCTTCATATCGTGTCTTAGCAGTTTGATACTCCTATAGTTGTTGCAATTCTAAATATCACCCTTGTTCTCGAACAACAGAATCATCGTACTCATCTCCATGCCTCTGGCATCTTCGGCATCTTAAAAACAATATTAAACAACGCAGTCAGCCACTCCAAATCTACCATGCCTACGCTCTTTCAAAAATCTACTGAAATTTTGCGTAACCCAATTGCTCTACCTCTACGCATCCTACGAATGACACCCTTAACCTTTTCCACCTTAATATATCTACAATACCCATAATCGTGATGCCTCTCTGAGCGCTCTGAATCCCCAACACAATGCCTCTGTCCTGCTCTTTGTTCAAGAGTTTATGGAAGTATGACCGTCATCTCCTTTTAATGTACCTCCTCTACTAAAATGTTGTCGTACTCATCCTTGATGCACTTCACTTGGTCAGTCACAGACCCTCCTCTCTCTGTCCTGGGCTAGCTTGTATAATTTCTTATCTATGTCTTTGTCCTCTAATTCTATTTACATGCACTCAAAGGCTATTATTTTTGCCACTGTAACTATTAACTTTGCCTCTTTCCTACCCATCTTATACTTCTCTTGTTTGCCCGCTTCTCCTCCTCGTCCTTACTCCACCACCTTCGCATAAGGCACCTTTTTTTCCTCCAGCTTCCCTTGTCATCTCTATTCTACCACCAGTCCCCTCTATCTACTCCCCTCTATCTACTCCCCTCTATCTACCAGAGTCTATCTACCAGAGTGAGACCCTCAAGACACCCAACTCCTCTCTAGCTATCTATCTGGTGCAACTGGCAGTTTTATCCACATATTGTCCACATCCCCACTACTTTCCCAAGATCCTATAGCCACAAACTTCTCCCTAATCTCCACGGCACTGGCCATAGTCAAACTACCCCATTTAGTCCTTGGTCGGTTATCCACAACCCTTATCTCCTCTCTTTCTTGTTCTCCAAATCCATCACCAAAAATTTATGTTGGGTCGAAATATTCTCACTTGGAATTATGTTACAATCTTTACAAAGGACTTTATCACTTAGAGCAAAAGTCTATCTGGGTCTTGGCTACCAAACTACAAAAGGTAACCAATGTTCTTCAGGAAACTCGAACTAGCTACCATCAACCCAAAGGCTTTTGTGAAATCCAAAAGTGAGACTACTTCATTTCTATCCCTGAAACAACCTCCATGTCATCATAAGCCCAAGGCTTCTCCGTGTTTGGTATACCTCTCACCACCTCATCTAAAACCTCCCAAAAACTTTTTTTCTTCTCGTCCAAGCCTACTTGCGGTGTGTATGCACTAATAATGTTCAAACTAAACCCTCCAAAGACTAATTTAATCATTATAATCCTATCATTGACCTTTTTAACCTCTACCAATTGCTCCCTAAGCTCTTCATCTACTATGATTCCTACTCCATTCGAATTCCTCACACTTTCTGAGTATCACAACTTATACCCGTCCATCTCCTTCGCCTTAGAACCTACCCATTTGGTTTCTTGGACACATCTATGTTAATCCTCCTCTTCACAAGAATCTTCACTAGCTCTATAAACTCATACGATAATATCCTGATGTTCCAAGACCCTACTCACAACCTAAGCTCCCTTAACCCTCCACCACCACTTACCCTCACCCCCGTCCCCGATCGAGAACAAGGCCCTAATATACCATCGTTCACCAGAGCCCCTAAAGCAAAAATAGACAATTATAAGGACCGTCAATTTTAAGAGCATGAACAATATTATACCAAAACGAATAAGAAATAATTATACTACAACTTTTGTCCACACAACTTCATTTGAAAATTCATAAGTGTTCCATTTTCCTAAATGAATGAGCTTTTCAAACTTGCCCTTTGCATGCGCATACTGTACAAGGTAAAGAAAGTAGTAGCAAATCTAGTCTTGCCGAGTTTTACCAAGTTTTTTTGTTTTGCAAATTCCCTCATCATCTTAATAACAAAGGCCTTTGAACAATATAAAAATTTCACCTAACTGCCTGAGTGAAAATTGTAGAGAATGACAATAGGTTCTTTCCTTGAAAATGTCCTCAAACATCAAATTTATACAAGGAGTTGCACACGGTACAATAAATGTGTGGGAACACTCCCTATAATATATCACCCGCTTTGACATTTTCACTTGCATTATCCGTAACAACTTGAACAACGTTCTCTGCTTCAATCTTTTCTACAGTGTTCTGAAATATGGATAAGTTTTGAAAGAAACTGTAGACAAGTTGCTTACGTCAATGAATTCAAGAAATAAGCTTTCTTTTTGAAGAATTCACCAGCACATTGATGATCATTTTTTCAGTTCTTGTCGTCCACTTATACCATCATAATGGAACATCCAAACTTGTTTCATTCTACCCGATGATCCTCCCCAATTTTGTTTCATCCACTTTATTAGTTAGATAAGGCCGTCTAACTTCATGATCTATGAAGGACTTTAGTCCGAGACCAAATTGGCCTACAACTTCAATGAAGTCTCCAAAAAAAAATGTCAATATATCTGACACAATTGAGGGGGGGTTCTTGCATCGTACAGCCACCGTGAAAAAGCAGCAACTGCACAATCACTTAAAATATCCTTGACAACGTCATGCAAATATTTTTAACATTTTCCCTATCCTAATTCCTAGCTTCTGCGGGAGAAACAATCTAAAATACCTTTCTACCGGTTGATCCACATCACTTTTGCATTTTTGTGATTTTGCAAGAAGCGACAAATCAGCAGCTTCACCTTCTTATTTCATCATCATCAAGATTAGTCGCATTTGGTTGCTGTATCATTTGACGTTTTAGCTTCTTTTTCTGCTCACTATATTTTTTTGTTTCTTTCCTCACAATCTCCGTGGCATTTTGTACAACAGCCTACAATGTTGCCATCGTCACCAACAAGACCTATTGCAAGAAGTTCTTCATTTAAATGTTTTGTTACAAAACACACATATAACGGTAGCCCTATTTGTCTCATTCGCTCTTTAACCATATTTCCAAGACAAGTCAGACAATTTTAATCATTTTTAAGATTTTAAGAAAAAATTTCAACAACATATTAATCATTGACCAAAAAATCAGCAACATATATCAATTTGATTAACAAACTGAAAAAAGTACATACAAATAAATATATAAAGGCTGAAGAACAACAACAACAACATCCCAGCGTAATCGCACAAGTGGGGTATGGATAGGGTAGAATGTATGCAGACCTCAGCTCTACCTTGTAGAGGTAGAAGGGCTGTTTCTGATAGACCCTCAGGTGCCTGTCAAACAATCTAACAAAAAGGGATGCCCATACGGGTGCAATCACAATATAAATTAAGTGAAATGGAAAATGCTACACAACAAACAAAGGATAATAACGAAAATGAAATAATGCAATAATGGGCACACAAAACACCAGGAAAAAAACGATTACATCCTCATTGTCAAGTTTTTCTCTAAAAAATCTCTCATGGAGACTACACTATCAGCCTCACTGGAATGGTCGCGCAGTCGGATGAGATTCTCCGGCCATCGGACCCAGCCCGACAGGAGGGCAATGTGATTGCGAACAAAACCAATCAAGAATCAACTTCTAATTCCATACCTAACTTTTTGAATCTCCAAAACAGTGTTGCAATCCCATTTCTAGTTGCAAAAGATGAGTTGAAGCGGGCTCAAAAAATTATTTCTTTGTCAAAATCTGGTGGTTCGACTAGTTTCAACTGTTGGGAATGATTATACCCCTTAACGATGCTCCTACGACTTAAAAATCAGTAAATTCCATCGTCAATTATGAAATCAGACCACGCGATTGGTGAGAGAATCGTTATTGACTCGCAAACAAATCGCACTCAAATTCGTCCTAGTTTTGGTGAGTTTTGTGGAGATTCGAAGACTAGGATTTCATCTCCACAAAATATAGCCCATACTGGTAACAATTTCTTAGGAACTAAGGAAGGAAATCTCACCGGCGAAAATTCAGGTGGCAGCGTCAGAGCTCCGGTGAACTTTTCCCACCAAATTCAGTACCAAAATGATCAGGGAAGGAGATGCAACCACCCATCACAAGCCCCAATTGCTTCACACCAGAACATGACGAATATGGGAATTAGGGCTCCATTTAAATGTATTGCTCAATTAGGGTTCCCAATTGCCCCACGAATTTGAGAGCAACTAAGAATGTTAGCACAGTCTCATCTTGCTCAATTGTATTAGATTGCATTTGACCAACAACCTTATTCGCATCATTAATATCATTATTAACATAATTAAGGTGATTCAAAGGCTTACCTTCTTCCTCACTAGGCTTGGTTTGATTGGACGAATCCTTCTTTTGAGATGTATCTATTTATTGTTTTCCATCCTTTGCCGCAAAGTGTTCATCCCTCATGTTTGCCTTTGGAGGTAAATTAGAGTTGTTCGAATTTTCTACCAAGTCTTGTTGATCATTTTGATTAACTCTAAAAGCAGCTTTACTGTTGTCCAAAGCTCTGTCGTCGTCGATTTTGGAAATTTAACCATGGGAACCCTAATTCCCAAACTGCTACGAGATGGGTGTGGATCCGAGAGTCTGGATTCGTCAAAATTTAAATTTTAAGATTCGGGGTGTGAATCTGAATATAGATAGGGTGCGGAAATTCGGCTAAAAAAATCAAGTATTATAAATATAGAGTTATAAAGATATTATAAAAATCCTCTATTGAACAAAAACAAGAAAGCATCCCAACTTTTGCAATTACTTTTCCATTAGGAGTAGTTTTAGTATTAGGAGTTTCTTCAACTTATGTATACGTATAATTAGGAGTACTTTTTCAATGCTAGGATTATATTCTCTAACTAAAATATTATTTTACTATATTTAATTATATATTGACTCTTTTTATATTATAAAGAATTAAAAAATATAGACATAACCGACTTTTATATTCTGAGGAATAAATATAAAGACACCGACACAGTTCTTTCTTCCCCAAAGACGTGAGATCTCTATTTCTTCCCAAGAACATCGACAAGTTATAATTACTCCTCTTGTTCGGCTGGGTTCCACAAGTATGATTATCTCTTTCTTCCACAAGACACCGACAGCTGAAAATTGGATTTGTTTGTCAACTTTACAGTCGCCGGTGAGGTTGCCGGTCGATCTTTTTCCAGATAAGTCAGCTGTCTATTTTCCAATATTTCCCCTCAAGTTTATTCTTGATTTTGGTCAACGTTCTGTAAATCATTTGACCGAATCTGAGATGGCAGAAGCACCCACACCCGCGTCAGTCACGTGTCGACACGGGTTCGGCGGCAAAACCGAAGAGTCCGCGCAACATAGGTTGCAGGTAGGATTTTTTTGATTGGTATTTTGTTGGGGTGGCTGAACAGAAGCAGTGTTTTGGATACCTTTGGGATCAGTAGTAGTTGTGCTGCTGGGATTTGGTAGAGTATTATTTTTGTTGCTATCTATGTGAGTAGGCTGGTTGTTTTTTTTGCGCATTCGGAATATGTTTGTGAAAATTTTTGGACTTGTATCTCAGACAAAGGAGATGGCTTGAGTTGCTCAAAGACTACGACATAAGTCTCCATTATCATCCAGGTAAAGCTAACGTGGTTGCTGATGATCTTAGCAGGTTGTCCATGGGTAGATTGTTCCATGTGGATGAGGAGAAGCGAGGTTTGGCGAAAGATATTCACCGTTTAGCTAATCTTGGAGTTCGTCTTTTAGATTCTGAGGATGGTGGTGTGATCGTGCAAGAGGTGGTGAAGTCATCTCTTGGTGCTGAGGTGATGGAAAAGCAGATTTTGGACCCTATCTTGATGCGGATTAAGGGGCCAATAGAAAGTCATGGCTTTTGAGATTGGTGGTGATGGTATCTTGAGGTACCAAGGTAGATTGTGTGTTCTCGATGTTGATGGACTGCGAGAAAGGATCTTGGCTAAGGCCTGAGGCTCACGAGTCGAGGTACACTGTTCATCCTGGTACAACAAAGATGTATCATGACCTTAAAGAGATTTATTGGTGGAATAACATGAAGCGGGATGTGGCCAATTTTGTAGCCAAGTGAATGGAGCAAGTGAAAGTTGAGCACTTGAGGCTTGGTGGTTTGTCCCAAGAGATTGAGTTGCCTGTGTGGAAGTGGGAGATGATTAATATGGATTTCGTTATTGATTTTTCGCGGTTTTTCCCTCAGTTTAATTTGATTTGGATCATCGTGGATAGGATGACTAAGTTTGCCCACTTCTTGCCAGTGAAAGACTACTTATTCTGCAGAGGATTATGCTAAGCTCTTCATTCAGGAGATCGTAAAGCAGCATGGTGCGCTAGTTTCTATTATTTCTGATCGAGGTACGCAGTTCTCATCCCACTTTTGGCATTTTTTCTAGAGGGGTTGGGAACTAAGGTGAACCTTAGTACCGTTTTTCATCCTCAGACGGATGGTCAAGCAAAGAGGACTATTCAAACTTTGGAAGATGTGTTAAGGGCTTGCGTGATTGATTTTGGTGGTAGCTGGGTCAACCATTAGCCTTTCATAGAATTTACGGATAATAACAGTTATCACTCTAGTATTGGAATGGCTCCTTTCAATTCTCTTTATAGTTGGAGATGTCACTCCTATTGGGTGGTTTGAGGTTGGTGAGAATAGGTTGTATGGTCCAAACTTGGTTCACCAAGTTATGGAGAAGGTAAAGGCGATTCGGGATAGGCTTAAGACTGCCAAAAGTCCTATGTGGATGTGAGGCAAAGGGACTTGAGTTTGATGTGGGTGATTTGGTGTTCTTGAAGGTGTTTCCTATGAAGGAAGTGATACAGTTTGGAAAGAAGGGGAAGCTCAGTCCCCATTATGTTGGTCCATATCGTATTTTGAGGCGAGTAGACAATGTGGCTTATGAGTTGGAATTGCCTTCGAGTTTGGGTTCTATTCATCCGGTCTTTCAAGTTTCGATGTTGAAGAAGTGTGTGGGTGATCCTTCCTTGATTGTTCCTTTGGAGAGTGTTGGCGTTTCGGACTTTTGTCTTATGAGGAGGTCCCGGTTGATATTATGGATAGGCAAGTCCGTCGTTGAGGACTAAGGATATGGCTTCGGTGAAGGTTCTATAGAGGAACCAAAAGGTTTAAGAAGCTACTTAGGAAGCTGAAGAGGACATGACGTCCAAGTATTCATTCTCGTTTCCTGCTTAAGATAATCGTGCTTGAGGTATGTGTATTTCTTAATATCTTTGTTTTCTGTCTTTGTTGAAGGAAATTGAGGTTGTGTTCTGTGTTAAATCGTGCTAATGGATGCCTTGACTCATCATTAGAGGATGAATAATCCTAAAGGGGGATAATGAAACACCACGGATTTTGGTCCTTGAAAAATCCCTGAGCTTTGAGCTCACTGCCCAGACACAACTCATCATACGAGTCATAGAGTGCCATTACGGGTCGTAGGACCCTAATCATAGCCTGACCAGTGTGTTTGGCTAAGTCTCTCTGTTGATCAAGATTGGCAACCAACGAGTCGTTAAGACTCATTACGAGTCGGATAGTGTAAATCGTAGCCTCATCAATGTGAGTGCCAAAGACTCTGTCTTGGTACGACTTGGACCCTACGAGTCGTAATGTTGAGTACGAGTCAAATGATACGACTCGTAGCCATACCAGTTTAGGTGCCCATGGGTACTGTCAAGACTATGAGTGTGCATAATGAGTTGTAAGGTGACCCTAAGAGTCGTAAGGTCACCCATAACGATTGGCGTCCAATTTTCAGTGTTTTAAGTAAGGGTCGTTTGGTCAATTCCCTCTTTTCCTACTTAGATCCCACATCCATAAAACAGCAAATAAGGGTTATTCTGATCCCTTATCAAATCAAATACACTCTCAAACACTCTCAAGCCCCCCCAGTCAAGAGAGCCTAGGGTTTGCAAGAAAATTGGCATTAGAGCTTCCAAAGGGTGAATTCCCTCCATAGTTGTGATTCTTTAAGGCATGTTACTCTTCCCCAAATCTTAGTTTTGATAAAGCATATGTTTTAAACTGTTATTCAAGTGGTTTTGAATGTGGCCTTTGGAATGAGGGTTGAGAGTTTTGAATGGTTGTTCTCTTAAATGATGTTCTCATGGTTTATATGTAATTTTTCATGCTTTAATGATGGTTTTGAACGTGTGGAGTGCATGGGCATGGTGAATAAACTAGGGGGTCATGGTTTTCCCCAAATTTGAGAATTTTGATAATTGAATTGGTATAACCCTAACCCCATCTTGTGAAATTGGCTTTGATAGTGAGTATACATAAACTTTGGACTATTTTGAAACCTTGCATTGTAACAAGGGCTAATGAAACATGCATTGACTTTAGATGGGCCTTGATGGTCATGGATTGACTGGAATTGGAACCTTTGAAGTGCTATTGGCTAATGGGTTGTGTTGAAGCGCTAAGGGGTTAGTGTCCCAATTGGCTAAACGTGTTGAAGTACTATTGGCTAATGGGTTAGAGTCCCAGTTGGCTAAACGTGTTGAAGTGTTATTGGCTAATAGAGGTTAGAGTCCCAGTTGGCTAAATGTATTGACGTGTCATTGCCTAATGGGTTAGAGTCCCAGTTGGCTAAGTGCGTTGAAGTGTTATTGGCTAATGGGAGTCCCAGTTGGGTAAATGTGTTGAAGTCCTACTGGCTAATGGGTTAGCGTCCCGGTTGGCTAAATAGGTTGGAGTCCTATTAACCGATGGGTTAAAGTCCCAGTTGGATAAATAGTTTGGATTGGCATGATGTGTTTGTATGTACATGATTGTGTGCATTGGTTTTGAATGATTTTGAGATGTTTGATCATGGCATTACTTTACCCCTTCCCTGAGTTACATGCTAGTATTCATCTCACTGACCATCCCCGAACGCTGTATCCCCATGCGATGCAGGTTCCGAAGGCACTTCTGCTTTTCCTGCACAGTGATAGAATTTTTCGAGTGCTCAGCAGCCAGCTTGAAGTGGTAAGCCTCCTTCTTCCGAAAGGCCGTTACTTCTTAGTTTATCTTTTATCATAACTACTATATGGTTTCTTTGGCTATCGTCGGAGGCATGTCCCCACTTGGATGGATTTGGTTTCGTTAGAGGCTTTGTGAATTACCATGCCCTAGGTATTGGTTGTTGATATTCTCAGATTCTTTTAAGCTTATATTTTTCTATCTTGTTATATGTTCAGAACTCAGCCATTGTTAGTGTATTGTGTTCTATTGACTAGGCAAAAGGGGTGATCTTCGGTCCACGGTGGACTTGAGATACCCGTCAAGGCCAGGCCCTGGTTCGGGTCGTGACTAAGACACTCTCAGGATATTATTACAAATTTGTAAAGACAGGTGAGCAGCTTGCAAATATTTTCATCAAGTCTCTCACTTGTCCTCGTATTAGCTACAATAGTAACAAGCTCGGTACACATAACTTATATGCACCAGCTTGAGGGGAAGTGTTAGAATAGGAATAGGAATAGTATTGTATATAGTCTCCTACATGGAAAGGGCCTGAAATGTAGAGTCTATAAATACGGCTCGGTGCAATAATGTAGTTCACATTTAATAATATTTTTCAGGTCATTTCTCAGAATAGGTGACTGAGAGCTAGAAGATATGACCCCTAAAACACTCGTCAAATTAAAAGCAGGGAGATCAATTTGACTAACTCAATCTCGAAGGAGATGACAATATTATTCCACCAGATATTGAACTTTTATATTCACAACAGAAAAGCTACACAGGAAGCAGCAAGTGTTTATATGTGAGCCAATAAGATACTGGAAATACTGTTGGGCCTACACAAAAGATTTCAGTTACAAATAGATCTTAATATACTCCGAAGCAAATTAGAAAGTCACAAAACCACACTTTCCTAGGTGCAGATGTATCTTCTTGAACAATTTATTGTGCCTTAATGTTCGTTTAACCAGCTGTAATGCAAGTCCAACAGGATTGATGCGCAAAGTTTGCCTTGTGCTTTAGTTTATTAATTTCATCAGTTGGGAACACCATGCCATCCTGCTTAATTTTATATTATCTTTTGAAAAGATCATTTTTATTATCCGAAATAAACTCCATGTAATTCTTCCTAGAAGCCGATTAAATTAATCATTTTTAATCCAGAAAACTTGCAATTGTGATACTGAGTGTATATCCTCCTTACGTTTCACAAGGGCATTGTAAGCAACCTTTGCAGCATTCATCTCTGCTTGCTTCTTGGTTTTAGCTTCTTGTCCTTGAAAAGTCCCACCTCCAACTTCCACCATTGAGCGGAATATTGGCGCATGAGGTGGGCCAGTTCTGGCTGTATCATAAACTGGAAAAAGAAAACCCTCTTTTTGAGCCAGTTCTTGCAGAAGTGTCTTGTATAAACCTTCATCCTGATGTAATTTAAAAATTAATTAAATAAATACGTAGAAGAAGAAAGAAATGTACTCACATGAATGATCTCTCAGCACCGAAGCAAAACTAAACTCTTTAAATATTGCCTCCTTCCGTTTTACTTGGTGGTATTTGAACAGGACACCAGTTTAATGTGCTAAATTGACTTGCACATTATATTAGTGATAGAAGAAGAAAATATTAAAACATTGGATGAAAAATCAATTTGATAGAGAAAATACCACATTTGAAGTTTAAATTTTAGGTAGTTGAAAAAATTTTAGTTTTTAAAGTTTGGAACTTGTATAGAAATAGAATGGATCAAACATTTTGAGACATCCAAAAAGGAAAGAGTGTTATATTAACGGGAACGAAGAGAGGACTAACCTCCTGAATGTCATTAAGTGCTAATGACTCAAAAGCAACTTTTGCAGCTGCATGTTCAGCTTCCTTCAATGTAGAGAAGAACTCCTGAGTTTCATAAGTTTCCCCATCAACAGTCACTTTTGACCTAAAACGACGGGTGTGAGGAGGGCCATCAAGTACAGAAGAATACACGGGTAAAGTGAGATTTTGCTTCTGGGCATAGTGTTGTAATCGATTCTTATACAAATGAAGCATCCCTGCAACATGAACAAAATTGTAAAGAATAAGAAACTGGTCACAAAAGGATTAGCTGATTAGAAATACCTAGAAGTCAGTAATATGTTCTTAAAGGCATTCACACACTCTTCAAGGTTTTTCTAGAAATGAGGTATCCAGAAATATGAAATACTTCAAAAATTTCGCCTGCGTCCAAGCATATCCATTATTGTTTAGCTGCAATAGCATCAAAGCATATCCATTATTTTATTTTTTTTTATTTTGTAATAACATCAAAGCATTTTTCTTATAATTGTATCCTTGTATTGAACGGCTTCAGTAGCAATTTTCCCTTATGAATTTGAAGCTCTGTATAGATTCACGGAATTCAACCATTGCTAGATTTCCCCCACAGGTAAGATTCTTTTCAAAGTAGCTTGCTTTAGTTTGTTGGTATCTAGACAAGCTTGTTTAACCCAGAAAATCTGAAAAGGGGCTTCCAGATGAATTCTAGGTATATTGAAGCAGAATCCAACAGCCACTTATTTTTGCACTGTGGAGTCACTGGTCTGCTATGTCAACTATTCCTGAAGTCGGGGGGACTTGAGACAAAAGAGATGGTCCCAGCTTGTATATGGTGGACCATAGGGAAAGAAAAGAAGGACATGTGTTTTGAAGGAAGATACAGCTCAATTAAGAAGAACAAGATGTTCTGCCTACTGTTATTTCATTATTGGGGTAAAGGAAGTTATGTGCAGGATGCTAGCTTTATTTGTGGGATTACACTAGGTATGTCGTTGTTGTGCAGGATGCCAACTCTTTAGACATCATTGATCCTTGTAAGATTAACAATGATATATTTTGCTTTTCGGAATCCGTAAGTAGCAATAACATTGTTGGGAAGTTCTCCAGAGTGGTGGTTAGACCAACTATGTTGTATGGGACGGAGTATTGGTCGGTCAAGAACTCTCACATTTTAAAGATAAAAGTTGTAGAAATAAGGATGTTGTGGTGGATGTCTGGGCATACCAGGAGAGGTAGGATTAGAAATAAAAATATCTGGGACAAGGTAGGAGAGGACAAGACGCAGACAGCGAGGCTGAGATGGTTCGCACATGTGAAGAGGAGATACACGGATGCCAGAGTGCAGAAGTGTGAGAGGTTGGCTAGGGGTAGTTTCAGAAGAGGTAAAGGTAGTGCGAGAAGTATAAGGGAGATGTGATTAGATAGGACATGACACAATTGCAGCTTAATGAGGACATAACCTTAGATAGGAGGTTGGGGAGGACATGGAGTAGGGTTTTAAGTGAGTGTAGTGTTGCTTACCCTTCCATACTAGTCGTCGTATTTCTCCTATGGTTTCTTGTCCATCAATTTTTGTTACTATCTACTGTCTCTTGTACTTCGATTAGCGCACATTTTTTGGAGTAATTACTGTTCCTTTTTTTTTTCTGAATGCTGTCATTCTCTTTGTAGTATTTTGGCATGATCCTTTCACTTCAGTTATTTCTTTTTTCGATCTGCTTTGATATCTTTTCCTTGAGCCGAGAGCCTATCAGAAATAGTCTTACTACCTCCTTTGGCAGGGGTAAGGTCAGTGTACACTCCACCCTCTCCAGACAGCACAAAGGTTGTGTCGTTGATTAGTACAAGGTTACCTTTCTCAAAAAAATAGATTCCCCACACGCCAACTCTTATTTTGATGAGAAGATGAATTATAATGCGTTAAGTGTGGAGTGAAAATTTAAATTCACAAAGAAGAACAAAATATCCTATATAGCACAACAGAAGGAAAGAACATCACATCAGAAGGAAATTGCTAAGAGGCCTCATCTATGATCAACTAAAGCTATTGTTTAAAATAATGGACACGCACAGAGAGAGACCAAGAACATTATTTGTACTGGATAGGAAGGTTGATCAATCAACCATGTCCTAGTATATATTTAAAAAGTTATACAGACAAACTTCTCTATAATGGCAGGCAAAAGCGTTCGTCTGTATATTTCATGGATGTTATGTGTATACTGACATTTGATGTTTAAATCTCTTTCAGTTGTTATAAACAGAAGTAGCAGAAAATCAGTTTCATGATTTTGTATACCAAAAAGAAGGAATGTATTTGTTAACAAGTTTAACCAAAAAAATAAAAAGAGTACGACATACCCAGCGTATTCCCACAAAGTGGGATCTGGGGAGGGTAGAGGGTACGCAGTCCGTACCTCTACCTCAGAGGTGAGGCAGAAAGGTTGTTTCCGATAGACCCCCGGTTTGAGACAAAAACAGCCTAGGAAAGGACGTAATAGAAGAACAAGTAACAATAGGCAGTAAAAAATCATCAATAGTAACAGAAACAAGACTACCACGAAATACTACTACAATCAATCTACCCGAAACAACAAGCATCAATCAAACTCCAAGAACAAGAAATTACAAGTGTGGCACTACAACTAGAGTATGGACTACAAGACAAACCACTCCTACCTACTAGCATAGACGCCCTCCTTCCTACTAACCTACTACCCTAATTTGCATCCTCCACAACTTCCTATCTAGGCTCATGTCCTCGGTAAGTTGTAACTGCGCAATGTCTAATCACCTCTCTCCAATATTTCTTTGGTCTACCTCTAACTCTCCTGATTCATCTTGTTCCTTCTTTAAGTTCCTGGTAGCTCAATATTGAAGACATTGAAAAGATACATGCTCCATGCACAAAATAAATACAGAATGCACCATTGATAGCCAACACAATCACACAAAATAAATTGCTTAGCCTGTGAAATTACTGGTCTTTTGTCATATACAGAACCCATCCAGAATTATTATTTATAATATATAATATCAAATCAATAAACATAATTAGTAGTGGAATAATCTTTAAATGGTTAGCCGGAGAGGAAGCCAGACTATTCTGGCACATCTCCAATACATCGGAAAGAAATTCCTCAAAATTTTCACTCTGGACAAAACATTCACATTTCACTCTTTTATTGTTATCACATTCCCTTTTGACAAAGCATTCACGTTAACACTTGTCATCATTTGCGCTTTTGACAAACATTTAAAACCTTTTGTCAAGGAAAATGTAGCCTTCTCCGTTTCTTCATATCCATTATGTTGAAACGTGGGGGTTCACCACCTTATAAAGGACCAGGTCCCATAGAGTCAGATACAGGAAATAAAGCAGTAAGGAAATAAAACTTGCAAGAAAGTAAAGAACACAATGATTTAATATGGAAACCTCCTTGCTCAAGGGAGCAAAAACCACGGTTTGCCCTCACAAACACTCAAGAATCCACTATAATCAAACACAGAATCAATCAGCACATTTGCAAGCTTCGTTTTCTTTCTAGCAAAGTAGTTATCTAAATTTTCTTTAATATCAAAAATAGTTACCTCATTTTCTTCATCTTCAGTGCTTTCCATAAGAGCAAACAAGGAGACAAAAATGACATTCTAACTCTCCACTGCCAACATAGAAACATCTTCAAGCTTTTCATCCTTCTAAGATTCACTGGAGGAATCTCCCCAGACAGCTAAAGCCTGTTTCACTGCATAATTAGTTGCAGCTTTTCTTCTTGACTTTTCAGGGACTTGGTCCTTCTTCTTTCCTTTGTCACCTCCAAACTTTAGATATTCTTGATAATTCAGTTTGTGCATTGGGCAATCTTTGATGAAAGGCCCAGGTTTTCCACATTAGTGGCAAACTTCAACTGTACCTCCCTTTTGCTGCTACATCCTCTTCTTTGAAACTGACCACTTTTCTTTATTGCTCTAACAATCTTTTTTGCCAAATAGGCAACATCAGTGTCCTCACTTGAATCAGACTTCGAAACCTTCAATGCCAGAGATTTTTCTCTTTTTGCTTCCTTTTTCTCTAGCCCTTACTGCTTCTTGAGTTCATGAGTCTTCAGATTAACAATAAGTTCTTCTATTGTGAGAGTTTTCAAATTTCTTGCCTCAGTAATAGCATATACTTTGCTTTCCCAGGATTTAGGAAGAACTCCCAGAATTTTTCTCACCTGTTTATACAAAAGAATAACTTCTCCTAAGCAGTGGAACTCATTGGTGATTGAAGTGAATCTGGTATGCATCTCTTGGATAGTTTCTCCTTCTTTCATGGTGAAGGTTTCATATTGAGTAGTTAGCATATCAACTTTTGAATCATTCACATCAGTGGTTCCTTCATGAGCAGTCCTCATGCAATCCCAGATTTCTTTAGCATTTTCACAAGCAGAATTCCTGTTATATTTATCAGGTCCTATGCCACAGACAAGAAATTTCTTTGCCTTGTAATTCTTCTCAGCTTTCTTTCAATCTTCATCATCAAACTCTCTTCTAGTTTTAACAATCATCCTTGTTATGTCTCCTTCTTTGACCTCTCTAACTGAAACATGAGGACTATCAAAGTATTACATCCATCAGCTCACTGTCCTCAGCCATAATGAAGTCATACATCCTAGCTTTCCACCACCCATAATACTGTCCATTAAAGCGGGGTGGTCTAGTGGTAGATTGCCCTTTTTCCAGATTAGGTGGAGCAGTCATGATCAATAAATCACTCTATGTATGAACATTTTAGAGTGTCCTTGCTCTAATACCAATTGTTGTAACGTGGGGGTGCACCACCTTATAAGGGACCAGGTCCTTTAGAGGTAGATACAGGCAATAAAGCAGTAAAGCAATAAGGAAATAAAACTTTGAAGGAAAGTAAAGAACACGATGACTTAACGTGGAAACCTCCTTGCTCAAGGGAGGAGAAACCACGGCTTGCCCTCACAAGCACTCAAGAATCCACTATAACCAAACTCATAATTACAGACTCCATTGGAACTTAACTCTAAGCTCCTTTAATTTGTAACAACTCTATTACAACTCTCCTTGACAACTTTGTCAAGATCTCTTCTCAATATTGATAAACTCTAACCAATATCAACTCACATAACTCTACCTAAGCACTCTAAAGACACAAGAAAAGCAGTACTCTTATAAGACGAGTAATTCGATTAAAGACCAAGACTTGACTCAAGAACAATTACTCTCTCAGCACAGAAACTTGGAACTTGAGCAATATTGAGTTTTTACCATTTTTCTTCTTGAATAACCAAATTGCAAAAACTATTGAATTGAGAAGCATTCTTTTCTATTTATAGCTGGATAATGATTAGGGTAGAGTTTCGATTGGGCCAGGTGTCCTGATTGATACACAACTCACCTGCGCAATTTGTTAAACTAACAAACAAAACTGCATAGTCAAGTGACAGTTGTATGTTTTCATGACGACCAGGGACCTGGTCCCTTGTTGTCAGTTGATCATCATCAAAACAAGATATAGCACATTACGAAGAAACCAACTAGATTTCAATCAAAAGTTCACCAAATTGTATTCATATCAGAAGAAAACAACTGAATAAAGAAGAAATTGCATGACGTATCATGAGTGAGTCTTTAAAACCAGACAACTCGCATGAATGCAAATTAGTTTATTAGCAGTTTTATATGATCAAATGTTATTCCTATTGAATGGAGATCTGAACTCTTGCTAACTAAGATGGGCAGACATATTGGCTTAATGAAGTGGATAAAAGAAATTGCAAACTGAACTGAAAAGAAACAATCGCACAAATAATGTGGACAAATAAAAACAAGGAAAAGGTCAGGATCTGGATTTTCAGAATTTTTGGTCAAGATGTAGAAAGAGTGGTTTTGCTTTGGTAAACAATTGGACATCTGAGGTTGCTGCCAGAGAAAGAAGATGCTGTGTCATGGAAAGGGGACAAGAACGACAAGTTCACTGTAAGATCCTGCTACAATGGTCTGTCAAAAGGACCAAATGCTAAAGTAAATCGAACTGGAGTGATCAGTGCTGCAGTTTTTGATTGCACTGCTATTAGTTTGCCTGCCTAACACAAGCTAACCTACAAAGAAGAGGTTATAGTATTAGCAATAGATGATATTTATGTCATCACAAGCTGAATCTCCAGAACACTTGTTACTGTTATGTCTATTCATTGGAAGTATGGTCCATCTTAATGACTATACTTTGGATGAAATGGATGACCTCTTAATCTGTGGTAAATGCAGTGAGAAGCTAGAGTGATCAGTGGATACGAAGGGAGATCAAATGCATCTCGAAGACTGTTTCTGCGCAAGTTTGGGATATTTGGAAGCGTAGGAACTATAGGTGCGTTAAGAGAAAAATATTAATCTCTACCATGTATCAGATTTAGAGATTTGCAGTCTCTATGCTGGTGGTGTAATATGAAAGATACGTAAGACGCAAATGTTTTCTGGACTTTCCAAACTCATTACAAATGTAAGGTCTAGATATCCTTGTTATTGTACGTGTTAGCACATTCTTGGTGCATAGCAATAAAATCCACCTTCTATCCCAAAAATTTTGAAAACAAGATGAATATGCTATTCTAACCTTTAGAGGTATTAGCGTCCACACCAGCCAATGGAGTTCCATAGACACGAGGAACTTGTTCAATGCTATTCTGTCTTTGGTGAAAAATATCTATATTTGGAGGTCTATCATCCACCTTACTCTTTGATGTTGAAGCACCTGCACGAGTAAGTGAAATGTAACAATATCAAGGCAATTTTCCAAATATCCCATAAAGTACTCCCATTAAGTGAAAATGATTTTTATTGTTCTTTTTTTTTCAGCTTTGCCTGTAAAATTTGATCATTGAGGATAGAGATGCAGCAGAACTTGGCTTAAAACGGTTAGACAAGCACCAAAAGCGAACAAACAAATAAGAAATCTTGTTTACATTCAGTTAATTCAATTTATTATTTGGTAAGGGAAAAATTCTTCTGAAAATATCAAAAGAAATTGGAAATGTGTCCCCCTTCTCCAACAAAGTGATGCGAAAAAGATCAAGGAAGCCGTGGAAACAAACTCGGGAAAAAATGCACGGTAGGGCTGTGTATGATAGACACGATGTTGTCTGACACTTCCCTGGCCCTCTTACTGCTCTGATCTGTGTGTTTTTTTTACAATGTGTCAAACCAGATAGGTCAACAACTTCTCCCTCGGATATCCCTCTTTCCTTTCGGCGGTCAACTTGACCACATTCTAAGCAAAAACTACAATGACAACCACTATGCCTCAATCTCAAATAAATCGAGGTCGGCTATATGAATTTCTACTTTCAACATTTAAGCTAAATTATGTCATCATCATACCAAATAAAATTGAAAAATAAGATAAAATAATTATTTATACAATATTAAAAGTGAAAAGGTCCTTATAAAAGTGATTTGAAGTTTATTCCCTTCACTAAATGATTCCGCAAAAGACAAAACGGTCATTTATTTTTTATTGAGAAAAACTAAAATTGCCGTGTATATACAACTTCCCTGTCTTTAATTAGATTAAGATTCTTTAAATATTTTCTTGCTTAGGAATTTGCTGCCGTGTTGCTTATTTGGTTAGAATTTGGATCAACTTAAGTCTAGGTTATTAGATTTAGGATTCTTTTATTGTCAATTAATATTTATGTTGCTTTTTCTCTTTGTTTATTTTAAAAATTCAATTTAGGTTTCTAGTATTTAAAACCATTTTAAGAGGAAAAATATGGAGAATTAATATTGATAGATTTTCTTTTTTCTTATCTATATGAAAAAAAGAGTCCTAAAATATATGGTAAGGAAAAAATTTGAAAAATATTGATATATTTCTTTTCCTTAATAAAATATTAGGGGATTAATGTATATATGGAAAATTAATGTGAAAAAGAGTCCTAAAATATATGATAAAAGAAAAGAAGATAAATATCGATTTCTAAGTACCAACCAATTTTGATAGGCATCATACATTAGGTGGAAAAGTCTTTGATATGTACGTAAGGTAAACTTTCTAGAGAAAATTGAAGAATAGGTGTCTTTTTAATTCTTGAATGAAGGATTGTTGACATTGACCAACAGATAGGGTCAAACATTATTAGGAAACTTGATCAAGTTAATTGTGGACTTATTTAATATTTTCAAAACTTTTTAATCTTTTCAAAAATACAAATCAACCCAACCCACACCCTCTTCAATCCAAATCAACCACTCTCTCCTCTCTCTCAACAGCTTCTCTCAACTCTCTCCCAACCAACAGTTCTGCAAAATTTCTCCCTTCCACCCCCGACGACAAATAGTTGGGCTTCGAGTTCCCCTCTTCAATTCAATCAACCTGTCTCTCATCCCTCTCTCGACAGCTTCTCTCAACTCTCTCTCAACCAACTGTTCTGCAAATTTTTCATTTCAATCCTCGGCGACTTCAACATCCGAGTGCAAATAGTTGGGCTTCGAGTTCCTTTTCGACTTCAATCGACGTGACAGCCTTACTCTCCAGCCACAACAGCTTCGAATTCTTCATCGATCCTTTTCTTCTTTCACAGGTAAAAATTTATGGCCTTTTTAGTTTTGAAGAAAACGAGGAACTTGAGCCAACTTCTCTTATAGTATTGATTAACAATTTCAATATTTGTTGCACTAATTTGAAATGCGGTCTGAA
>NC_061111.1:84758781-84772659 GCF_002878395.1 Capsicum annuum
ACATGATATGACCAAGCCATCTCAAGAAACCTTCTGGCAAATATGGCCATTTTAATCTAATCTAATCTTGTATGACCGCATATCCATCTCAGTATGCCCATCTCTGCAAACACTCATCTTGTGGATATGTTGGATATAAGCGGCCCAACATTCACTATCATATAACATCGTGTGATCTTATAACTCTTCGATGAAAATGTCGTTAACTTTATCTATATGACCATTTAGATCTGCTCTACAAAGTTTGTTGGTCTCCTAGAATCCTTTGGATCAAAGTGTCCATATCCTCCCAAAACTTAGCTTTAGCTTCTGCATCTAATCCTATTTGCGGAGCACAGCTACAACTTTGATATCTCTTTTCTCATACAAGTCTTAATGCAATAATGATATCCCAAATTCATATTACCTCTACAAGCATATCTTTGAGTCTTGGTTCTACAATAATTCTCATTCATATTATTATCCATCCCACAATGCCAAAACCTTTCTTAACAGGTAAGTAATATTAATGTAAAAAAGTCCAGCACTAAGGTGAAATCATTACATCCAAAAAGAAAGAACGATAAAAGAAAAGCAAAACCCGAATAGTTGATACAAAAGCTTCTATGAGCTGCAATAGGGATTCAGTATCACTAACCAGCTCTATTTGACACCAAAAAGACAACATCATGATGCAATCAGATCAACTTTTTAAAAAAAAATTGTTCTCCTTTATATTTCTCTCTTTCCAAATACACCACCATATACTGTACAGACAGGTATGGTGTCCCAAATCTTTTTCCATCATGACACAAATTCAGCATCTGATCTTGGTAAGCTCCATCTCAAACCCGAGAAATTAAGATATATCTGCCAGATCAAAGAAATTGTACGGCAATGTGGAAAAAATGGTCAGAATGATTTAGCTTCTTTTCAACACATAGTATATATTTTTTTTGAGGTAAAGGTAACTTTGTATTTCACATGGGAAGCATCATCCAAAGAATGATAACTTGGTTAGTTACAACCCATAGGGCATTGAAAAAAAACAACTAGAACTCTAGTCTAGTCTAAGGCATTACAGTTTTCCTATGAAATCAACTACCAAGTCTATATCCCCCACAATATCTTGTTTACACCAAAAATAAAGAAGACTTATGCAGTTCATTTTGATCTTCTGGATGTTGTTTTTGCCTTCAAAACACCTTGCATTTCTTTCTTTCCATAAGATCTACCAAACACAAGCTGGGATTAGCTTCCACGAGTCTTCCTTAGAGTTTCTTCTACCAATTGACTCCCAATTCCTCAGCAGATCAATAGTGTCCTTAGGCATTGTCCAGCTTACTCCAAGCATACATAAGAACATGTTCCACAGATTTACAGCTATTTTGCAGTGTAGAAAGAGGTGGTTGTTTACCTCTGCTTCCTTGTCACAAAGAAAACACCTTGAGCAAATATGTAAACCGCTTCTCTGTAGTACTTCGTGGGTTAGGCAAGCTCTCCTAATCACCAACCAAATAAAACATGACACCTTCAAGGGGATTTTAATTTTCTAGACCAATTTTCAAGGCCAAATTCTGGTGGAAGAAAGGCTGGTGTTGTTCCAGTAGCATGATTTGACTGAGAAAACTCCCTTACTGTGCAGTTTCCAAAAAGGTTTGCTGGAAAGTATTCAAAGTTTCTAGGAGACTAGCTATTCTGTCTATCTCCCAATCATTTAAGGCTCTTCTAAAAATGAAGTTCCACCCATGTGGACTCCAAATCTGGGAGATAGTTTCATTCCTTTGGAGACTGAGGGTGTAGAGGTCAGGAAAGGTGATCTTTAAGCTTCCATCACCTATCCAGTGTTCGTTCCAGATCTGGATCTTCATACCATTTCCCACTTTGAAGGATATGTTGGTACTAAACTGTGGCCAGAGTCTTCTAATCGTTTTCCATAGCTTCATCCAAAAGTACCATCCACTTCTTTAGTTGTCCATTGATTCCGGAGTCCATACTTCTCTGTGATGAGTCTCTTCCATAGGGTCATGTCTTCAATGCAGAATTTCCACAACCATTTTTGCAACAGGCAGCTATTGTGGAGGCTGAGCTTCTTAATGCCTAAACCACCTTGTTTCTTATTGAGGGTAAGGGCATCCCACTTCACAAGATTGTAGCCTTTGTTCTCTTTATTCGCCTACCACAGAAAGTTCCTTCTCATTTGATTCATCCTTTTTTCAATGCTCTTTGGGATGGGGAACAAACTCATCATATAAGTGGGTAGAGCATCTAGGACAGATTTTATGAGGGTTAGTCTACCTCCCAAGGATAGATACTGACTCTTCCATCTTGATAACCTCTTACTACATCTCTCCATCATTGAGCTCCAGACTTCAAGTTCCTTGTTTTTTGCTCCCAATGGCAATCCGAGATAATTTGTGGGTAGAGAGGCAACTAGGCATCCAAGATTCATGGCCAGAAATTGCATATTTAGGACTTCATTGACTGGGTAGAGACAACTCTTATGCCAGTTCACATGAAGTCCTGATATGGCTTCAAAAATGGTCAGAATAACTCTCAGGTGTCTGACTTGTGACACCTCTACATCACATAGAATAAGAGCGTCATCCGCATACAAAAGGTGGGAAATTCTCATGGCATTTGCTCTATTATTTTGAGCTCTGAAACCTCTCAACCAACCATTTTCATTGGCTTTCCTGAGCATATGATTTAAGACCCTCCATAGCCAATATGAACAAGAAGGGTGAGAGAGGGTCGCCCTGTCTTAGCCCCCTCGGGGATTTAAAAAAACCTGCAGTGTCACCATTCAACAATAGGGAGAAACTCACATTAGAGATGGAAAATTTAACCCAATTTATCCATTTCCTGCCAAACCCCATGTCTTCAAGAATTTTGAGTAGATAAATCCAATTTACATGATCAAAGGCTTTTTCAATATCCAGCTTGCACAGATTGCAGGTGTTTTTTGTTTCACTCTGGCGTCTACCAGCTCGTTTGCCATAAGTGATGCATCCATTATCTGTCTCCCCTTCAAAAAGGCCATCTGGTGTTCATCTACTAGCTTACCCATGACAGACTTCAGTCTTTCAGTGAGAAGTTTTGAGATAATCTTGTAAGTCCCTCCTATTAAGCTTATAGGTCTGAAGATTTTTAATTCTTTGGCACCTGCTTTCTTTGGGATTAAGGCTATGAAGGTGGCATTCATAGAATTCTCAAAAAATTCCTTCTGGTGGAAGTTGTGGATGGTTTGCATTAAGTCAGTCTTTATCGTGTCCCAGCAGCCGTCTGGTCCGGGGGCCTAGTCCCCATCACAATTTTTTATTATGTGCAGTACCTCTAATTTTGAGAAGGGTCTTTGAAGCCATTCTTTTTCTTCATCAGAGATTCTGGGGCAGCCCTGTGGATTGAAAGGAGGGCTCCAGGGATCTGATTCTGAGTATAGCTTTTTGTAGAAGTCTATCATGGCTTCTTTTATAGCAGCAAGTTCCCGAATCTCCTCAACATTTACTATCAATCTATCAATGGTGTTGAATCTCCTATGTGATGTTGCCATTCTTTGGAAGAATTTTGTGTTGTTGTCCCCTTCTTTTAGCCATAAAACTCTTGATTTTTGTCTCTATCTGGATTCCTCATGTCCAGCCAGCTCTTTCAATTCAACCATTATAGTTGCTCTAATCATCATTTCATCTTCTGTCAGAACTCTGCTCTTCTGAATTAAGTCGATGTAAGCCAGTTCTTCAAGAAGGTTGTTCTTCTTGTTAATTAATTCACCAAAAGTAGTTCTGCTCCATTCTTTGAGTTTCAGTTTCAGCATCTTTAACTTGCTGCTGAACCTGAAATCAGGGCACCCCTCCACCTCAAAATCATTCCACCAGTTGTTTTCCAGTTCATTGAAGCCCTCCACCTTAAGCCACCAATTTTCGAACTTGAAATTTGATCTCCTTTTCTCCCAGTTTCCACATTCTAACATGATGGTATTGTGGTCAGAAGTAACTCTAGGCAGGATTCTTTTTCTGATGATTTTGAAAGTCTCTTCCCATTCTGAGAAGAAAAGAAATCTGTCCAGCCTAGCTGCACTAGGGTGGTTGATGCCTCTAAACTAAGTAAATTCCCCCCATATAGTTGAGGATCATGAAGTTCCATGTCCTCAACCCATCTAGAAAAATCGGACATCACATTAGTGATTCTGGAGCACCCCCTTCCTCCACCCCCTTCTTTCTGACATAAATCTGTTTGTGTTGAAGTCCCCACAACCGACCCAAGGTCCTTCACAAAGCTCTCTGGAGGCTGCAATTTCCTCCCAACATAGTAATTTTTCACTTCTAGTGTGTGGAACATAAATTCCAGTGAGATACCAGGTAAAAGAGTTGTGGGAGTGGATAAAACCATAAGTGATAAGAGTGTTGTCCTGTTCTACCAAATTCTGTTGTCCCATATAAATAGGATACCTCCACGGCTTCCCACAGCCTTTATCTCATCCATCTACAAAGCCATAACTACTTGGCTACCTCCTCAACTTTTTCGCTTATCTTTGTTTCTCGAAGGCAGTAAACATCTGCTTTCCATTTTTGAAATAAACTCTAAACAAGGTTCTTGTTTTCTATCTTGTTAAGTCCCCTTACATTCCATGTGACCAGGTTCACATTCATTTGTAAGAGAGACTAAGAGCTTTCCCCCTATTTCTGACACCTTTTACATGTTCATTAAGGCTGGATTGTAGGTTTTTCAATTCATTTTTTCCAATTCCCCTGCCCTTAGGCATGGTGACTATCTTTTTCTGTTCTTTCTTCTCCAGTAAAGTTTTCCTTTAATCAAGCTTGATGAGTAAAGTTAGTGTTTCCTCTTCGAAACCTTCGAAAGCCACTCCATATGTGTTACTTAGTTCGAGGATGTGAGAATTTACCCAATGAGAAGCCTCCATCTCAGTTACCTCTAGAGCTGCCGGAATTTGAGTAGTAACAGGCTCAACATTGTAAACCTGTTGCAATTGCATGTGGAGAGGGATGAGCTGGGTTATTTCGTCTGTTAACTCTTTAGATTGGTTGTCAGTCCCTTTCTCTTCAACACTCTTAAGAGACAACATCGAGTTGCATGATCGGGGTCCCTGTTATTGCTTTCATCGGACTTTCTATGTTGTCGGAATCTGGAGAGGAAGCTTCCAAAGCAATGAAGGATTCAAGAAATTTCGAAGTCAGTTCGCGAATGTTCTTCAATTCTTTAAGAGTACTGGAGGTACACTTCAGATGTTGTGGAATAAAAGAGGGAGGAGGTGTGCTCTGGACTTCGGAAATAAGTTTTGGGCCAAAATTACTTAGACCCCCTGAATTGAGTTTAACCCGGCCCAGAGAATTTAAATTTTCTCCAGTAGCTGTCCCACTTGACTCAGCATTGGCATGTCTTATCACAGCTGTCCCACTTGACTCAACATTTGCATGAGCTATCACAGTTGTCCCATCTGCGGGCATTGCAGATGGCAGACTGCCAATCTCAGTCATCCCTTTATCCATGGGGTAAAGACCCGGTGACTGCTGGTTATTGGGATTCAAATTCCCACCATATCCGATGACCACCATTGCCGGAAGTTCAGTCCAGATTTGCATGGTGAAGGTGATTCTGTGGCAACAGAGATCTCCTTTGGAACTTTGCTGCCGCCTCCATGGATTCTGATTCTCGCCTATTTGAGATGGTTTCGGAGGGTCATCTCTTCCTCTGTTTCAATCTATCCACCGCAATGATCTCCGATGGCCTTGAAGGTTTTTGGGGCCCAGAGGCGAAGAGGAAGCCCTACGATCTTGATCCAAGTGGAATTTGGTTTGTCTTTTGGTTCAAAGGTGCCCGACATTGGGTCCACCATTGAAGCTTGAGCAGCATTGTTTTCCACATCCAATCACCGGAAAAAACTTGCTCCGCTGTGATCCTGGAGGCAAATTCGAAAAGGAGACCCTTGTCCATTTCATAAATATTTAGGCCATGCGTTTGCTTCCATAAGTTGCTGGCCCATCTCCATATTTCTGACAGTGTCGGATAGGAATTGGCTCCATTTTCAAAGAAACCGACCAAACTCTTCTTTAATACATCATTATGGGAGGGCAACAAGCCACTAATGCAGATGGCATTCCCTTTCTTAAATGCTTGGAGGTACTCTGAATTATTTTCTGCCCTGTTACACCATTTACTGTTTTTGACTGCCTCAGCAAAAAGTAGTCTGTCTTCTGTAAATCTAAGGTTGTCACTGTTGATCTCTCTTTTTTTTTTTTGTCAATGAATGCCCTAATTTTCTCGGCAATGTAGTCCCAGCCTGAGTTGAAGAACAGTTCTGGGATGATGATGACTGACCTCCTTCTGCCCCTTACATTAATGAGACTAATGTATCTACCGAATTTATTGAAGTTCCTAGCACAAAATATTTCTAACAGAGTTTCTTTCTTCCACCTTTTGACTACATTTCCTTTTGTCCTAGAAGCTTCAGACAGAAACTGAACGATCCATTCCATTGTCTTCTTGGAGAAGGATGGTCTTGTGATGGTGTTTCTACTTCTTTTGGTCCATTCGTACCAATCTCCTGACCGGGTAATGTTGAAAGACTTGAATCCAATAGCAAAATACATAATGTTCTCCATAATGAAGGAAAAAGAGAGAGGAGAGAGAAGGAGGATTAAAGGGGAAGAGAGAGAGAAATCCGGTGATCGGAAGGATCACCGGAGGAAAGAGGTGGGGTAGTTTTTTATGTGGGAGAGTTCTATTTCCATATAGTATCTATTGTTAGGTGTATTCCTCTTCTTTGCAAATTATCTTGAGTCAAGTATGCTTCTTTCGTAATCAAACGCACAGAACACATAACTTTTGTTAGTTCTTTACTTTTCCTTATCTTCTTCCATGGACCATAAAAAATCTGATTAGAACCAGTGACTTGTGAGCAGTATATTGTTACATGAATGGACTGTGAATGAACCATTTCCCTGTCCCTTCCACAACACTTGACCATTATTGTCGTTCAAACGAGAAAAAGAGGAAAAGAGACTGAAAAAATCTGCAAGTCTTATAAGTACCCAGTCATTGGGATTTCTTCTGAAAGGATGTTCCAGCAGTTACCCTCCCTGCGTTGCGCGAAAGTGAGCCTGGGGTCTTGTGCAAGATTGTAGAGGATGGGTAATTGATCTCTAAGAGGTGAGTGTCCTAGCCAATTATCTTGTCACAGTTTGACTTTCCTTCCATTCCTTCTATGATATAAAGAATCTCTAATTTTTCTCAAAACACCACTTTCTGAGGTGAAGAGTGGAGGACCTAATTTTGAAACCCATTCATTCATTGTCCATACTTTGCTGTGATAACCTTTCTCTATAAAGTAGTTTCTTCGATGCTGAATCTCAATAGCCATTTCAATAGGAGGCTCCTATTTTACTTCTTTTTTTTATGTGACAATGGTAACGTGACTCCTATTTTGAATTTTTAGATTCCTGATACCCAAACCTCTTCCTTATTTCTTTGCAATGACAGAGTTCTATTTTACTAAGTTAAATGTTTTACATTCTCTATGCCCCTGCCATAGCATTACGCATCCCCTGAAAAAAGATACCACTTCTTCGTCTTTTCACGTCATTCTATCACAACCTGCCATATAGGATCTGCCTTATGTTTTGCTCCTAAAGGCAATCCCAGATACACTATGGGGAGACTCTCTATCCATTTGACAACAAAAACTAGATGCTAGGTCCTGTCATTTTTGCAATCCATTGACCAGAAGTTTATAACCCGTGTGACTTATCACTCCAGCCTTTTCCCCTGTTCATTTAAGAGTCACTTGGTAGCCATTTGGAGGTGAGTTATGCAGGTAACGTTTGGTGGCTAATTAGGAGGTAAATTCGTTCATGTATAAAATTAATATGGTGTTGGGTTTGCAGTTTAGTAACCTGCATAACTAATACATATTTATGTTATATTCCTTATCGAAAAATGTATACGTTATGAGGGAATCTATTTATTATTTTATGTAGGATCGAAGAAGAATAACTAATACATGAATAACTAATCTCTACATAACTAATACCTGCATAAAATAATACATACATTTCCTCATAGCTATCCCTACATTACTAATAACTGCATAACTCTTACCAGCTACCAAACAAACCCTTCATTTCCTATAGGCATGCAATATCAACTCTCCTCCTTTGTAGGGTATCCACTTATTACATTGCTTCCCTGTAAAATTGTTTATGTTTTAGCTTCCTACCCAGATCCAACTCTCTTGGACTTGCTTTTTACCCTCATCCATCCATGATGTGAGAAACCTTTGTTATTTTGCATCACATCAGAGATAATAAATTCCTCAACGGATAACAACATTTAGAAATGTAGAAACTACATGATGTAATAACTTTAAACGTTCCCATTTCAAAATATCAGTAAGCTACCAAATACATTATGGTCAAAGTCCATTCAGTTAATATGTGAAAGCAAAAAAAGAAAGAAAAAAAACAACTTGGTACCAGGAGTAATCAACTATCACAAACAAATGAACCCCAATTAAGATACAACTCTTGTCGAATATTAATAACATAATAAAATAAATATAGATACTCCCTCTCACCCAACTTACAATTTGTCCTTTGAGTTTGGTATTATTTATTGTTTCTTGTACTTCGATTATTGTATTATCTTGTTGTGGTTACTGTTTATGATTAGTTGTCATGTTGTCTATAGTACTGTTCCATGAATTCTTCACTTCCAATTATTCTTTTTCTGTACTGCTTTGGACGGTTTTTTTCCTTGAGCTGAGGGTCTATAAGAGGCAGCCTCTCTACATCCAAGGTAGGGGTAAGGTCTGGGTGCACTCTATCCTTTGTGGGATTACACTGGGTATGTTGTTGTTGTTTTCATCTCAGCCAACTTAGTAATCCTATTTCTAAATCTGAGATTGTCCAAAAATTATGTCCACATTTCTCTCTATTTGAGCTCCTCAACTCCCTAGATGTTTGAAAAGGGAGGTCCGACTTTTTACCTTTTAGATACTTCTACACAATTGAAATTATTTTTCAATATTGGTTTAATTATGAGTCCCACCTTTTGACTAAAAGGTTCAATTTTTCCGAAATGTTATTTTTACTTGCACTTGTGTACTCAATCAGTATAAATACAGTAAGTAAATTGTTGACATTTTACCTTATAAACATCCTCAAATAATAAAAGGAGGGGTCTATATTGGGAAAAAAGAAGTACTTTAGTGAACTTGAGGTTCAATAAGTTGAGCACAAAGTGCAATAAATTATGCATGAAATACAACAGCAAACAGCACCCAAAAGCTCATGGAGAGAAGTTCAAAACCCAAGAACAAATCAGTGATAAACGTAACAAAGGGGGTATTAAAGTAGATACTTCGAAATCCATATGATAGAATCATTAAGGAACTAACCAGAAGAGGGTAATACAGCAGGTGAAGGAAGTTTGTGGGCTGAGGATTGAGGAGCATTGAAATGGTCATAGGCGATATGGGCAGCATGATTTTGGGCTTCTTTGGAAGATCGGCATTGGTCCTTGGGTGACTCAAAGGAGACTCCATTCACTATAACAGTGGCTGTGAAACGAGGGTTGTGATCAGGTCCGTCTTTCTCCGTCGCGTACTCTGGCAAATTCCATGCGAACTGGTGGCAAAGCTCTTGTAGCTTCGTTTTGTACATTCTTTTTCAGTTTAGACTAAAAGGCAACTACACCTGCAGGTGGAGCTCAGCAATTACGCTTACTACAAGGAACACTGGTTTTTGAAGAATCTCCTGCTAAGAGGACTATAATTGTTGGGTAACAGGTTGTTTGGATGGTGGTTTTCTGTGGAATGGTACGGTATGAGTACCATGAAATGATGATTGTTTTGATTGATTTTTAAAAGACATGATACATAAATATTACTAACTTGATATTAAATTGTAATTTTGATCTTAAATATTGATAATGTTCAAATAAATTCTAAACTTAATACCAAATTATAATTTTGACCTTAAACATTAATAGTGCTCAAATAAGACTTTTAACTATTCAAAACCTGAATAAATATTACCTCCAATTTTACAATCTCATGCGTGAGTTTCACTCGCACCTACGTGGAAAGCTTATCCAATCACATAGTGCTACGTGTACTGACTTGGATATTTGTGTAATTTTGAATAGTTAAAGATCATATTTGTGCACTATCAAAGTTTTACTTTTTGTGTTAAAATAGCATCGTTTTTTTTATATTTATTATTATTATTATTTATTTATTTATTTATTTATTTATTTCTATAGCAGCAACACCTATCTTTTTTTTTATTAAAAAAAAAATTAATAGTAGGAATCGAATCCACGCAGTAGGCTAAAGAAGCGCCCAAGAAGAGCAAGTAACACCACTGGGCTATCTAAGTGTTTTGTTTCATGTGGTTCAACATTAATATACGTACATAAATATAGATTTTCTACCTTATATATACAACGCAATTTTTTTACCGAGGAGGTTCGGGTGAACCCCATGGTAACCACATAGGTCCGCCCCTGAGTTAATTTAATAATGTTTTGATAACATTAATTTAATAGTAACATTTTAATAACATTAATTTGATAACGTTAATTTAATATACTACTACTATTCTTAATAACGTTAATTTAATAATGTTTTATTAAAATTGTAATTTTTTTTATTATTAGTATAGTTTCATCTTTAATTTAATAGTTAAATAAATTATATTTAGATATATTATATAACATAAATTCTCTCTTTGCTTTATAATATATATACATACCCGCACGATTTTTTCGTATGAGGTTGGCCCACCTAATTAATAAATCTTCAATATTGCTTTTTTTTCGTAATGACAAAAGAAATTAGATGTTATTTTCATCTTTGAGTCAAAAATAATGAAAAAATAATAGTGAAAAGTCATTTAAAGGTCATATTTGTGCAGTTTTGAATAGTTAAAGGTCATATTTGTGCACTGTCAAAGTTTAAGGTCAAAATTATAATTTGGTGTTAAGTTTAGGGTCATATTTATGTATTATGCCCTTAGATTTTATGCTGGATGCGCCCAGTTTTGCGTGTTGAACACGCGTTTTGCCACGTAGGATGGGAGGTTATATTTGTGCAGTTTTGAATAGTTAAAGGTCATATTTGTGCACTGTCAAAGTTTAAGGTCAAAGTTATAATTTGGTGTCAAATTTAGCGTCATATTTATGTATTATGCCTTTTTAAAAGGTATGATATGGTAACATGATTTGGGAACCATGGAATAGGCCAATTTTTTAAACCACCGATTTGATGGTTTTGCATGATTTTTTTATTTATTTTTCCAACTATGACTTTATATAATATTTTCTATTCATATTTTACCCTTTATCCCATATTATTTACAACCTTAATATGCTATAATTTTTATGCATAAATCAAATCAAACAAAAAAATTATTATTAAATATTAGTGAATGATACAGTCTATTCAAACATAGTATTATAAAATACCATATTATACCATACATTATGAAACCATGACAGACCACCATCCAAACACGCTGTAAATGTCAAGAATAGAACTAATTGGATGGCTTCTAAATTTAACGCCTAAATAAAAAAAAATATTTACCTATTAATTAATATTTTTTAATAAAATTAGAGTAAATTATATAAATGATTCTCCACAATGAATAATAACTCCATATTTATAACTTTCAACTTTCATTTTTTTTATTTTTTATTTTTATTTTTTCTTTTCTCTTCTTCTTGTTGATTTTCTTAACCTTTACTTTTTTTTTTCTTTTTTACTCTCAACTTTTTTTTCTTTTATATTTTACTTTAATATTTTTGTTCTATTTAATTTTTCTCAACCTACTTTTTTTTCTTTACCTCTCAACATCTACTTTTATAAATATATATATATATATATCTTTCTTTGATTTTTGTTTTTTCTTTTCTTTTTTCTATTTTAAATTTTTCTCGACCTTTATTTTTATTTAATCATTTTTTATTTTTATCAATCTTTATTTATTTCCCATTCTCTCTCAACTTCTACATTTTCTTTAGTTTTTATTTTTTAGTATTTTTTTCATTTTCTTTTTTTCACAATTTTTATTTTTTTGTTCTTTTCTTCGATTTCTTTCATTCAAGTTACATCTCATGATCAAGAGTTGACACTATTACATTATAAAGGCGAGACTTATGACTTTCAAACAATAAGCTCTGTTTCATGGTTAAGAACCAAATTAGCGTTGATCTTTCAAGGACTAAAATTCAAGGTTGATACAAAGGGATCCAAGCCACGATCATCTCAAGAAGGTGTCATGCCTCGTACTTCTACCTAGCTTAAATTCATCCCAAAAATATTAAAGACTTGTTTTAAAGATGAATCCACTTTTATACATGTGGTATTTTCAAGATTTTCACTTTTAATCATATGAAAAAATTGAATAAGCTTTCCATCGACACCAAATTCACCCAAATCCAATACCCAGGCGAAGAGTTAAAGCCTTTTTAGTGAGACAGTGTATCACCTGAGCCATCAGTGCGTCGCAGAGACATCTTAAAAAAGTGTCATGTTTTGTCAGTTTTATTCTATTGAGTCCTGGGGGTACTTGTACCCGACAATTTAGCCATGTGCCTAGAGCTAGTGTCATGTTTTCATGATACTCTTGTCAAGCCATGAGCAGTAGAATTCAGTCAGTCATGTGACTCAGGAAAACTCAATGAACTTAGTATCAGTCCAGTCTCATTCAGTAATCTTAGTAATCTTATAAATCTCAGTGATGTCAGTCATCATGTCTCAGTAGTATTTCATCAGTCAACAAAAATCCAGTGAACTCAGTTCAATCTAGTTAATCAGTAAAATCAGTAACAGATTAGTCCAGCCTAGTATGAACTAGGAATTCAGTTCTATGTCTATTCAGTTGGGAGTAGGATTCATCACCAAGTGAACGCAAGTATGAGGACACACACTGTCAGCCAGTAGAGGGTGTGATCCTTAGTAGCAATCCCTGAGTTCCAAAACTATGCAGCCAGCGTAAGTTGAGATGTACCTTACGAGTTTATAGATTATGCACCTCATTTAAGTTATTCTACTAGGAGGGGTTGACGGAAGAGCTCCCTGTCAGAGAGGGTTTACTTACAGCTTGTCTTTACCCATGGCACGATATTGACACCTTTCCAGCTGGGGTTACAGGTTGGACTCCACCTGTTTAGTTTCAGGGCATGTCGGTGATATGCTAGATTTTTATAGCACATTTAAGACTTTTTAACTTGAAATAATTGTAAGTTCTTAAGTAATTATTGGTGTTTTTGGTGTTATTTCTTAAGATTTTGTAGGAAAGTCAAGATGCATGGAAATAAATAATAATGGAGCAAAAGAGTAAACTCTGGTACAAGTGAGCTAATATAAGTCTGACGATATTTCTTGTAAGCCGTCAGAGATGTGGTAAGCTACCAGAAAAAGGCGTCAGGAAGAACAGTGAAGAAGAGTTGCTGGATGAAGGTGACGACATTCTCAATATGTCGCCACAAGTATGGTAAGCCGTCAGAAGATACCGTTAAGTGGGACAGAACGTGGTGAAAATAGCTGAAGGTCTGACGACATTTGCTACACGCTGTCACTCCTCTGGTAAGCCGTCAGAGGATATCGTCAGAGTGAGGCAAAACAGGTTAAGAAGGAACGTCTTCTGACGACATATCTGAGACGCCGTCAGAAGCCTGACGATCAACACCAATATGCCGTCACCTAAATCTGAGCCCAGCTATGATTTTGTTATTTTATTTCCTTAATTAGGCTTTAGTATAAATAGCATCTTTTAGGGTTTTTAATTTATAATTCATCTATCAGACAATTAACCTAGGGAAGAGAGGCACGTAACATTGCTCTCTTACATCAATTATTCTTCTTGTTTTTATCAACTA
>NC_061111.1:84772759-84835334 GCF_002878395.1 Capsicum annuum
TTCTTGTTTTTATCAACTATTTTTGGGTTTCTACCTTGTGATTCAATCGAAGAAACTACTTGTTGTTTTCCATCTAATCGTAAGTTATCATTATCATAATGAATTCAACTTGTGATTTTGTTTATCAAATCATGAGCGGCTAATTTCATTAGCCGGGGTTATGGGATCCATGGATTAGGGTTTGATATGATACTTGGTGTTTAACGGATTCAAAGAGTAGTGAAACATCTTGAAATTCTATTGTTTTAACTGAAATCTAGTGGTTGCAAACATTAGGTTATGCCTTAGGTTTTATTTACTTCTAACGGAGAAATAGACTAGAGGACGTGAATTATCAACAGGGACTCGAAAGCTACCAACCTTCTGTTTAATGATTAATGCCATAACTGGATTAATCTACCTGAGATAACATCCTATTGGAAATAGATAAGTTAATTAGGTTCGAGAGAATTAGATAATAAATTGTCTGGTGAGGTCGAGAGATAAGTCAGATAGTATAATCGTTAGGGATATTCAGCTGTTCTAATCATTCTGAGAATTTCTAACATTAACTAGTATATGTCAATTCCCGAAACCCTTGGTAAACATAGCTCTAGTTTCCCATTTATATTAATTACAATCATTAATATTGAAGTGAAAACATTGCTTGATACTTTCAAAACCCCCATCTTAATTTATATTTTCGTACCATTTGTTTGAATTGAACTTGTAGCTATAGCTTCAAATTAGCTTAATTGCCACTCACATTGTTCCCTGTGGATTCAACCTCAACTCCAAAGTTGGGTAAATATATTGACGACGATCGCCTTACACTAATTTGAGGTGTAAGTTAAGTGTTATCAGTCGATTAGATGATTACCTCCCACAGTCTCAGTTTCAGATCCAGTCTCAGTAATAGAACTCAGTTCAGTTCTACAAAAAATCTAGGACTGTTAGATACAGTTAACTTAATACAGTATGGAACTCAGCTAGTTCCATCAGTATTAGGACTGTCAGATACAGTCACTCATGTTATTAGTACTCAGACTTAGTAATCAAGTTATCACGAACTCAGTTAATAGTATATTAATTATACGAAACCCATGTTATCAGTATTCAGTTTTAGGACTGTCAGATACAGTCAATCAGATCAGTTCTTCATAATCAGAACTGTCAAAAATAGTTTTTCCTCTATCAGTAATATAACATCAGTCTCTTAGTATCCAATAGACTCAGTCATCAGTATTCAATAATATAACATTGTCTCTCAGTAATATAACATCAGTCTCAGTCATCAGTATTCAGTCTCTCAGTATTCAGTAGACTTAGTCATCAGTATCAGTATTCAGTAGACTCAGTCATCAGTATTCAGTAGATTCATTCATCAGTACCAGTGTTTGTATGGTCTTAGTTACAGTTACGTATTCATGCATATATTCTCACATTCATGTTAAACAATCAGTTATTATTGTTCATGCATATGAACCATTGCATTTAGCCTACCTCACTTGCATACTAGTATATTTAATCGTACTGACGCATTTGCGCTATGGTGTTTTATACCATAGGTTTAAAAGCACGAGCTCCTAAGCATCCTTAGTAGATCAGACGTTCAGCAGCCAGATTGACAGTGAGTCCTTATCATTTGAGGATAACATTATTATTTTATTACTTTATTATTTTAGTAGTTCGGAGTTAGTTGGGGACATGTCCCATCAACTCCACAGTTTTTAGACAGTTTAGAGGCTTTCAGACTACAACATGTGTTCAGATAATTTATTTCAATTTTGGGTATTGTTATACCCCATTACAGACATTATTTTATATTCAGTATTAGTTCAGTTTTACAAGGAAATGGCTAGCAAGAGGTTGTATTTAGAAGTTAGGAAAGTACAGAGTGGGAGTGTGCATTCAGATCTTTGACTTATGTCAGCCCCCGTCATTTAACTATTAAAATTCAGTTGCCATCTTAGTTACAATTTCAGTATTCAGTACTTAGTAATTAGTGTTCAGTCTCAAAATTCAGTACTTCAGTACCAGTTTAAACCTTAGTTATCAGAAACTAGTATTCAGTCCCAGCTACAGTCTTAGTTACGGTTACAGTCTTAACTACCATCTCAGCTACAATTTTAGTCCCAGTCCTAGCCTAGTAATCGGGTCGGTAACTAATTTAGTTTCGGGTTTACTCAACCACAACATACAGTTATCAGTCACTCAGTTGTTAGCCTTCCAGTACCTCAGTTTACAAGACTATTCCAGAATCGTATTGTACTCCTGGTGTTGCATTCTCAAATAATACAATTACCCTCAGTTCATGCTCAGTATCTTATATCACTCAGCCAGTCCTTATCTTCTATGCATAACGCTCTGCAGTTACAGTCCAGTTATTCAAGACTAAGTACAGTTCTATCTTGCATACCTAGATATTCAGTTACAATTCAGTTCGTAGGTGCCTTGTGCATTGCTCTAGTTTCCCTTAATATCTTAGTTAAGTCAGTATTCTTTGAGGGATATAATGTCCCAAGGGGGAGATATTCTATTACCCCCGAGCTATCATGCCCTAAACCCTCTAATTTCCCTTTCTGTAACAAATCCAATTTGGAGTTGTGGGTACCCATAGGTTGACCCTCTATCTCCAATATCAACCGTAAGCCATGTAATAAATGGCTCAGTTCAATTCATGATACCCAGTTCACGTCACATGTTATAAACTCAGCCATGTTCTCATGATCTTATTCATGCGTGTTCAGAAAGGACCTCGAGAATAAGTCAGAAAATTTTGTATGTTTGAAAATCTCCCCCATAAAGAGAGTGAAGAGGTTCGGCAAGAAGGGAAAACTCAGTCCCCGATATATCGGTCCCTTCAAAATTCTTAGTTGTTTAGGCAAGCTAGCTAATGAGCTTGAGTTGCCTTCAGATATAGCCTTAGTTCATCCAGTTTTCCATATCTCTTTGCTCAAGAAGGGCATAAGTGACCCAACAGTTGTAGTCCCTATTCAGAGCATAGATATTCAGAACAACCTCTCATTTAAAGAAATTCCAGTCAAAATCCTTGACTACCAGATTCGTAGACTGAGGAACAAAGAGGTCCCTCTAGTCAAACATCTTTGGTAGAATCAGTCCATTGAGGAAGCTACTTGGGAAACAGAAGAAAACATGTGATCCAAGTACCCTTACCTCTTCTCCACAAACTCAGACTCAACCCAAGGTAATAAATTTTCTTAAACTTATCCAGTATCATGTTCAAATTTCAGTTACAAATATGGTATTCAGTTCCATGCTCAGTTTTCATTTCAAACTTGGTATCTTTACCCTTATATATTCATTCGCATGTTCATGAGTCAGTTCAGTCATGTATTCACTCATCAGATATGCGTGATCAGCTTATCAATACTCTTAGTCGTAAAATTATACATTAGATATGCATGCTCAGTATGAATCTCAGTAATGTCAGTCAGGCAGTCATGTTTCAATTGTTTATGTTCAGTATATACTTCAGCTAATCATTTGTCCCATCTTAATCAGTTTTATTCGAGGATGAATGTTTGCAAGGGAGAGATATTGTAATACCCCATACTTCTGCCTAGTTTAAATTCATCCCAAAGATGTCAAATACTTATTTAAAAGATGAATCTACTTTAATACATATGATATTTTCAAGATTTTCAGTTTTTATCATGTGGTAAATTGAATAAGCTTTCCATCGACACCAAATTTGTCCAAATCTGACACTCGAGCGAAGAGTTAGATCCTTTTTAGTGAAATAATGTATCACCTAAGCCATCAGCCCATCGCGGAGCCAGCTTAAATGACAATTGTCAATTTCCAGTATTGCTCTGGGATAGTGGTGCGTCGCGCTATACTTCTAGGTCACAAATAAAGTGGCAAAAAGATAGCTCCGCATCGCGCCACCATGGAATTTCCCATTTATCACTTTCCAGAGATACGACGCGATAGCGCTGCATCGTGCCAGGGGTCTAAATCGGGAAAATTTTCACAAAAATGAAAAAGATGCGTCCAGGTTAAAGAGGACAATTTCTCACCCCTATATATACCCAATAACACATGATTCAGGCATATTTCACCAAAAATATAGAGTTTCTCTCAAGCTTCTCTCAAGAATAAGCTAGGGTTTTCAATTGGGAATTCAAATTCAATACTCAAATTCAAGAACCTCTTTGTCAATCTTTGCTAAATCAAGAACTAAGGTATGAACCGTATTGATTCATGGATTTCTTTCATCCATGAAGCCCAAGAATCAAGTTTTAAATCTTTTATTGTGAATATTTTGTTGTGGGTTGATTATGTTCATGTGATTACGGTTGTATGATTCCCAAGTTGGAATCTTTATGTGTTGTTTATGAACCTATGCTAGTATGGGGTCTAAAACATGTGAAATTGAGTTAAAATATGGAGTTTTGTTGTATTAATTTGATGGTCATGCCTATGCCCTAAGTCATGCATCCTAGGTGTTTGATAAAATGCCTAAGAGTATAGAAATTATGCATTATAGCTTACTTGTGACCCAAGTGATAAATGCATGCTTTACCCTATGACTAAGAATGACTTCCATGATATTTTGTGCATTATGAATGGTTGAGGGAATGTCATTTCATGAGCCACATAGTTATCATAGTCCATGAGATTAGGTTGATGAAAGTATGACATGTTTATATGCAGTTCCATTTATGTACAAGACTATGATAACCATGTGGCTCTTGAAATCCCCAAATTAATGTATTATGAATTGTTGATAGTGGTCATGTGTTTAAGAAGTGTCATGTCTTGTTAGTTTCATGCTATTGAGTCTTGGGGGTACTTGTACCCGACAATTTAGCTGTGTGCCTAGATCCAGTGTCATGTTTTCATGATACTCTCAGTCAAGCCATGATCAGTAGAATTCAGTTAGTCATGTGACTCAGGAAAACTCAGTAAACTCAGTATCAGTCTAGTCTCATTCAGTAATCTTAGTAATCTTAGAAATCTCAATGATCTCAGTCAGTCATCATGTCTCAGTAGTATTTCATCAGTCAATGGAAATCCAGTGTAATCAGTTCAATCTAGTTAATCAGTAAAATCAGTAACAAATCAGTCCAGCCTAGTATGAACTAGGAAATCAGTTCTGTGTCTATGCATTTGGGAGTAGGATTCATCACCGAGTGAACCCAGGGATGAGGACGCACACTGTCAGCCAGTAGAGGGTGTGATCATTAGTAGCAATCCCTGCATTCCTGAACTATGTAGCCAGTGTAGGTTGAGATGTACCTTACGAGTCTAGGGATTATACACCTCATTTGATATTTCCTACCACTAGGGGTCGATGGAAGAGCTCCCTGTCAGAGAGGGTTTACTCACAGCTTGTCTTTATCCGTAGCAAGGTACTAACACCCTTTCATTTGGGGTTACAGGTTGAAACCCCCCAGTTCAGTTTCGGGGTATATCAGCTAGATGATTACCTCCCACAGTCTTAGTTTTAGATCTAGTCTCAGTAATGGAACTCAGTTTAGTTCTACAGAAATCCAGGATTGTTAGATACAGTCAACTTAGTACAGTGCAAAACTCAGCTAGTTTCATCAGTATCAGGATTATCAGATATAGTCACTCATGTTATCAGTACTCAGACTTCGTAATCAAGTTATCACGAACTCATGTAATAGTATATTAATTATACAAAACCCATGTTGTTAGTATTCAGTTTTAGGACTGTCAGATACAGTCAATCAGATCAGTTCTTCATGATCAGAACTGTTAAAAATAGTTTTTCCTCTATCACTAATATAATATCAGTCTCTCAGTATTCAGTAGACTCACTCGGAAGTATCAGTAAACTCAAACGTCAGTATATCAGTACTCAGAACCTCGTACTAGTGTCAGTATGGTGCTAGTTACAGTTACGTATTCATGCATGTATTTTCATATTCATGTTATACAGTCAGTTATTATTATTCATGTATATGAACCATTGAATTTAGCCTACCTCACTTGCATACCAGTACATTTAATTATACTGATGCATTTGCACTATAGTGTTTTATACCATAGGTTTAGAAGCACGAGCTCCCGAGCATCCTTAGTAGATCAGTTGTTCAGCATTCAGACTGAAAGTAAGTCCTCATTATTCGAGGATAAAATAATTATTTTATTACTTTATTATTTCAGTAGTTCAGAGTTAGTTGGGGATATGTCCCATCAACTCTACAGTTTTCAGACAGTTTAGAGTCTTTCAGACTACAACATATTTTTAGACAGTTTATTTCAGTTTTGGGTATTACTATACCATATTACAGACTTTGTTTTATATTCAGTATTAGTTAAGTTTTGAAACTTATGGCCTTACAACTTTTATTCTGCATATTTACAATATATTATTCAATGCTCAGTTACAGATATCAGTCATGGGTTAGCTTGTGGTCCTTTGGGGTCATGAGCATCGTGTAGCATTTTGACTACCAGATTCAGGGCGTTAAAGAAGGCAAATATTTATGTGGAGTGTCCTTTTCAACTTCCAAGAGCTTAATACCATATATGGAGGATAAGTTGGAGCCAGGAGCCAAATTCAACTCAAAACTTTAATAAAAAAGTAAGACCGAGAACTACAAATACTCTAATGATTATTCATGAACTTAGATATGTTTCAAGCTATCTTTATGCTATTTAAGAAGTCTTTTCGAGTGCTCAATGCATAAAAGAAGGGCTAGGGCCATTGGATAGGTCATTGAAGGGTAAAAAAACCTGAAGGAATTCTATTTTGACCTACAACCTGACCTGTGTGAGTAACTTATCCACCTACTCCAGAAAGTGATGTATCTATGCCAGCAAGTGATGCATCTACGCCAACAGATGTCCATATACATGGGCATGTGTACCAAAATGGCCATCTTACTTATTTTATTGAATTTGGTCACTTTTGGACCCATGTATGTATAAATTGCCCATGGGAATAAATATTAGTTCCCTTAGCTTATTTTCTTATTTTTTGATGAATATTGATGTTATGAAACTCTTGAGAGGGATTATAGCTTAACAAAGCTTGTATTGACTTTTGTCTAAAAACGGGGGTTGCGAGGGCATCACAATTCCCTTATAGTCGTTATTAAGAATTAGGTGCTTTTTTGGATTAATCTTTTGAGGTTATTGGATTTAATATATCTTTTAGGTTTGTTTGATTTTCTTTGTTTGTGCCTATCTATTTATCTTAATTTATCTATCCTTTACTTTATATAGTTACACTCTATCATTTCTTTAGTTTTTGTGTTTGTTTTGACTTCTGTATTTTTGGATTATATCATTTTGTATCATATCAAGGCTTAGATTCTTTCTTAAGATTTAGTCTTGGTAAAGTTACCTTCAAAAATAAAAAAGCAGTAGAAAAACATTTTTTTTACAAAACCCCCAGATAGATTTTGTGTTTGTTGAGTCTTCTTCGTAGTTTCTATACTAGGTTTCTTTCATCTAGTATTATTTCAGTCGGAATCTTGAGTTTTGGGCTCTAGGTGATTTCAGTCAGAATCTTGAGTTTTGGGCTTTGTTTGAGCGCATTTAAAGAAACCCAATTGATCTATCCTTGAATTTGAAGAAAAAGAGAAGTGGGTTCTTAGATCTACTAAGTTTGGGTTAAGATTGAAGGTTGAAATTACTTGAAAGGTGTTCTCTATGTTGAAAGGAACTTAGGTTTAAACGTTGGTGTTATTTGGAGAGGTTTAAAAATCCATCATTTTTCTTAGTTTAAAGATTGAAGAATCATTAAGTGGATTGAAAAATTTGGAAGTTTTGATGATGATTTGAAGTGTAATGATGGTTGTAAAGTTTTCCTCGTGATGAGGAGAGCCTATATTTAAAATTTCATTCAATTTCAGCCAAAATAAAGAAGTTGTGCATTTTGGATCTTCAAATTGTTCTTGGTGTTCTTGACGCTATTTGTATCTTCAAGAAGAAGATTCATTCAAAAAGTGTTTAGATCCATAAAAAGAGAGAGAAAAGTGTTTGGGTGTTAGTACAAAAGAATATCCTAAAAAAAGGAAATATTCTAGGAGAGAGAACCTAAAAGGGCCTACAAAAAAGTGAAATTCGGAGTTTCTAGGTGGTTTGCCCAGGGAACTGCACCCCCATCTGTGTGAGCAAATGACTTAGCAGGTCAGTCCAACATCTTCTCTTTCACCTGCGAAGTCCACATACATGGGCAAGTCATACGATGCGCCTGTACTCTTCCAAAACACACTTCAACCATCCCAAATTCCATTTTACTCAGGTTCCAACATCTTAATTTGATTTCTTGATTCCTTATTTCAATTTTTGATTCTTAAACTAATTAACAACTAGTAATTCATCTAGTTAGTTTATTAATTGGTTCTTTTTAGTCCGTTATCTTTCATCACCTATTTCTTTTTGTGTTTTTCTAATTTTATTTTGTAGTTAACTTCTTAATTCAATTCCTTTTGTTTATAATTGAGTCATCCGTCTTTCCTTAATTAAGAATCTATTTCGGCCAAGAGTAGCAATCAACACCTTGTGTACTACCGAAGTATAGGCAATCGTCAACACAAGTCGATCCAATTGTGAGGCAATCAAAGGTGTGTAAACATGAGTGATTGTGAGCTTTATTTAGCTAAGACTAAAATTTTTGTTGTCTTTGTTGAGTGTTTAAATTTCTAGGTACAATGGCTTCGAAGAAAGAAACTCAAAATCTCATAAGTGGTGACACATTGAAAGATATATGGGAAAAGATTAAGGTATAAACCAAATAATAGGTGTGATTGAAGGTCATCTAACCTCCATAGAAGGTAGTATGTCAAGCATGGAAGGTAAAGTAACAAACATTGAAGAGTTTATTAACTCTATTGAAAAAATCCATGTGCCCCAACCTATAAAGCAAATTTTAAGATCTTGGAAGAAAATGATGAACATTTGGAGTTAGCTTGGAGCTAATCTTGTGCATTAAGGCACGTAGTATGGGAACCTTTGAAAAAAAAACTTGGCCAAAGCAAAAACCTATGTCATACATGGTTTGAGATGATGGAAAATGTATCTTCCTTGGATATTGATGGGGAGAAAAGTATTAATACCATGTTGTGTACACTTGTTGATCAAATAAACACCCTACACAAAGACACCTTGAGCCTTACAAGCTCAAATAGTGTGAAGAGAATGGCTTAATTGAGGTGATTGAGCAAGCAATCATTTAATCTAGAGTGTGCAAGTATTAAGATGAAATACAATGTGATGTAATGCCCTTGAGAGAATGTCATATGATGCTTGGTAAACCATGGAAAGATGCTAGGTCGGTCTAATATTAGAGAAGTCCAACAATACATAATTATGTTTAGAGGTCAAAGGACATTCTTGAGCCCTTAACACCCGAGCAAGTGAGTAGGGACTATGAGATTATGAGAGGGTTCGGGGAAGTATTAAAGAATAAGGGAGATGAGAAGAGGGAAAGGGAATTGTCCCTTGTACAACGAAGAAAAATCTTGGTTCAAAGAAGGAGTTGGCTAATATTGATAAGCCAAGGATTTATTTGAAAGAAGTGGACAATGAATATTTAATTATGGGACTTGTCAACACTGATCCGTTGTTACCCACTGACTATGTTAATTGCATTTTACCTAGTATCACCCCTTGTTTTGTGCAGGTTCAAGAATAAATACGTCCAAAGAAAGATCTAAGGGGAATTCCTTACGAATATATCTTGAATACCTAACGAAGTTCTTGGCTAAGATTCCAACTTCGGGAAGAGTGATGAAGATTTGACTAAGGGGAGTAAACTTGACAAACTCCCATGTGATTAAAACTTCCCAAATGAGCAAATGAGCTCCCATGATGAACACCAATGTGAAGACCATACTTCGTACGAGCTACAAGGTAACAATGCTAACCCTTGCACTTCTCTAAACTTAAAATGTCATGATATGTCTAGTAGCCTAGTAAGTGTGATTGGTGCCTTATTAAGTGTAGGTTTAGTGAGTCTTCCCTTTGTGATACTCTTTGTTGTGCTAAGTGGCATAAAGATTAAGCTCTTATTGTGAGTTTATGATGTGGCGTGGAAACACAATACTTTTGATGCTTAAAACTTAGAATTTATACGTGAACTTAGGGTATTTTGTTAGATATAATGCACTTTGGTGTGAATTACAGGTAAAATAGGTTTGTAACATTATTTGAACGAAAAGAGAAGAAAAAGACCTGAAAAAGACTAACTCCGATCAGTATATGAGTCTGCCCTTGCGTCGTAACCATTCGATATGATTCGTATGAAAAACAGAACCAAAAGCCAAATTGAGAAACCAAGTATGAAAAACATACGACTCAAGTATCCCAGTCGTAAGGCAGGATACAAATCATATACTGAAGCCGTGAGTATAACAGAGTTCAGGTTACTATCCAGAATTGAAGTATCAGAAGTATATGAGTCAAAAATCTAAGTACGACTTGTATAGGGATATCGTAGACCAACCAGTGTTCAAGATCAGAAAAGAATGAAGTCCTAAGTGGTTACGGATCAAGGACACGAGTCATATACATAGTTACAACTCGTAAGCCAAAGTCATAAACTGGGCAGAGAATTGAAGTCATGGGAAGATTAGACACTGGAATGGTTACGACAAGGCAGAGTAGGACTCGTAAGCCGAGGATATGAGTGAAGATTGAGTCATACCGACTGCCGACTTAACTTTACCTTTCCCATTTTTAATAGGATTTTTATGTTATTTTGAGATACTATAAATATCCTAGGCTTAATCTTTATTAGGTTACACGCAGTGACATTCTTTTATACACAACTACATATTATTACATACTTTTACAGTTATTCTTGAGATTTGAGGGTTTTATTCAATTAAAGACTTTGGAGTTTATTCATCTTACTCTTGTGAAATTGATTTTATGTGTTCTTCATTGATAATCATGAATTCTTGCACAAACATGAGCGACTAATCTCCTTAGCTAGGGTTGTGGGAACCCTAGCAGATTAGCTACGTAGAGAAAGTGTGAAACACATATATTCTAGGGTTTATGAATATATCTTAATTCTTCTTCTCTATAATTGATTTCAAGTAACTACACTATCTTGAGATTAAATTCGCACTTTTTCGATAACCAAGAATCTTGTGATTGGGAAAAGAATAGTAGGACAGTAATTTGGGATTTCTTTCTCTACCTTATAGTCCTCATATTCCCATTTATCACTTGATCCAATAAGCAAGGATCAAGTGAATTGAGGCCATAACAAGGGACAATAAGGCAACACCCAGCGAAGATAACCAAGTCTAAGGGTGAAATTTATCTTCACGCTCAAAAGGCAGCTGATAATACGTTTCTTGTAGGCTTTACATGTAGAACAATGGAGCAGTGGGTTGATTACAAGAAGTATATAGAGTTGAGAAGCTAGGGGAAACACAGACATAACATTCGTCTCCTATTGATTACAACTCAAAAACACTCAAGAATTGGTTACTCTTTGCTATTAATAACAAAATCCCCCCATTTACTTTCCTGCACTACTCGAGGATTAAATCAAGGCAAGTAACTTCTCATATTTTCCCCATGGTATCGAACCCAACCGAGTTAGGTTATTATATTTGCATCGACCATATTATAATTTTGATTGAGATGTAGTTTTGGGTAACATCAAATTTTGGCGCCATTGCCAGGGAAGACGGTTTTAGTAGTGAATTGAATTGGTGAAGTTTTCGAGTTTTTAATTTTCTGTTGTTGATTTGGCATATGCCAATGTATGCCAAGCACTAAGAGTAGAGGTAATCTCTTACTCTCTTTTGATGCAGAGCCAGAGAGAATCCTTCAACCATCGAGAAGGATTTCAGGATAAGTTCGTGATGGGGTGCAAGATCCACCACTTATGGACCCAAATGCATCACTCCCACGTGATCCATTAGACACGCAGAATATTGCAAACATACATAAATAATAACTATTAGAGTAAGAACATAGAGAATATGAAGAAGCTAGACTGGCTGCTGAGCTGAATTGGCATAGCAACGTGGACTAGCCAGACCTACACAGGTTGTTGATCATCGAGTTCATAGGGGCCGAGTTCTATATGTTCCAGCATACCGGCACTTCGATCCATACGATGAAGATGATGAAGACATGGGTTATGTTGACCCTTCTTAGACAGGAGCTATTATTCCTCCTACTTTATCCCCAAATGTGAAGTTTGATATTACTAGTGCTATGATCCAACTGTTGAATCTGAAAGGTGTATTTTTAGGAGTAGTTAAGGATGACGCGAACATGCACCTTACTTATTTTCTTGGGATCTGCACAAACTATAACCTCCCTGGGGTTGATCTGGAAACATTGAGATTGAGGTTGTTCCCATTTTCTTTAACTGGAGAGGCATCTCTATGGCTAGGGGAACTACCAAAAAGATCTATCACCACTTGGAATGAGTTGAAGAAATAGTTTTTGAGCAAATTTTTTCCTCCCGCATGAATGCTACAGCTAAAGGATGAAATTTATAATTTTAGACAACAACCTACAAAATTGATGTATGAAGCATGGTTTAGATTTAAGAAGAAGCTAAGCTTGGTGCCAAACCACAGAATCAGAGGATCTAATTTGTCAGAAATCTTCTATAGATCACTGAGTGATAGTTCGAAAGTCATGGTAGATACTATTTTTGAGGGAGCATTTATGCATCTTTATTGGTATGCTGCACAAGAATCGCTTGATGATATTGTAGTCACCAATAAAGGATGCCATGCCAGAGATTCTGATCGTGGCAGTGGTACATATGCTATTAGAGCGACAAACACATATGGAGTAGGTAATGATATGGTTGCACAAGAGGTAGCACAACTTCAGACTGATATTGGATTGCTCATAAAATAGTTTGCTTCACTAAATTAAGAGAAAATGAACTCAATAGCGGCACTAGGGTCTACATCCAAGTCATTTGATATTGAATCTAAAGAAGAGGCAAACTATCTTGATCATCGATTGGCGGATTTCTGAGCCCAAGGGAAAGGGAATCAAGGTTGAAACTATTATAATGATAGATATAGAGATAGGAACAGAGACAGAGATGGTGATTGGCGATGTAAGGAAGACTATAAGGAGAAGAGTGACAAATACATTCCACCAGGCAGTCGAGATGGAGAGTCTAGAGTTGAGGCTCTCTTGTCCAAGTTAGTCAAAGGGCAAAAAAGTCAAGAACATTCTCTAAAGGATATCAAAGTAGATCTGTCGGGACTAAATCAAGTAGTTGAATCACACGCCACAACAATCAGGCATTTGGAGCAACAATTCGGGCAGATATCATCCACAGTGAATTAGAGACGACTTGGCACTCTTCCAAGCAATACAATGGTAAATCCTAAAAATGAAAGACAATGTCATGCTATTACTACTTAGAGTGGTAAGGTTACTATAGATCCATGTGCTCCTACCATTGATGAGTAGAAACAGAATGATGTTTAGCCAGTTCATCATGCCTCAAATCCTATTGGGGCGGACAGGCACCCGTAGCTATGAAGGCCCGAGAGAACCAATCTATGACCCTGTACTCCTCATTCATGTAACTATAATAACCAAAGGTTTTGCCATACGTATTCTTATAAGATCCCCCAACACAACTTTTGGTTCATTACACCCTCCAAACAATGCACAAAACAAAATGTGCTGTAGACGTATACAACTATTAATTCGGTGGTGTACCACCACACCCTTCTTCTATATTTCAATAAAAACTAATTACACCTTTCCCCAACATCAGCCTGGAATCCCCAACATAAACACACAAAATAGTCCACAAAACAACCCCAAATCCCTTTTGTTGTAGCAATCAATTATTGAACTCATCATCTCTCAAGTTCTTAATAACAGCACATCCATAATTTTTTCCCAAATTCATATATAAGGAGAAAAAAATGAATCAGTCACCTTACCTTAATTCTGCAACTTATCCTTTAAATTTGAACTCCTCAAGAACTTTAACTTTCACTTTCCTTCACACTTTAAACCAAAGAAGAAAAGAGATCTCTTAATAACAAAGAAAAGTGAGCAAGTAGCTTGTTCTATCTGCCATGAATTAATAATTAAGCACTCATAACATATTTTCCTAATCTTCCATGATATAATTAAGCTTAACCATAAGTGTTTTCACTTAACTTGGCTTGCAAAGGTTAGGGGTTTCTTCAAGAACCCTAGAAAGAGAATAGAGCTGCTCTTTATTATTCTAGAGAAAGTAGAGAGAACTTTATGAAATATGATACTTTTATGACTTAGAATTTAAGGAAATGACCAGCAACTTAGCCTTATAAAGTCCCTATTTTTGTCCATCTATTTAGCTGTAATTTGGACCTCAAATGGGTCAAATGGATCCAAGTAAGTGATGCACCTACTTAAGGAGATCGAGCTGGTCAAAAGCTTAAAGTAGGTGATGCACCTACTTGATTAAGTTCTTAATTGGGCTCAATTAACTTGGGCCTTTGGCAAATTTGAATGTTGGGCAATTTCTTCATTTTCTCTTAAGTTACTTAAGTTAGGCCCAAATGAGTACCTTAACATAGGATTAAATCTGATCCATAACCTTGGGTCCATTAACTTGGTTCATATATCTCAAGTAGGTGACTCACTAACTAGCTTAATTAAGTCAAGAAAGCACCTCAATAAATATTCTATTTTTAGTTATTTATCCCTTGGATCTAACTTAAAACTTATATATACTTGGTCACTTTAAACTTTAGATTCAAATACTAGCTTACAATACCAAGTTTAAATAGTTGATCGACATTAACTTGGTTGCATCATATTAAAATGTATGAGCAACATCTATAATTTCATCTACACCATTAATACTCACATAACAAACCTCATTCATTACCTATACCATAAGTCTAAGTTTCATATAATTAGAACAAGTACAAGCAAAATACGGTATGTTACATCCCCCCCAAGAATATTTGTCCTTGAATGTTATCATAATTTTCCAACCAAAAAAAGTTCAAGCCTAAGTTTAATACTCATGTTATCATGTAATACCTATATATTACACTTACTTGTTATTACCCCAATTCATCATCTTAAACTTTCTCTTCATATTTGAACAAATGGGTGTACTTTGATTTCATCACTTCTTCAGCTTCCCATGTTATCTCTTTTACTTGTTGGTTTCTCTAAAGCACTTTTACAGAAGCTATTTCTTTATTCCTCAGCTTTTTAGCTTGTCAATCTACGACAACTATAGGTATTTCTTCATAGTTGAGATCTTCTGTAACTTGTACATCTTCCGTAAGAGTAATATGAGATGGATCTCCCATGCACTTTCAAAGCATTAAGACGTGAAATACTTGATGAACTGTTGAGAGCTCTTGGGGTATCTCTAATTCATAAGTGACTTGGCCAAACCTCCAAGTAATCTTATATGGGCCTATATAATGTGGACTTAGTTTTCCTTTCTTACTAAATCTTATAACCTCATTCATTGGTAACACCTTCAAAAATACCCAATCACCTATAGCAAACTCTAGCCCCCTTCTTCTAACATCTGCATATGACTTGTGTTGACTTTGGGGTATTTCTAGCCGTTGTTGGATTACTTTAACCTTTTTCATAGCTTGATGAACAAGATCTGGACTGAACAAGGTAGTTTCACCCATTTCAAACCATCCAATTGGCGATCTACCTTTTTTCCATACAAAGCTTCATATGGTGCTATTTTTATGCTTGAATGATAGCTATTATTGTAGGAAAACTTAATGATAGGTAAATGATCTTCCCAAATACCTTTAAAGTCTAATACACAAGCTCGTAGCATATCTTTAAGTATTTGAATGGTAGTTCTATTTGTCAATCTGTTCCATTTGTCAATCTGTTTGAGGGTGAAAAACTGTGCTTAACTTGTCTTCCCAAATTTCTTTGAAAATACTTCTAAAAATTTATAGTAAATTGAGCTCCCCTATTTGATATAATAGAGACTGGTACTCTGTTTAATTGAACTATCACTTTGATATATAATTTTGCATACTCTTCAACTGTGTAAGTGGTCCAAATCGGTAAAAAATATGCTGATTTGGTAAGCCTATCAACTATCACCCATATGGAATCAAACTTTCAAGATGTACGAGGCAAACCCGTGACAAAATCCATATTGATCATGTCCCACTTCTATATTAGAAGATCTATACATTACATATAACCCTCAGGCTTTTGGTGCTCTACTTTAACTCTTTGACAATATGGACATTTGGCTACAAATTCTGCAATGTTCTTCTTCATTTCACCCCACCAATATATATTTTTGTAAATCCTGATACATTTTAGTTTACCTAGGATGGATGGATACCTCGAATGATGCGCCTCTGTCATAATTCTCTTTCTTAGCTCATCTACATTAGGCACACATAATCTGTTTTGGAATCAAAGTACTCCCTCTTGTGTAAGCTCAAATGCCTTTGTCATACCACATTATACATTCTTCTTAAGCCGTAATAGAATAGGATCTGTATATTTCTTCTCTTTCACTTCGACTACTAATAAAGATTCTGTCGCATTATGCACAATAAACCCCTCATCTAGAGTTTCAAGAAGGCAAAACCCTAAATTATCTAGTTAGTGTGGTTCCTTAGTCATCCCTTGTCATTCCGTAGGCTGCCCATAAGTGCCCATCTTAGCCTTACAACTTAACGCATCAGCTACCACATTTGCTTTTCCCAGATGATACAAGATATCAACATCATTGTATTTTAATAGCTCAAGCTCTCTTTGCTACATCAAATTTAGGTCCTTATAATTAAAGATATATGGCAAACTGTTATGGTTAGTATATATGTCAAAATAAAGCCCATACAATTAGTGACGCCATATCTTTTAGGCAAATAGAATTATTGCTAGCTCTAGATCATGCGTTGGATAATTCTTTTCATGTGGCCGTAATTTTCTTGAGGTATATGCTATAACTTTACCATGTTGCATCAACATGCACCATAAGCCAATTCTTAAAGTATCACAATACACTGCATAACCTTCTGTGCCTTCTAGAAGTACCAATATAGGTGTAGAAGTCTACTTATTCTTCAAATCTTGGAAACTCCTTTCACATGCATCATTCCATTGAAACTTGGATACTTCATGTGTTAGCTTTGTTAAAGGTGCAGAAATTGAAGAAAATCCTTTAACAAACCTTCTATAATAACCTGCTAACCCAAGGAAACTATGAATCTATGTAGGTGTTGTAGGTCTTGGCCAGTTCTTCAAAACTTCTCTCTTTTGAGTATCAACCTTTATTCCTTCATTAGATACAATATGACCCAAGAATGTGTAATACCCCGTATTTTTCTTGCTTAAATTAACTCTCAGTGCATAAGTAATTCTATATAAATTTTCTAAATATAAAGTATTTTTAGTTTAGAGCTTGCTATTGCATAGGAAATTCAGTCAGCTTTCCATCGATATACAATTTTCCCAAATTTGATACCCTGGTGAAGAGTTATAGAATATTTTTTAACAGAGTGTGCCACCTGGTACATCACCGCGCCACTCTAAGGGTCCAAATGGCAATTGTCAAAATCCAGTGAGCCATCGCGATCCCACCATATTATGCCACCCACTAATTTCTCAATTGTCACTTTCCAATGTGACTCCACGATCATGGCGTATCGCGCCAAGAGTAAAATTTGCATACAAAGAGGTACCACGATTCCACTGCATCACGTTGATTGACCTAGTTTGCAATTATCAATTTCCAGTGACACAACATGATAGCGTCGCGTCACGCCAGAGCCCCAAATTAGGTGTTCAATGATGAATTTTTAAATCTTCCCAGGGGTAATTGGGCCTTTTTCCACAGTTCTAATCAGTCTAAACACAAAATTAAACCCCTAAATAACCCATTATCTCATTATTTACTCACTTTTCTCAAGATTAAAAACATTCTCTCTCGAAGGGGCAAAACCCTAGCTATAAGAAATCAAGAAGAAACTCAAGAATTCCCCCAAGAACCTTCAAGAATTTTTATACCCAGGTATGTTAGGTGTTCATTTATGGGTTCCTTTCACCCATGAAGTCCAAGAACCCTTTTTAAACTTGCAAGATCTCAGATTTATATACTTCATGCTTGAAATTGATTGTGTTCATGTCTATGATAGTAGTTGGGTTTCAATTCATGATTAATTATAAGTTTCCATGAAATTAAAATAGTTATGTGATGAATTATATAAATTGCATGCTAAAACCTTAAGTTTGTAATTAAGTATTGTATTCATGATGTTCATGTGTTGGCCATTACCATGTGAAATAATCCATGTTCCCCATGTGTTTGCTGAAATGCCTATGTGAAGTAAATAGTGGAATCATGACATGTCATTGTGTGTCCCAATAATGTATAAGCTTATGCCCTACAAGTATTTGATAAAATATATCTATGAATGAATTATGAACAAAGTGGACATTGTTATGCTTTTCAAGATTATGCCATGATTTACTTTCATGCTATCGATTCCTCGGGGCATTCAAAATCTAGTTGTTTACCTAGAGCTACAGTAGTTATAAAATAGTCTCAGTCGTGACACAAAATAGTAGTACTCAGCCAGTTAACAGAACTCAGTGAACTCAATTAGTTACAGAACTTAGTAAACTCAGTCACTTACAGAACTTAGTATCACTCTAGTTCATCTCAGTATAATCAGTTCAGTATCTATTCAGTTGGGAGTAGGATTCAGCATCGAGTGAACCCAAGGATGGGGGATTACCTGCCAGTAGAGAGTGTGATCCTTAGAAGCAGTCCTTGCATTCCAGAACTATGTAGCTAATGTAGGTTGAGATATCAACCTGCTAGTTGAGGGTTGATGAGGTATTTCTACCTGCCAGTTGAGGGTACAACCATTCTTATTAGAGTACCTGCTAGATGAGGGTAACTCTTCAGCTTATCTTTACCTATGGCACGGTATTGACACCCTTCTAATTGGGATTGTAGGTTGGATCCCAGTTATCTTATTTAGGGCATGTGGGTTAGATTATTACTTCCTACCATCTTAGTTTTAGCCTAGTATAGAACTCAATTCAGTTCTATAGAATCAGGACTGTCAGATACAGTCAATCAGCTTTAGTAACTTAGTTATCAGTAATCTCAGATATCAGTTACTCAGTTATCAGAACTCAAAACTTAGCTTCAGTAAAAGCTTAGTTACAGTATACACGTATATACAAGTATTGCATACTCAGTATTTACAACAGTTTCAGTTATCCATGTACTCTCATATTCAGTTACTCTATACCATTCAGTCAGTTATTGTTCATGCATATGAACCCTTGCATTCAGCCTTACCTCATCTAGCATACCAGTAAATTCCACGTACTGATGCAAACTCTTTCTCTGCGCTATGATGTCTTATATCATAGGTTTAGATGCTCAGGTTCCTGACCGTACATAGATAGATTTAGTTAGCAGTAGCAGATTAGTAGGGAGTCCTTATATATCGAGGATATGCTTTTATTTCAGCATTTTCAGTAGCTTCAGTATTTTAGTAGTCAGAGTTTGTTGGGGGCTTGTCCCATCAACTCCACATTCAGATAGTTCAGTTAGCGGATTTTTAGACTAGAATAGTTCAGACAGTATTTAGATTTCAAATGTTTTATTAGATGTTATTGTTTACTAGTATTTTAGATTTTGAACTTTATGGCATTTTAGCCTATTTACCGCATTACTTTTAGTGTTATTATTCAGTGCTCATAGCAGGTACCAGTTATGGGTTAGTTTATGGTCCTTCGGGGTTGTAAGCATCGTGTAGCATTGGGGTACAGACTCGGGGCATTATAGAATGCCCTCGATTTTAACCAAAACTAACATTTTTGTAACACCTATCATAAGTGACTGGAATTGTCTTTCTTTGATCTCGAATAAACCTAAATATCATCTATAAAAACTATCATGAACATATCTAAGAATGTCTTGAACACCCTATTCATCAAATCTATAAAAGCTGTAGGTGCATTAGTTATCCCAAAGGACATGACTAGAAACTCGTAATGACCGTACCGTATTCGAAAGGCTGTCTTGGGTATGTTATTCTCTTTGACCCTCACTTGGTGATAACTTGACCTCAAATCAATCTTTGAAAAATACTTGGCACCTTGCAACTGGTCAAATAAGTCATCAATTCTCGGAAGAGGATATTTGTTCTTAATAGTCACCTTATTCAATTTTTGGTAGTCAATACACATTCTTAATGAGCCATCCTTCTTACGCACAAATAACACTGGTGCGCCCCAGGGGGACATACTTGGCCTTATGAATCATTTTTCTAGCAAATTTTTCAATTTCTCTTTTAATTCCCGTAATTCTGCTGGGGCTATTCTATACGGAGGAATTGAGATTGGTCGAGCACTTAGAATTACGTCAATACCAAACTCCACTTCTCATTCTAGAGGCAAACCTAGAAGATCTTTAGAAAATACATCAGAAAATTAATTTACTACTGGAATAGTTTGAAGATTTGATGGCTCTGCATTTGTATCTTTCACTCTAACTTGATGATATATGTAGCCTTTAGAAATCATCCTTTTTGCATTATAATAAGAAATAAATTTACCACTTGGCGCACCAATATTACCCCTTCATTCAAGGACTGACTCTCTTGGAAAATAAAAATACACCCTCTTAGTTCAGCAATCTATTGTGGTATAACAAGAAGCCAACCAATCCATACCCATTATTACATCAAAATCTACCATTTCTATCTCAACCAGATCAGCCATTGTATCGCGACCACAAATAGTTAGTATATAATTTTGATACACTTTCCTAGCTATAATAGATTCACTAACCGACGTAGACACTTCAAATATCTTAAGTAGCAATTTTGGTATTCTTTTGAACTTTCCAGCAGCCAATGGAGTGACATATGATAATGTAGAACCTAGATCAATTAATGCATATACATCATGTGAAAAGATGGATAATGTACTTGTAACCACATCCGGAGAAGCCTCAAAATTTTATTGATCCGCTAAAGCATATGAATGATTCTAAACTCCACTAGAGCTAGTTGCTTTTTTTAGCACCTCTACCATGACCCATAGGCTGTACACCCCTACCTGAATAAGCCATCAATGATTATGATGCAATAGCTTATCAGTAGGTTGTGTCATACTACCTACGACCTTTTATGGGTTTTTCTCATCATATGCCCTGACGTACCACACAAAAAATAAGCATTTATCCTGAACCGACATGAACCTAAATATAGATTTGCATATTATTTACATTGCTGATAAGGAGGTCTTAATTAGCTCATACTCCCTTGCTCTTGATACCCCGCTGTTCATGAACTCTGACTCTCACTTCTTTGACCAAACTGGTTACCTTTTAGACCCTTGAAACTGTGGTGGAGCACTTGCTACAGAATAAGAAAATAATGGCCTAGGTGGTCTATTAGATAATTAAGGCCTAAACTCTCCTTGGGATACCATAAACAGCCTTATAGATCTGGACCTCTTGGAATACCCTCTTTCAAATTCTTGTGTTATTTTTTTTTGCCTTTGATCCTCTTTTTTTGTGTACAAAAGCTTGTATCCTTGATTTGTCCATGTCTTTGCTCAATGCAGTAGTAGTACAATCTTTAACAAGATATAGATCCAATCTATCCACATATCAATGAAATTTATCATCCATAGTAGCTACTATATTAGGAGTATATCTAGATAAAAGTTAACCAAAAGCTGTAATCCCTCACGGTTATATTCCCTTTGCAAAGATTTAGGAACTGATCTGTATGAGCCTCTTGGATCTCAAATAGAAGGTAATGATCAAAAAATTCCGTTTTGAACTCTTTCCAAGTTGCTGAAGGTGAATTGATACCCCTAGATCGTTTCCAGTATTCATACCAAAATATAGCCTTCCTTTTGAATTTATATGCAGTTAGCTTAACTGCCTCTTTACTCGATACATGCATGACATCTAGAGCCCTTTGGATTTGATCAATAATGTCATGTGGGTCATCATTAATATTTGATTCGATCAATGTAGGAGGATCTATCTTAAGGAAATACTGTGTCCGTAGGATAGCTTCTCTATCTGCACCACTAGAACCTATGGTTGAAATAGTTTGTCCTTGATCTTGTCTAATAATTATATGAGCCAACAATTGTACTAAATTCCTTAGATATTGCTCAGTAGCATTAATAGGTGATTCTAAGGATGCAGTTCTTCTCCTTCTTTGCTATTTTGGAGATGGAGGAGTAGAAGAAGTTTGTGATACAAACTCAACTTGAGCCTCACTTTGATTAACTTGCCTAGGTGGTGACTTGCTAGTTCTTTCTCTGGAAGCCATATTTATTTGCTTACCTGTATTGTTATTCCTTATTTTAACCGACATCTTTACTGTTATAAGAGAAAAAAATAGATTCAATTGTTAAATATAAGCCCACCTATAACATGGGCTCTATTGCACGATCTAAGATATGAAGAAAAAGGACAACCCCTAAATGTCCCATAGCCTCCTATTTATAGATATGGTGCACAACACACCCATAAGCAAGACTCTATATAGACTCGACTTTGTAGACTTCCTAGGAAGACCGACTCTAATACAACTTTTGTCATGCCTCAAATTCTATTAGGGTGGATAGGCACCCATATTCATGAAGGTCTGAGAGAATCAATCCATGACCTTGTACTTCTCATGCATGTAACTATAATAAACAAAGGTTTTACCATACATATTCTTATAAGATCCCCCAACACAACTTTGAGTTCATTACACCCTCCAAATAATGGACGAAATACAATGGGCACTAGACGTATACAACAATTAGTTCGATGGTGTACCACCACACCCTTATTCTATATTTCAATACAAACTAATTACAAATTTCCCCAATATCAACTTGGAATCCCCCAACATATACACACAAAATAGTCCATAAAACAACCCCAAATCAGTGGTAGCAATCAATTATTGAACTCATTATCTCTCATGTTCTCAATAACAACACATCCATAATTCTTTCCCAAATTTATAAGGAGATCAAAATGGAGCAGTCACCTCACCTCAATTCTGCAACTTATCCTTTAAATTTGAACTCCTTAAGAACTTCAACTTTCACTTTCCTTCATACTTTAAACCAAAGAATAAAAGAGATCTCTTAATAATAAAAAAAAGTGAGCAATTAGCTTGTTCTATATTCTGCCATGAATTAATAATTAAGGACTCATAGAATGTTTTCCTAATCTTCCAAGAGATAATTAAGCTTAACCATAAGTGTTTTCACTTACCTTAGCTTACAAAGGTTGGGGATTTCTTCAAGAACCCTAGAAGTAGAATATGGCTGCTCTTTGTTATTCTAGAGAAAATAGAGAGAACTTTATGAAATATGGTACTTTTGTGACTTAGAATTTAAGGAAATGATCAACAACTTAGCCTTATAAAGCCCCTATTTTGGCCATCTATTTAGCTGAAATTTGGACCTCAAAATGGTTCAAATGGGTTCAAGTAGGTGATGCACCTACTTAAAGAGATCAAGCTGCTCAAAAGGTCAAAGTAGGTGATGAACCTACTTGATTAAGCTTTTATTTGAGCTCAATTAACTTGGGCCTTTGTCAAATTTAAGTGTTGGGCCATTTCTTCATTTCCTTTTCTTTTACTTAAGTTAGGTCTAAATGAGTACCTTAACATAGGATCAAATCTGATCCATAACCTTGGGTCCATTAACTTGGTCCATATATCTCAAGTAGGTGACTCTCCAACTAGCTTAGTTAAGTCAAGAAAGCACCTCAGTAAAATACTCAATTTTCAGTTCTTAATCTCTTGGATCTAACTTAAAACTTGTTTATACTTGGTAACTTTAAACTTTAGATTTAAATACTAGTTTACGATCCCAAGTTTAAATAGTTGTATCGACGTTAACTTGGTTGCATCACATTAAAATGTACGGGCAACATATATAATTCTTTCTACATCATTAATACTCACATAAAAAACTTCATCCATTACCTATACTAAGTTCAATATACTTAGAACAAGTACAAGTAAAGTATAGGATATTACACAGTTGATATGGGAAGCAACAACAAGCCAAATGAAGGAAAACAAAAGTCTAAAAAGCCTATGATGAAACCCATTCCAAGACCACAACCTCTTTATCCACAAAGACTGAAAAAGAAATAAGAAGAAGGTAAGTATCAGAAATTTTTGTCTATGCTTACAGAACTTACTGTCAATATGCCGCTTGTAGAGGCATTGGAGTAGATGCCAAGCTATGGAACATAGATGAAGAGCTTGATTACAAAGAAAAGAGCAGTTCAGTTATGAGCCAGTTGACAATGTCCATCATTATAGTGCTGTAGCTATTAGATCATTGTTAGAAAAAGAGGAGGATCCTGGTGCAATCATTATACCTTGCACCATTGGATTTTTTCACTTTGCACGTGCATTGTGTGATTTGGGTGTTAATATAAACCTTATGCCATTTGTAGTATTCAAGCAGGCGGGGTTAGACGCTCCAAAACCCATCACTATTAGGCTAGTCAAGGCAGATAGGAGTATGAAGAAGCCAGTCAGTATCCTTTATGATGTCTTAGTAAAAGTATCTTCTTTTATTTTTCTTGCTGACTTTGTTGTCTTAGATTGTGAAGTGGACTTTTATGTCCCAATTATTCTGGGAAGACCTTTTATGGCCATAGGTAGAATATTAATTGATCTAGATCTTGGACATCTAATATTGATATTCAATGACAAACAGGAGATATTCGACATATGGAAATCCATGAACCAGCCCGATGAGTTGAGGGTGATATCTGTGATTAATGTGAATTTTAAAGAGAAAAATTTATTTAATGATGTTGATGCTGTAACTTTATGGGATGATGGTTCTGATGCGGTTGTTTCTGTTGAAGAAAGACTAGGCGTTAAGGCACTTGCAGCTGTGATCATAAATTTTGACTCGGATGTCAGATAAGAATATGAGGAGCTTGTTGGTGCATTACATGGTAATGGTTTCAATTTTTCTCTAAAGAAGCTTGATCTAGATTTGAAGAATAGAACAACTCTGCTTGCTCTCCCATCTATTGAGGAACCACCGATGGTAGAATTGAAGGCCCCCCATCTCACTTGCAATATGTATTTTTAGGGGCTAGTAACACTTTTTTGGTCATTATTGTAGCTGATCTAAGACAGTCAGAAGTGGAAGCATTATTGTTAGAGTTGTAAAATTTCAAAAGAGCCATTGGATGGTCCATTGAAGATATTGTGGGTATTCCATCTGGTTTGTGTACTCACTAAATTTAGCTTGAACTAGATTATGTTTTGTCTATTGAACACCAGCGTTAACTTAATCCTCCTATGCAAGAGGTGGTTAAGATGGAAATCATCAAGTGGTTGGATATTGGTGTGGTATTTTCCATTGCAGATAGCAAGTGGGTTATCTCAGTTTAAGTGTTCCAAAGATGGGTGGAACAACTGTCATGCCTAATGAGAAGAATGAGCGTGTGAGTATGAGGCTGGTTACTAGATGGAGAGTGTGCATGGATTGTAGAAAGCTTAATGCATGGACTCAGAAGGACCATTTTTGATATACTTCATAGATCAGATACTGGACAAGTTTGCAGGTGGAGGATGGTACTATTTTCTTGATGGATACTTGGATTATAACCAGATTACTATAACATTGGAGACCAAGAGAAGACTACTTTTACATGTCCTTATAGGACCTTTAAATTCAAATGAATGCCATTTGGGTTATGCAACGCCCCAGCCACATTTCAGAGATGTATGATGTCCATTTTATCCTATATGGTGGAAGACACCATTGAAATTTTGATGGATGATTTTTCAGTGGTAGGCGACCCTTTTGATGGTTGTCTTATCCACTTATCTAAAGCTTTACAAAGATGTGAAGAATGTAACTTGGAACTCAATTGGGAGAAGTGCCATTTCATGGTTAAAGAAGGAATTGTGCTTGGGCATAAGATTTCAAAGCGAGGCATAGAGGTTGATCGAGCAAAGATTGAGGTGATTGAAAAATTACCTTATCCCAATTCTGCAAAGGGAATTAGAAGTTTTCTAGAACATGCAGGTTTTTATAGAAATTTTATTAAGGACTTCTAAAAAATTGCAAGCTTATTTGCAAGCTTCTTGAGAAAGAGGTAAAATTTAATTTTGATGATGCATGCATGAAGGATTTTGAAAGCCTTAAAGAGAAGTTGGTAACTAATCCAATAGTTATGTCTCCTGATTGGTCCTTACCTTTTTGAGATCAAGTGTGATGCTAGTTGTTTGGCCTTAGGGGCTGTACTAGGCCAACGGAAAGAAAAGATCCTTCATCCCATCTACTATGCGTGTAAGTCACTAAATCCTACTCAAAAGAACTATACCGTGATGGATCAAAAGTTATTGGAAGTGGTTTTTTCCTTTGAAAAGTTTAGATGTTACTTGGTTTGGACAAAGGTGATTATGTGTCACGCCTCAAATTCTATTGGGGAGGACAGGTACCTATAGTTATGAAGGCCCGAGAGAACCAATCCATGACCTTGTACTCCTCATGCAGGTAACTATAATAACCAAAGGTTTTACCATACATATTCTTATAATATCCCCCGATACAACTTTGGGTTTATTATACCTTCCAAACAATGCACGAAATCGAATAGGCAATAGACGTATACAACCATTAGTTCGGTGGTGGACCACCACACCCTTCTTCTATATTTCAATACAAACTAATTACACCTTTAACAAACATCAACTTGGAATCCCGTAACATATACACATAAAACAGTCCACAAAATAGCCCCAAATCCCTTTTGTTGTAGCAATCAGTTATTGAACTCATCATCTCTTAAATTCTCAATAACAACACATCCATAATTCTTTCCCAAATTCATATATAAAGAGAAAAAATGAAGTAGTCACCTTACCTTCTCAATGAAAAGATATTGACAGATTCCTAAGATCTTATTCCATGGTTTACATATTTTGTAAATTACCTAGCCATCAATCTAGTCCTAGAAGATCTCTCATATCAGCAAAGATGGAAATTCATGCATGAGGTAAGAAAGTTTTTCTGGGATAAACCTTATCTTTTCAAAATTTGTGTAGATGGAATCATTCGTAGGTGCATACTTGAGGTGGAGATGATAAGCATACTTGATGTGTGTCATTCATCGCCAGTTGGGGGTCACCATGGAGGGACTCGAACAACTCATAAGATCCTGCAATGCGACCAGTATTGGTCGATTATAGATAAAGTTGCTTATGACTATGATGCTGTCTATGATCAATGTCAATGACAAGGTATAATTACTAGAAGACATGAACTACCTAGACCCCTATCTTAGAATTATAAGTATTTGGTGTGTGGGACATAGATTTTATGGGACCTTTTGTGAGTTTGTGTGGCATTAAGTACATACTGGTAGTTTTTGATTATGTTTCAAAATTGGTGGAAGCAATTGCACTTCCTAACAATAAAGCAAAAAGTATCATGGAATTTTGTAGAAAGAATATCTTTTCTCGATTTGGTATGCCACGTACTATTATTAGTGACGGAGGGTCAAATTTTTGCATATATCTATTCAAGAGTCTATTTGCAAAATATGGAGTGAATCACAAGGTGGAAACACCCTATCATCCGCAGACTAGTGGAAAAATAAAAGTATCTAATAGAGAAATCAAGTCCATATCGGTGATGATTGTGAATGCTAATCGGGCTGATTGGGAAAAAGGTTAGATGATGCATTATGGGTTTACCGTACAACTTATAAACCCCCCATAGGTTATTTACTCTATCATCTTGCGTATGGAAAATCTTGCCATTTACCAATTGAGCTTAAGCATAAGACACTATGGGCATTGAAGAAGCTGAATTTAGCATGGAAGGATAGAGCTAAGTCAAGGTTGAATAACATCAATAAGTTGAATGAATTCCGAATCTGGGCATATAAAAGTTTAGCAATTTACAAAGAGAAGATGAAGTTGTATCATAACCAGAAGATCGAGAATGGGGTATTTGAGAAAGGTGACCAAGTGCTACTATATAACTCTAGGCTTTACTTGTTTCCTGGAAAGCTGAGGTCTAGATGGCATGGCCCATTCATAGTTTCAAAAGTCTATCCCAATGGTGCTTTAGAACTACAAAAAGATGGTGCACAACCATTCAAGGTAAATGGTCACAGACTAAAGCACTATATAGGAAATACAGAAGAGGTGAATTAAATAGCTAATACTGACCTTGAAGAAGTCTGGTAATCAAGGCAATTCCGTTGTGCCGTGATGTTAAGTCAAGAGCTACATGGGAGGCAACCTATGAGGCTAGTTGGTGAAATCTGAGTATCTAACTTAGCCATGTCATGCCATGACGTTAAATCAAGCACTGTGTGGGAGGCAACCCATGATTTTTTACTTGTTTTATTTATAGGGTAATTTATTTGTTCAATGTGCAGGACTAAAGAATGCAGACAAAAATCTAAAGAATTTAGAAAGCTATCTCATGGACTCTTTACGAGTCATATTTATATGGTATGACTCGTGAGTAGGAGTCATATTGACATGAGAGAAAAAATCAAAATCAGGTATTATGTTCTAGAATGCATACGACTCACGGTACTAGTCATTCCCTTAGGTACGTTTTATGACCAGGAGCCTTATCCACTACAGAACCCAGGTAAGATCCTAGGGCTATACGATTCAAGGTCATAATGACCTATAAGCCTGGGTACGAGTCATATAGACAAATCGTACCCCAAATTACTTGGTCATTTCTTGGGTTTGACCAGGCCTAGACCAATGATTTAAATAGAAAATTAGACCCGATAGGGCACTCGAGAACTCTAACTCATACTCGTGATTTTCCACCCCAAATTATGAACTTCAAACTGCAAAATCAAGTTGTTTCCAACTAAATATAATTACCAACAACTCTGAATCGGTCACTTGGTGTTATTTTAACTCGAATTTGAGGCCAACTAAGATCCAAAGTCAAAATCCTCCACTCTACACTGACCAAGTAAGTTTCTCAACTTATTTCTGTTGCATTACAAAGTAAATTGACTAATATGTGCTGTAGGAATCATGGGTTAAGTAAAATTTATGTATATATTGGGTTTTGGATAGCGTAATTTGGATATTTGTGTTGAAAATTGAAAATGGGGATGAACTAGGGTTTAGAAATGGAATTTTGTGTGCGTATGTATTTAAAATACTAGATATAGTTGAAGAAAGTCATGGGTAGTTTGGGAATTTAATCGGAGTCAAACTTTGAAAGTTGGACTTCTATGTTGCAGTAGATAAGGACTCCTTACGACTCGTACCCACCAATATGGCAGTCGTAATGGGAATCTATCCACTAAAAACATGGAAATCTAAGAAATTTAAAGTTCTAGAATAGATATAAATCAACCATACAATTCGTATTTAGACCTTATGACTCATACACATTAATCATACCTACCTGGTAAGAAATATAAATGAACAAAAGTTTTTGACCAGCTTACGACTGTTGGTCACAGTCATAGCCTAATGGTACAACTGGTAAGGGGGAGTCATATGCTGACTAGTGAATAATGATCATACACTGTCTATGATACGACTCGAGTATATGAGTCATATCCTGTGGTTACGACCAGTAACCACCTTTTGTACCTAAACCAGAAAGGGCACATTGGACTTTAGTTCTTAATTTATCTTTTCCTTTCTTTACTTAGTTACTAAACTTAGTGTATTTGCAGGAAATATGCCTCTAAATACTATTTCCTCATACAAAAATATGGCAAAGAAGGAGAATAAACAAGCACCGGTGGAGAGTAAGGAAACAAACTTCTCTAAATCTGAAACCATCTCTGAAAGCAGCAGGGAAGAATATATCAATACCTCATCCAAAAAAGGTGCTAAAAAATTCAAGGCACCAGCTAAGACAAATGGGAAGAAGGTCATTCCCCAAGAATCTAAAACACCACCACCAAAGGGTCTGAGAAGAAAGAAGGCAACTGTATCTCCTTCACACACACCACAACCTATGGATGATGAAACTGATGATGATGATGATTATGAAAATCATAACTATGTGTAATACGCCATAAAATTTTCTCGTAGTCTGAGCCTTAGAGCATATCAAGTGAAGCATAAATCTAGTCCTAAAAGATTGAAAAGTGCCTTTCCAAGTGATAAATATTTTGAACTATGTAGAATTTTCCTAATATTGAATTTTTTTCATGTATATAATTGAATAAGCTTTCCATCGATACCAATTTTGTCAAAATTCGACATTGGACGAGAAAGTTATGGCCGTTTTACGGAAAACAGTCTAATTCTGAATTACCCAGGTGCGATGGAGAGGTTTGAAGAACCGTCGAGCTAGCGATGGACTGTCGTATCCTACCATCATATCGATATTGTGAGTCTAATCTTTGGTTGAGTGTGACGGAGAGGTTCGACGGACCGTCGACCATGCGACGGGCCATCGCACCCCACCATCGCACCAAGGCAGTAAGTTCTAGTTCTAGTTCTGTGCGATGGTTAGTCCAATGGATCATCGACCCAGTGACAGACTATTTAACCCCACCGTCGCATGTCCCGATCAAAAATTTTAAGTCATTTTTAAAAGGGTTTTTTGGTCTTTTCTTACCCTTTTTAACCCTTATATATCTTGAACGAAGCTGAGGGCTTTATTTCTCTTCCATAACATCAAAAACTAGGGTTTCCTACCAATCAAAACCCTTCTTCAAGAAAAATCAAGAAATCAAGAATTAAGAATCTCTCCAACAGCCTTCAAGAAAGAGTTTCTAAGGTATGCAAATGTTGATTCTTGGGCCCCTTTCATTCAAAAAGCTTAAGAATCCTTTTCTAAATTTCAAAGATCTTATGTTTATGACTTTTCATGATTTATATGAGTTGAAATTGATGTTCATGCTATTATTGAGTTTTAATTCATGTTTATTTACATGGTTTTCAAGCTTTTACCTTAGTATGCGACATTCATGTGATGTTCATGATAAACCCTCTTCAAGTTTCTTGCTAAGTGATGTGTTCATGTCAATTAAGTGTAGAAATTTTTGAATAAGCAAAGCATGCTCCCCATATATTTGATAGAATGCTTATGTGAAGGAATTAGAGCCATTATAACATGTTTATAAGAAATCCCTAATTATGTGCAAGATCATGCATGCCAAGTGGTTGTCGAAAAGACTTAGTGAATGAATTTTGACATGATAGCATGAAATTCCCCAATTATGTTCTCTTTGATACATGCTAAGACTTTAATACATACTAAGTGTTTAATGTAAGACCTTGTTGAATGGAGTATGATCCAATAGCATGTCTCTCTTTTTTCTACCACTTGCTTATAATTTTCGAGTTTTTGAAGAAATGGTCTAATGATTGTAATGGTGAATGGATGTCCATGGTCATGAATGGTTATGTTTTACTTTTATTAAGTTATCGAGTCCTGGGGGTATTTATACCCGACAATTTAGCTGCTGTCTAGATTCAGCTCAGTTTAAGTTTAGTTAAGAATTAGGTCAGAGTCTTTTAATTGGGAGTAGGAGCTAGCACCGAGCGAGTGCAGGGATGACGGCTCCCCGTTAGAGAGGCAGAGTCGTTATGAGCAATCTCTAAACTCCAGAACTGCTTAGCCAGTGTAGGAGACACCCATTAGAATAAGGCTTGACTATTATACTGTTTAGGTTTGATTTCTTGTGAGGGTCAGTCGTTAGAGAGGCTTGACCAAAGTTGAGGTCTTTACGTATGGCACGGTATTGACACCCTTCCAGCTGGGGTTACAGGTTGGAGCCCACCAGTTCTAATTAGGGGCATGTCAGTTAAGTGAGAACTCCTACAGTTACAGTTTCAGTATCAGTCTTTAGAAAGAACTTAGAAATTAGGACTATCAGATACAGTCATCTATCTGAGTAAGGAACTCAAATAGTTCCATTGATTCATGGACCACCCACTAGATAGGCATGGTCTTACATAAAGTTATCCAGTGGAGTAATCTCATTATCAGATATCAAAATCACCCATTAGATAGGATTGATCTCAGTCTCAGATTCAGTTGGGTAATCTCATTATCGGATCCCGAGATTACCCATTGATAGGATTGATCTCAATCTCAGATTCAGTTGAGTATTCTCATTATCAGATCCAGAGATCTCCCATTAGATAGGCTTGATCTCAGTCTTAGATTCAATTGCATATTCTTATTATTAGATTTAGAGATCTTCCACTAGATAGGTTTGATCTCAGACATAATCTTTCTTATCAATGATAGTAGATTTCGGGATCATCCGTTAAAAAGGTTTAATCTGCGATTAAGTCAGTCGAGAGTAACAAGCTTAAAATTCTATCATTAATGAGAGTAGATTTAGTTAATCAGCTTCAATATCATCAGTTTCTGAGATCACTCGCTAGATAGGACTGATCTCAAATTCAGTACTCAGTTATCAATATCAGAAGATTTAGTTATTCAGTTTCTTAGTGTTAGTAGTGAGTCCAGATGATAGTAAAGTAGTATCCGAGTTTCAGTAGTCAGAGTCATGATGATTTCAGTTAAGGTTTATGTATTCATGCATATATTCTCATCAGTACTCTCATGATTATTCTGTTAAGTAATTGTTTATGCATTAGCCCTTACATTTAGCCTTACCTCATCTTGCATACTCAGTACCTTCCCACGTACTGATGGATTTATGCTATGTTGTTTTATTTTACACCATAGGTTTAGAGGCATGAGATCCAGAGTACCCTTAGCAGCTCAGTCCTCGTCATTAGCAGATGTAGCAGTAAGTCCTCTTCATTCGAGAATGATCCTTATTTTCTTACCGCATTAGATTGAGTTTACTTTTAGTAGACAGAGTTAGTTGGGGACATGCTCCATCAACTTCATAGTTCAGACAGTTTAGAGGCTTTTTGGGCAGATATATTGGTATTCAATTTTCAGTTTTTGAGTATTTTAGATGTTTTGAACCTTATGGCCAGTTTCTGCTAGTTTTTTGCATTTATTTTAGATAATATGTAGTATTTAGGTATAGATATCAATAGAGGGTTAGCTTGTGGTCCTTCAGGGTCATAAGCTTCGTGTGACATTCCAATTCTAGAAAATCAGGTCGTTACAAACTTGTTATCAGAGCCTAAGGTTCAATAATGTCCTAGGAGTCTGAAAATCTGCATCTAGTAGAGTCTTGTGCATGGGTGTGTTACATGCCAGATTTATGTACAAGAGACTATAAGATGTTTTTGGGAGTAGTTTTCCTTCTTTCAGTGTTCTTGTCGTGCGAGTGAGCATGAGCTTAAGTTGGTCCTTAGTCTAATCCATCTATTTTTTCTATTTATAGAGTATGTCTCCTCACAGAGATAATTCCCATAGGGTTGATGACCAGCCACCCCAGCCTGTAGATCCTGAGAATGAGAATGTGTCATATGCAGAGTTTTTGGCAGCTTTTCAGGCGTTAGCCCAAGCTGTAACTAGTTTTTAGGGTCACTATCAGATTGTGGACCTACCTCAGGAAGATGGGGGTTCAGCCGCAACCAGAGTTAGAGATTTCATGAGGATGAGCCCGCCAGAATTCTTTGGGTCAGTTGCAGGTGAGGACCCACAACTTTATCTAGAGGAAGTGAGGAACATTAACCAGATTATACATGTTTCTAAGGAGAAGAGCGTAGAATTAGCATCCTATATGCTAAAGGATATTTCTCATGATTGGGTAGTGATGTGGGAGAAGAGTAGAGGGAAGGATGCAACCCTCGTGACTTGGTAAGAGTTTCAGGATACCTTTCTAGATAAGTTTTTCCCACTAGAGATGAGAGACGATAAGGTAGAAGATTTTATGATCCTAAGGCAAGGCTTCATGATAGTGAAGGAGTATTGTCTTAAGTTTAACCAGTTAGCTAAGTATGCTCCTGACTTGATAGCTAACCCTAGAGAGAGTATGAGTAAGTTTGTGACTGGTGTGTCTGGATTGGTGTTGAAAAAGTGTAGAGCTACTATGCTAAATAGAGATATGGACCTTGCTAGACTGATAATGCATGTGCAACAAATTGAGGCAAATAAGACAAAAAAAAGAGAGAGTGAGTAAGAAAGCTAGAACAGGTAGTCATGGTTTCTCTCAGGCAGAGTCCCCGAGTGGTAGCCGTTCTCAGCATAGCCAAGGATTTTCAATCCCAGCTCCATCCTCAGCTAGTGTACCCTTTGCTTTGTGAAGAGTGTGGCAAGAATCATCTAGGTGTATGTAGAGACAGTAGTGATATGTGCTTTGGGTGTGGGAATCCAGGCCACATAATGTGAGAATATATAGTGCTAGCTCAGAGGGGTAGAGAGTTTCATTAGCAGGGTGCCCCTTCCGGTGCCAGTAGTGGTCAGCATCAGAACAGGCTCTATGCGCTTCAGACTCACCTTGATCAGGAAAGGTTCCCTGATATAGATTTGGGTATGTTATGAGTCCTTCATATTTATGATATGCATTGTTAGATGCTCCCATTTGAGCTTATATTTTAGCATGAGTCATGCATTAGTTTAAGATCTCAGACGATCAATCATGACCTAGTTTGTAGGTGCCCCGTGCACTGCTCCAGTATTTTAGTGAAGTGTTTTTAGAGGGACATAGAGTACCAATGGGGAGATACCCCATAATATTACAATGCTTTCAGGTCCTTAGACTCATTCAGTTGTATGTTCAAACCCTCCTTACAAAGTTAACATCAGTATCATTACATAGCCAGTAATGCTTTCGAGAGTTAGTCAGTCAGACATTCATGCATTAGATATGCATGTTCAGTAGAAAAAGTTCAAATTTTTGGTGTATTCAGTCATGCATTCATAAGTACAACTTAGTTAAGAATTCATGCATCAGATATATATGTCCATTATGAGAATTCAGCTTATGAGTAGCTTCAGTCGAGTATTCCATGCATCAGATATGCATGTCCAGTATGAGAACTCAGATATTAGTAGTTCCAGTTACATAGTCATGTTTCAGATGTTCTCGTTCCTTAAGTAAGTTCAGCTGATCAGTATTCTTAGACTATCAAGCAACATACGAGGAAGAATGTTTTTAAGGGGTAGATATTGTAAGACCCCACAAAATTTTCTCACAGACTGAGCCTTAGAGCGTGTCAAGTGAAGTGTAAATCTGGTCCTAAAAGATTGAGAAGTTTCTTACCAAGTGAGAAATATTTTGAACCATGTGTAGTTTCCCTAATATTGACTTTTTATCATGTAGATAATTGAATAAGCTTTCCATCGATACCAATTTCCTCAAAATCCGACATCGAATAAGAAAGTTATGGCCGTATTACGGAAAGCAGTGCGACGGAGAGGTCCAACAGACTGTCGAGCTAGCGACGGACCATCGCACCCCGCCGTCACATCAATATAGTGAGTCCACTCTCTGGTTGAGTACGATGGAGAGGTACGATGGACCGTCGACCATGCAATGAACCGTCGTACTCCACCCTTGCACCAAGGCAGTAAGTTCCAGTTCTAGTTCTGTGCGATGATCAGTCCGACGGACTGTTGACCCAGCAACGGACCATCGCATGTCCCGATCAAAAATTTTAAGTCATTTTTAAAAGGGCTTTTTGGTATTTTCCATTTCTTTTTAACCCTTATATATATCTTGAACGAAGCTGAGGGCTTCATTTCTCTTCCATAACATCAAAAACTAGGGTTTCCTACAAATTAAAACCCTTTTTCAAGAAAATTCAAGAAATCAAGAATCAAGAATCTCTCCAAGAGCCTTGAAGAAAGAGTTTTCTAAGGTATGCAAATGTTGATTCTTGGGTCCCTTTCATCCAAGAAGCTTAAGAATCCCTTTTTAAATTTCAAAGATCTTATGTTTATGAGTTTTTATGATTTATGTGAGTTGAAATTGATGTTCATGCTATTATTGAGTTTTGATTCATGTTTGTTTACAAGGTTTTCAAGATTTGACCCTAGTATGTGATATTCATGTGATGTTCATGATAAACCCTCTTCAAGTTTCTTTCTACATGATGTGTTCATGTCAATTAAGTGTAGAAATTGTTGAATAAGCAAACCATGCTCCCCATATGTTTAATAGAATTCTTATGTGAAGGAATTAGAGCCATTATAGCATGTTGACATGAAATCCCCAATTATGTGCAAGCTCATGCATGTCAAGTGGTTGTTGAAAAGCCTTAGTGAATGAATTGTGACATGATAGCGTGAAATTCCCCAATTATGTGCTCTTTGATACATTCTAAGACTTTAATACATACTAAGTGTTTGATGCAAAACCTTGTTGAAAGGAGTATGAGCCAATAGCATGTCTCTTTTTTTTCTACCACTTGCTTATAATTTTTGAGTTTTTGAAGAAATGGTCTAATGATTGTAATGGTGAATGGATGTCCATCATGAATGGTTATGTTTTACTTTTATTAAGTTATCGAGTCCTTGGGGTATTTATACCTGATAATTTAGCTGCTGTCTAGAGCCCGTATCAATTTTCATGATAATCTCAGTTAAGCCACAATTCTTAGAACTCAGTGAGTTACAGAACTCAGAACTCTTAGAAAGTTACAGAGCTTAAAAAATCTCAGTAATCTTAGTATCATTAGCTTTCTAGCCTCAACTCAGTACTTAATTCAGATCTAGTAGTATTCAAGTGTTCAGTTCAGACCTTAGCAGTATCCGAGTAATCAATTTAGACCTCAGTATCATTCAGTCAGATAACAAGATTTAGTAGTATTCCACCAAATACAGAACCAAGTAAATTCAACTTAACTCAGTCTGATTTTTTGAGAAACATTATTAGTATCAGATTCAGCTTAGTTTAAGTTCAGTTAAATTCAGTTCAGAGTCTTTCAGTTGGGAGTAGGAGCTAGCACCGAAAGAGTGCAGGGATGGAGGATCCCTATTATAGTGGGAGAGTCATTAAGAGCAATCCCTGAACTCCAGAATTGCGTATCTAGTGTAGGATGTAGGAGTCACCCGTTAGAATAAGGCTTGAGTATTATACTGCCTTAGGATTGACTTCCTGTGAGGGTCACCCATTAGAGAGGCTTGACTAGAGTTGAGGTCTTTACCTGTGGCACAGTATTGACACCCTTCCAGCTGGGGCTACAGTTTGGACCCCACCAGTTTAAATTAGTGGCATGTTGGTTAAGTGAGAACTCCCACAGTTACAATTTCAGTATCAATTTTCAGAGTAGAACTCAGAAATCAAGACTGTCAAATACAATTATCTATCTCAGTAAGGAACTCAGATAGTTCCATTGATTCATAGACCACCCGCTAGATAAGCATGGTCTCACATAAAGTTATCCAGTTGAGTAATCTCATTATCAGATCCCGAGATCACCTGTTGATAGGCTTGATCTTAGTCTCAGATTCAGTTGAGTAATCTTATTATCATATCCCGAGATCACCCATTAGATAGGCTTGATCTCAGTCTCAAATTCAGTTGAGAATTCTTATTATCAGATTCAGAGATTACTCGATAGATAGGCTTGATCTTAGTCTCAGATTCAGTTGAGTATTCTTATTATTAGATTCTGAGATCTTTTGCTGATAGGTTGATCTCAGATATAATATTTTATTATCATTGATAGTAGATTCTAGGATCATCCGTTAGAGAGGTTTGATCTCCAATTCAGTTAGACGAGAGTAACAAGCTCAGAATTCATTCATTGATGTGAGTAGATTCAGTTAATCAGCTTCAATATCATAAGTTTTTGAGATCACTTACTAGATAAGACTAATCTCAACTTCAGTACTCAGTTATCAATATTAAAAGATTCAGTTATTCAGTATCTCAATGTTAGTAGTAAGTTCAAATGACAGTAAATTAGTATTCAAGTTTCAGTATTCAGAGTCATGATAATTTTAGTTATTGTTTGTGTATTCATGCATATGTTCTCATTCAGTACTCTCATGATTATTCCGTTAAGTAACTGTTTATGCATAAGCCTTTGCATTTAGCATTACCTTATCTTACATACTCATTACCTTCCCACGTACTGACGCATTTGTGCTATGGTGTTTTATTTTACACCATAGGTTCTGAGGCACGAGATTCAGAGTACCCTTAGCTGCTCAGTCCCAGTCAGCAGCAGTAGACATAGCAGTGAGTCCTCTTCATTCGAGGATGATTCTTATTTTCTTACCACATCAGATTGAGTTTAATTTCAGTAGATGGAGTTAGTTGGGGATATGTCCCATCAAATCTATATTTCAGACAGTTTAGAGGTTTTTCGGACAGATATATCAGTATTCAGTTTTCTATTTTTGAGTATTTTAGATATTTTGAACCTTATGGCCAGTTTTTTGCATTTATTACAGATATTATGCAGTGTTTAGTTACACATATCGGTAGAGGGTTAGCTTGTGGTCCCTTGGGGTCATAAGAACCGTGTGATGTTTTGGTTCTAGAAAATCGGGTCGTTACATGAAGCTGAATCTAGTTTTGCTGAGGTGAGTACAGAGGAATCCCACGGTCCTGAGGTTAAGGCCACCTCTATAACCAGATAGGACCTCTACTATAAATATCCCCTACTTCGGTACCCATTTTTGAACGATGAGGCTACCCCAGCATGCAGGTAAAATTTAACACGGGGTTGTCTCAGTTACTAGGAGGTAAAATTAAGAAAGTATTGTATGACGAGAGATGGATGAATACTACATATCTGGGTGAATTGCTCGAGTTTGCCAAATGATTAAGAAATTATGGTTTTGAATGGATGATGAGAGCGCTAGGACAATACAGAGAGGTCCTGATTCATGAGTTCTATACCGCATATAAAGGCGAGTTGATGAGGTAGCATCCACTGGGCATGCTGTGAAGGGAGGTAAACCTATTACCTTGCTGATAATTCATGGATTTTAGGTTGACATATCACCCTAAACCATTGGAAGATTTTTGTATGGCCCAACATATCAGTCCTCGACCAACACAATAAAAATGGATTACAAAATAGCTGAAATGAGAAAGATCACCAATAGATTATTGGGTACGAATGATAAACTGGTAATCTTTTGGTGAATTAAAGAGCATAGCTTCAAATAGTATGCATGATACCTGGGTTGAGGGAAGTATTAGAGAGTCTCAGCAAATAAAAAAGGGTACCCTCAATTTTGAGGGTAAGGCTTGGTGGACTATAGCCTGTCATAGGCTATGTCCAACTATAGGTTATAATGTACTAAGACCGTTTTGGGCTACGATGATAGTAGGTTTTATACTCGGGTATGCATTTAAAATAAGTGAGTTATTAGCTTGAGAGATAAGAGAGAGAGGGCTATTACGAAGTAGGAGGCGTTGCTAGCATACCCCTGTATGATCACATAGAGATATATAGTTGTAGGAATATTGGAGATCCTAGGCATTAATGACATGAGAGTTGCCCGTCAGAATTTTGATATCGGACTGATTCATGATGCGACGAACCCATTGGCCAGACCTATGAGGCAGGAAATGGATGTTATGGTGGGATTCTTCCCACAAGATGGTCAATCATATGCTGCTGTCACTACTGAGGATACCAAGGCAGGTGAACGGACTGAGACTACAGCTACAGATGCAGAGGGTACTTCCAGTTCCCCACTGCCAGTCCAATCGGGGCTACCTAGGCACAGGGTATGCCACCCGAGATTATGATGATTTCTTAGGCTGCATGGATAGAGATGGTGACCCAGTTAGCGATGTTAACTAAAGTAAGTTATATAGAGTAAGAAGCTGGATAGCTCAGCAGTTGGAGGCACAGGATAGGCGCATCCAAGTGCGCTTAGATACATTTAAGTCGAGGATTATCCAGCACTTAGGAAGTGGACAAACGCCTAATGTTGCCGATGTCAGAGCAGAGATTGTGGAGTTAAAAAAGATGGTCATAGAGCTGTATGAGAGGCCAATGGTTGCTGAGTCTGTTATAGAGACTATAATTCCTATAGTCGAGGTGCCAAATATTTAGGCAGTTCCGCTAGATGAGCAGGCTGAGCAGATTGAGAAAGAGAGAAGAGAAAAGAAGAGGAAAATAAAGGAAGACAGAAAAGCAATGAAGAAAGCCAGACTTAGAAGTATCTAGGATGAGAAGGACCAATAGACATGGTCCGAGAGACAACTATGGAAGATGGTAGTTTGAGTGCTCCCATTCTTGAGGCTGAGGAGGTTGATGTTGTGCCCCCGTCAGTTGATAATCCAATCTTGATTGCGACAGTGGATGAGAATTGTGGGACCCGATCTAAGGTCCCCCATTCTGGTATTGATGCTCTGACGCCTTGAGTGCCTAGACATGATTTTTATCCTACTCTTGTTATATATTTAGCTCTGGGGATAGTGTAATGTTTTTAAGTTAGGGGTGGGGGTACCATAAAATTTTGGGAGCAGTTTGAAAATTTTCAGATGTAGCTAAATACTGAAAGTCTGTTATGACTTGCAGGTCTGAGGCAGGCAGCTGAGATAGGTAGTAGATCAGCACGCCAACGGCAGCGAATATTTTTGACTTTTTTGATGATGATTTTTATGGATTTTTTAAAAGTTGGGATATATTTAAAGTTTTTTGACTTTGATTTCAATGTTTATTTTGTGATTGATAAATTACTACTGATTTTGTGATGATGCTAGAAATGGGATTATGAATTGTGTTGAAAAATTTAAAATATTGAGCGCCTTCAACATTTTTGTTTTATCAATCGCATGATTTATATAGTTGTGTGAGATTGTTGAGTATCTGATAATGACATTAGGATTAGGGATAGTATAGTTCGGGACAAAAACTGTTGCATAATTGGATAATTAGTACTTAGCAATACAACCCTGTGCAAACATGCATGTAAGGTTTACTTAATCCCGTCTATGTTGGAATTAAGAACTTTCCTAGTTGCTTTTGCCTAGGGCTATATATAGTTAGGTAGGAAATGATTATAGGACATTTTTGTGTGAGTCCACTTAAGCCTAAAATGCCTGAACTATATGAACAAATCCGCTTCATCCAAATATTTAAGCTTTAATAGACTAATTTTTCTTGTTACACCTGTCACCTTCCTGTTTAATTTACAATGAACCTGTTTGGACCTGGTTCTCCTGGGGACACTGTGCACCTCAACTCAGGCAGATTGCCTAAGTTGAGGATAGCTATTATAGGGGTGCATAAGAGAAAAACTAGAATAAATAAAAGTGTATACAAGGAAAATAGTTGAAACATGGGAAGGCGTGACAAAATAAAAAAAGAAAAAAAAGAAAAGCACAAGGTATAGAAAAAGAAGAATAAGAAAAAATATATATATATAAATAAGTGCTTGAAAGAAACACCTGCCCCAAGTGGAATGTGTTCTAAAGAAAAAATGATGTAAGGGTGGAAAGAAAAGAAGTCATCCCCAAAGGGAGTGCAGTGCCCAGGAGGCTTAGTCACTTTACAAATCCATGTGTATTATAACAGCCCTAAGCCTATGTTACAAGCTAAATAAAGTCCGATAGTGATCCTACTATGACTATCTGACAACTTAGAAAAAGAGGATAAGTGCAAGCTTATGTTATTTTATACACACCGATGATACTTCTTTGTGAGAGAGAGAGTCATTTGTTTATCCCTGAATAGAGAAGTCTATCCATGAGGAGTAAATGGGATTTCATTGACTATGAGTGCACATGGGTTATATTGATAGGTTGCTAGGTTTTTTGATAAATGTAAAACATGTATATACCCAAGTGTCTATTGCTAATGTAATTCCATCATTGGATTCTTTCATGTTTCTACATGTGCAGAATTTCTATATACAAGTATGAATTGAAAATTGAGAGGGGAGAAAGAATATTTAAAATTGAATCCAAAATCACTACCATGGGCTGTTTGAGTTTTCTTTTAATTAAAATTGAGCTTTTATTAATCAAAAAAAGTTTGTAACAATACCAGGCTCAGGAAGACCCCTGCCTCTCACTAATTCTCTAATTCTAGACAATGTTCATCATTCTCCTAATAACACTATTAAGGGAAGTAATTTAGTCTTTGAAGGTGCGGCTGCCATTTGATTAATCCTCTCCCTCTTATGTGAATGTGCATGGCCACCTCTCTGTAAACTAAATCCACTCTAAAATAGCTTCCTGGGAACCTAGCAGAGTTTCTTTCACACCAAATGCAAAATACTACCATAGCGAATACACACCATGCGATGTTTGCTACTGCAGATTTTTGTTTTGCCATTTGGTTCATCCACTGTATTTCTGATTCCGATGTCCCTATAACATGATCAAAGCCCATCCACTGCACTAGTCTACTCCATAGGACTTTAGTATATATGCATTCAAAGTACAAGTAGGAGAAGCTCTCAATAGTTTCTGCACAGAATATACAATCCACAGGCACCTATATACCAAATTTTTGGAGTCGAGTCACCGTGGCAAGTCTTTGCTGCAGGGCCAACCACAAGCTAAAGTTATGTCTAGGGTGAACCTGAGGCTGCAACACTATTGCTTTCCGTGGGGCTCATGGGAGCTGAGGTAGTAACCTTTCATAAGCTTTCTTTATCTTGTAGGACCCTCCTATATGTAGTTCAACTATTCTTTGAGCAAATGATACTTATAATGAGTTCATCTGCATCAAAGCATCCCGCCAGCCCAAAATTTTCTTGATTACCCAAGATGCATTCTTGGGTAAGGCCATATCTTCTAGATTTCTATGTTTTATGTAGTAGCTGTGCACCCACTTTATCTATAATGAGTCCTTCTTGATTTATATTACCCATAATTGCTTTATGACTACTTCTTTATTCCATATCTTGATATTAATCATATTTAAGCCACCTGCAGCCCTTGGGTAGCATAGTTTCTCCCATGACACTAAAGCTTTCTTTGATAGTTGCCCCATTCCTGTCCAGAGAATGATCTACATATGGCCTCTATCATTTTCATTACTTTCTTAGGTAGAATGAATATCTGAGCCCAGTAAGTCTGCATCCTAAAAAGCACAGCTTCGATGAGATACATTCTACCAACATAAGAAAGTAGTCTTGCTGACCAACATGTGATCCTAGCAGTAATGTTTTCCATAAGAGGTAAGCATTGGTTGGCATTCAGCTTCATAGTAGACAATGGGACTCCCAAGAATTTAAAAGGGAGGGTTCCTTCTACATAACCAAGTTCCTAAGAAATCTCTATCTTCACTTCTTGTTATACACCAGTGATATACAGGGAACTTTTGTCTAGATTTGCCTACAACCCAGAAGAATCTAAAAACCTTTGGAATGTGTGCTTAAGTAGCTTGACAGATTCCATATTTGCCCTGCAAAACTTGAGTAATTCATTAGCAAAGCACATGTGGATCACTCCAAATTTCCTGCATCTTGGATAAAAATTGAAATTTTGATTCTATGTAAGATGGTTCATTTCTCTTTGCAGATACTCCATTGCCAACACAAACAGGTAAGAAGACATAGGGTCCCCTTGCCCAATACCCCTTTTACTTTTGAAGGGCTTTGTTAAACCTCCATTGATCACAAGTGATTATGACACAGTAGTTACACACTCCATTTACCAGTGTACAAACTTTTGTGGGAAGCCAAGATCAACCAGCATAGACTTCAAGAAGCTCCAATTAAGAGTATCATATGCCTTTCTCAAATCTACCTTTAAGACATGCCTTAAAGACATTCTCTTTCTCGTATCCCTTAAATAATTCATGACTAAGTAGGATGTTATCAATGATGCTTCTGCCTTCAATAAATATAGATAAAGAGTAGCCTACCAGTTGGACAATCATACATTTGATCCTATTTGTCAATATCTTTGCCACTACTATGTACAATGTAGAGCAGCATGCTATTGGTCTATAATCCTTCACCTGGGTAGGGGATGCATGTTTTTGAACCAGCGCAATAGCATTGTAGTTCCATGCTTGGTCCATGGTACTAGTAGAGAAGAATTCCTGGATGGAATCATAGACATCACTTTTAGCAGTAGCCTAGTTATTAGAGAAGAATTCCACTGGAAACCCATCCACTCCTGGAGTTTTATCCATGGGCATGCCTTTTATAGCATTATCAATTTCATGAATAGCTATCTTCTATATTAAGGAGACTTGTTGCTCTCTGGTTAAGCACACACCTTTCTGGATGACTTCAGTATTAGGACATGGTAGAGCAGTTGCATTACTTCCCATTAGCTATTTGAAACACGTCATAAATTCCTCTTCAATAGCTTTTGGGTTAGGAAAGAGTATTTGGTTTTGTTTTCTTGAGGACATGGAAAAGTCTAAGTTAAGGGTGTTGATGTGCCATGGAAACACAACGCTTTCTATGCTTAAAACCATGAATTTATGTGTAAACTTAGGTTGTTTTGTTAGATATAATGCACTTTGGTGTGAATTGCAGGTAAAACAAGTTTATAACATTATTTAAATAAAAAGAGGATAAAAAAACCTGTAAAACCAACTCTGATCAGTATACGAGTATGCCCTTGAGTCGTAAAGATTTGATATAACTCATATGCTGAATCGTATGAGAAACAAAACCAAAATCCAAATCGAGAAACCAAGTATGAAGAAGATACAACTCAAGTATCCCAGTCGTGGCAGGATACGAATCATATGCTGAAGCTGTGAGCATAACAAAATTCAAGTTACTATCCAGGAATTAAAGTATCACAAGGATATAAGTTGGAAATCTGAGTACGACTCATATTGGGATATTATAGACCAACCAGTGTTCAAGATTGGAAAAGACTGAAGTCCTAAGTGGATACGGATCAAGGATACGAGTCGTATACGTAGTTATAAATTGTAAGTCAAATTCATAAAATGAGTAGAGAATTGAAGCCATGGGAAGATTAGACACTAGAATGGTTACGACAAGGCAGAGTACGACTCATTAGCTGAGGATACGAGTGAAGACCGAGTCGTACCGGCTGCCGACTTAACTTTACCTTTCCCATTTTTAATAGGATCTTTATGTTATTTTGAGATACTATAAATACCCTAGGGTTTATCTTTTATTAGGTTACACGTAGTGATATTCTTTTATGCACATCTACATATTATTACATACTTTTATAATTATTCTTGAGATTTGAGGGTTTTATTCAATTAAAGACTTTGGAGTTTATTCATCTTACTCTTGTGAAATTGATTTTATGTGTTCTTCATTGATAATCATGAATTCTTGCATAAATATGAGCGGCTAATCTTCCTAGATAGGGTTGTGGGAACCTTAACGGATTAGCTATGTAGAGGAAGTATGACACACATCTGTTCTAGGGTTTATGTATGTATTCTAATTCTTCTTCACAATAATTGATTTCAAGTAACTATAACATCTTGAGATAAAAGCCTATATTCGCACTCTTTCGATAACCAAGAATCTTTAGATTGGGATAAGAAGATTAGGACAGTAATTTGGGATTTTTACCTCTACCTTATAGTTCCCGTATTCTATCTTATCACTTGATCCGATAACCAAGGATCATGTGAACTTAGTCTATAGCAACGGACAATAAGGCAACACCTGACGATGATAACCAAGTCTAAGGGTGAAATTTAACTTCACGCTCAAAAGGTGACTAATAATACCTATATTGTAGTCTTTACATATAGAACAATAGAGCAGTGAGTTGATCAAGAGAAGTCTACGGAGTTGAGAAGCCATGGGAATACAGACCTAGCATTTGTCTCCAATTGATTACAACTCGAAAGCACTCAAGAGTTGGTTACTCTTTGCTATTGACAACAAAATCCCCTATTGCTTGAGGATTAAATCGAGGCAAGAAACTACTCACATTTTCCCTATAGGATCAACCCCAACCTATTTGGGTTATTATATTTGCATCAACCATATTATACTTTTGATTGAGGTGTAGTTTTGGGCAACATCATCTTGTAAACACTGGTCGATCCTATAGATAATCGAATAGACTCTTCTAGTATGATCTATTTATTTTAACCTAGTGCTAGCACTTGTAACTTTAATAGGGTCCTATTGCCATGTAATGAGAGTATTCACACACTAGTTGAGCCTTGTGAAAATGATGGTGAGTCTATGTTGTTATGTGAATTGCCTATAACTAATGAGGATTTGTGCATTGATCAACTTGTTTGTGAGACTAATCCCCTACTTGAGCATATTTGTTGTGTTATTAATGAGTCTCAAGTTAGTTATGATGTTGATAGAGTTGATAATATGAATGGAAGTGATTCTTTAAGCATATCTTGTGAATAAGATCCAATTATTAGTTTTGCTCATAGATATCTTATGACTGAAAATATTATGAAAGATGACATGTATCTTTTTGATGATGAACTTACATGCTTTAATTCCTCACCTTTGGTTGGTAATCCTCTCTCAAAGAAAGATGCCTTGTATAAAATTAGTGAAATTACTCCTTGCTTGGTACCTATTGATGTATCCGTTGGTGTACTTTAAAATAAAAATGGTATGCTTAAGATTCACATATTATCCTATTTCTTGAAATTCATTAAGAATATAGCGTTGAGTCAATATTGTGCTAACTATCCAATTCTTGATAGTGATCTCACATGTTTGAAAAAGAATGATCCAATGGGTAAAGATAGTTTTGAGTTTCTTGAATATTTGAGAAACCCAAATAGTGATTGTTCCTCTGAAAATAATTTGGTTATAACCCTTTGTATGACACCCCACCATTGTTTGATGAATATGAGGATGATTTGTGTGATTCTTGTGATGACTTTAGTCATGACCTCCTTAATGTTATTGGTGGTTTGTGTCTAATTGAGGATTTGTCCCTTGAAAAAGAAGGTGTTGTTCATTTAGAGATTACTTCTACTTCCTCTTTGTATGTGTCCTTTGTTGAGGATACTCTTTGTAATGATCTTAAATATAATAGTGAGTACATGCATGAGGATACCATAGTTCAAGTTAACTTGCATGACACCTCCCTTTACCTTCTCCTTACTTATGATATTGTTAATAATAGTATAGAGGGTATATCTATTTGTAAGCATGGCATCTTTGGGGAAAAAAGGTCTTGCCTTGACCCATGTTCTTGGACTCTTCTTCTATTTGACCCCGATGATGACCATTTGGAATATGGTGTTTTTCATACATTCCACTTGATGCTTGGTCAAGACGACAAGTAATGTTTGGTTGAAATTATTGGGATTAATCCATAAGATGGAGAGTCTTTATTGAGGGTTTCTAATCCACTTGAGGGACTAAAGTTGTGTTAGGGAACGATCTCCAACAAAGATGAATGTTTTTAAGGGGTTATCTGCTTATTGAGATATTGAACCAATGTGAGCTTTCATGTATGGTTGATTGATTACCATGTTTCCTTTAGATTTCCCCTTTGTCCTAGTTTCTTGAGTGACCAAGTATTTTCTATATCATAGGGTTACACACTGTTGGTTGATCATTTTAATACTTGGCTATATATCAAGTGTGTTCCTCCTTGAATTGGTGATAAGTTTGTTGTCGCTAAACCTAATCCTCATTATGAGGAAATTGCTTTTTCTTGTTACCCTTATGTTTTTTCAAGGTTTAAATTCGAGGTCGAGTTCTTTTCATGAAGGGGAGGATGATACAATCCAAATCGGCAGTGATCTTTCAAAGACTATAATTCAAGGCCTACAAAAAAGGATCCAAGCCACACTCATCTTAAAAAGGTAAAGATATGTGCTGAACACCATGTGTGGAGAATAACTTGGAGTCGAGAGCTAAATTCAACTTAAAGCATCAATAATAAAGCAAGCTCTATAACTACAAACACTCCAATGATATTCATGAAGTTATATTTGTTTCAATCCATCTTGATTCCATTTAAGGAGTGTTTTGGAGTCCCCAGTTCATAAAATAAGGGCCGAGGGCCTTTGGAGAGGTCGCTGGAGGATAAAAAGGATCCCAGAGGCATTCTATTTTGACCTACAACATAACCTATATGAGAAAGTCATCCACCTATACCAATAAGTGTTTTATCTGTGGCATTAGATCCCATCTACATGGGCATGTGGTCCAAAAGGCCAACTTGCTTGTTTTATTAACTTTGAGTCAATTTGGGCCAATATATATAATAAATAGCCCATGACTATAAATATTATCTCCCTTAGCTTATTTTCTTAGCTTTTGTTGAATATTTATGTCATGAAACTCTTGAGAGAATATAGCAAGGAAAAGCTTGTATTGACTTTTGCCTAGAAACTGGGGTTGCGGGGGCGTTATGATTCCTTCGTGGTCGTTCATAAGAATTAGGTGATTTCTTTGGATTAATATTCTAAGGATATTTATTTAATATATCCTTTAGTTTTATTTGATTTCCTTTGTATGTGTTTATCGATTTATCTCTATCTATCTATCTTTTACTTTTTGTATTTTCACTCTATTCTTTCTTTAGTTTTTGTGTTTGTTTCGACTTCCATATTTTTGGACTATATAAACAACAATATAATGTTTTGTTAGTCCCATGATTATATTTACATAACTATTAAATATAAGACAAAAATTATATAATGACCTAACAAGGAGATGTTTATGCTGACCAGACTCAAAGTTTAAGAAAGGAGGATAGTATTAGAGAAGGCCTAGATTATTGTCTTGATTGTTAGTTATTAAGACCTAGCAAGAAAGTAGATAATAGTAGAATAGGCCAATTTGTTATTCAGGCTTACAATGTTACTGACTAAAGTTAAAAGGGTTATAATTGTTCAAGTTTGTACATAGACTAAACTCCCAACATGCTTTTTTAGTATAAAGACAATTACAGAACTAGTCTACCCAGAAGATCATTAGTGTAGCCAAATTAATTACTTGTATTTTGATTTGATTGCTTAATTCTGGATCAAATAGCTAGTAAAAGGAATACTATTATAGGAATTGGGTTCCTTGCTAGTCTGTCAGATTCTATTTAGCCCTAGAGGCTCAGTAGTGGATCCATAATATACTAACATGTTCTGTATCTTGGCAAGGTATAGAGGAACCCTTCTAACTGGGATTATATATTAGATCCCATGAGCTCACATGGTGGATGTCAGTTATACAAAACTTTTCATTTAAAGGCTTATTGTTTCATACATTTGAAATTGACATTATGATTTCCCAGATAAACAGTTCTAGACAATATTTTCAGTTCACAGCTATAGAGTTAGATCTATATTTACAGATTTTGAAAGTTGACTTATAAAAAAAATTTATATACTAATTTTGAGTTTTTTTTTCCATTCATTTCATTTATTCATGATTATTGAACTTCATTAGTCTTTATAAGCATGTTGTTACCACTATGATTTGTTTAGATTTAACCTTACATACTCAGTACATTCCCATATACTAATTACAAGTCATTGATGTAGATTCAGGCACTTGCTTCCACACTGATGGCTAGACATGCTTCAGTATTTCCAGTTAGTAGTTAGTGAATGCTCCTCATTCGAAGGGCTTCATAGAGTAGCTAGTATCTAGGATTTTATTTCAAATAGTTGTTTTATCTTAAGGGTCATTGGGGGTCATGTCCTGGTGAATTTGTTTTTTAGTCAGTAGAGGCTTTCGTTCAAACATTAGTTGTTTCTATTTTTCCATGGAGTTTTAGTTTTTTATTTTGTTATAAGTTATAGTATTACTTCCCATTTATTCATGTCTTACTTCCACTTACATTATATATTTTGCCAGTTGAATCATTAGCGGAATGCCAATGCTAAAGGTTCGCTTTGGATCACTTGTGGTCCTAATTGGTGTATACTCGGGTTGTCAAAAACTTGGTACCAGAGAATTAGGTCTGTGTCCTAGGTGTCTGAAATGCCTCATTTAGTAGAGTCCTTTTTATGGGTGTGAAGTGTGTCACACTTTTAATGGGGAGCTTTCGAGATGTTTAGGAAGTATTCTCTTATTTCATGCTCTCTCTCATGCGATAGAGTTTAACTCTATATATCTAATCTACCTCATACTTTAGCATTTCAAATTATTCCTCCAAGAAATACCGTCAGTAAGAGAGCTACAGCAATTGCCAAGGAGAATACACACCAACACCTCAACCTTATCATGCTGTGTAGAGTAGGAACATAACATATTACAATAGTCAGAATTCCAATTCTCAATGTCACGAACCGAACTAGGGCCTAGACGTGATGGGTACCTCAAGTCCACCGTAGACCAGAGATCACCCTCTTTTCTTAGCCAAACAAAACATAATACCACTAGTAGCGGATGAATTCGAACATATAATAAGATAGAATAATGTAAGGTCAAAGGATTCTAAGAATATCAACAACAATACCCATTCCACAGTAATCCATAAAGCCTCTAACAAAACCAAATCAATCTAAGTTGGTACATGCCACCAACAATAGCCAAAAACAAGTCAAAGAAAAGTCTATGATAAAAGATAAACCATGAAGCAAATACCTTCGGGAAGAAGAAGGCTCACTACTTCAAGATGACTAATGACAACCTGAAAATCCTATCACTGTGCAGGAAGAGTAGAAGTGTCTTCGTTCCCTATATCGCATAGGGATACAATGTCTGAAGATGGTTAGCGGGTTGAGTACTAGCATATAACTCAGGGTAGGGGATAACATAATGCCATGTCCAACAGTTCAAATTATGTAAATCAATGCAGACATTCATATACATATATATGTCATGCCGAGATGGGGAACAAGGATTATCACAAACTTTAAGACCTTAACCTGGACTGTGTATCTCAACTGTCATAAGATAGAACCCACATTCTATATGGGTTTAACTCTTCCCCAGATGAAAGGACCCCAGTGCATGTAGCCGTACAAACCAGAGAATAATCATATATACAGATGTACCATGGGGGATGCGAACCTCCAATTCATATATCAAAGGTGACTTAAGCATCCAATCATTAAACATGGGGGATTCAAACCATATAATCGTTTAATAAGGGGAACTCGAACCACCCAATTATTTAGACCCCTGCACCAGCAAATGCGATTTTCAGTATTGGCCCCTCGGGACCTCCACTTTCACGACCCAACTACATAACCCCTTTTTAGCCCAATTAAAACAATTTTCATACATTCTCATTCATTGAACCAATTTATTAAGGCACCTCATTGGTATCGTCAAACCAATTTCACTTACAAGCTAACATTTTTAGGCCATATTAATTAACCATCCACATGGGGGAATTCATGACCTATCTATGTTCAATTACTTATTAATATGGGGAATACATAATCCCTAAGGTTCAATAAAAATCAATTCATGTTTCAAATGCCTTTTATGGCACACACTAGTTACAAAGGTATTTTCAATGTGCATGAACTCATATTCAAAGCCAATCTCAAAATATTGGGTTCAGGTTATACCAATTCAATTACAAAAATTCACAAAATTGGGGGAAACCATGTCCCCTTAATTTATTTACCATGCCCATGCTCCCAACCAGTTCAAAATCATAAATAAAGCATGAACAATGCATATAACATCATGGGAATCTAATTTAAGAAACATGCATTCCAAAACCCTCAACCCATATCAAAACCCATGTTCAACTCCATATAAAAAATCATATAATTTCATGCCTTAAAAGGCAGAGTCACATACCTGAAAGTATCACAATTATGGAGGGAATTCTCCCTTGGAAGCTCTAGACAATCAACCTTGAGAAACCCTAGATGTTCTTTGACTTAGGGATTTGAGAAAGTAAATAATGTGTTTTGATTTATTAAATAATGAAAATAATTCCCCAAAAGTGTTTTACGGTCTTGGGTCTTAAGTGGGGAAGGTAGGAATTGACTAAAATACCCCCATTTAATTATGCTAACAAATTTTACCGAGTCACTATGGGTCTCATAATGACTCGTTAAGATACGCTACGACTTGTCACTATGAGTTGCAGCCTAGGTAGAAATATTAGGTGTCTACACTATTGACATTACGACTTGGACCATACGACTCGTAATGAGATCCTATGACTCGTAGGGTCTAAGTCATAGTAAAAAAAGAAGCATTTGGTTCATAGTCACCCTATGATTGGTACATTACGCCTCGTATAAAGTAATTACGACTAGTAACCCCTAGTCGTAGTCACAATAGAAACTTCAGGATGACACACTGTTCTAAATATGATTTAGGTCCTTAAGACTCGCATAGAGACCTTATGACTTGTATAATGAGTCGTAGGTTGGACAGTGAGTTCATAGGTCAAGATATTTTCAAGGACCAAAATCCAGGGTGTTACATTCTACCCCCTTAGGATCATTCATCATCGAATGATGAGTCAAGGCACCCGTTAGCACGATTTAACATAGAGCACACTTACACATTTCTTTAACAAAAACTGAAAACAAAGATATTAATGAAGACATATAGCTCAAGCACGATTACCCAAAGCAAGAAACAAGAATAGATATTTGGACTTTATGTTCTCTTCGGCTTCCCAAGTAACTTCTTCCACTTTATGGTTCCTCCAAAGAACCTTCACCAAAGCTACATCCTTAGTCCTCAAACGACGGACTTGCCTATCCAAAATCTCAACAAGGTCTTCCTCATAAGACAAGGAATCCAAAATGCCAACACTCTCCATAGGGACAACCAAGGAAGGACACCCACACATTTTTTCAACATCAAAACATGAAAAATGGGATGAATAGATTCCAAAATAGAAGGCAAATCCAACTCATAAGCCACATTGCCCACTTTCTTCAAAATCAAGTATAGACCCATATAACGGGGATTGAACTTCCCTTTCTTTCTGAACCTCTTCACTCTCTTCTTAGGAGACACCTTCAAGAATACCCAATCACCAACGTCAAACATCAGTTACCTTTACCCCTCACATCCGTATAGGACTTTTGGAAACTCTAAGCAGTTCTACTTATTTCCCTAATCACCTTCACCTTCTTCATATCATGGTGAACCAAGTCAAGACCAAATAGCCTAGTCTAATTAACTTCGAACCAACCAATAGGAGAACAATATCACCCATAGTACAAAGCCTCGAACGGAGCCATCTAAATACTTGAGTGATAGCTGTTATTACATGCAAACTCTATGAGAGGCAAATAATCAACCCAACTGCCGCCAAAGTCAATCTCATAGGCCCTTAACATATCTTCAAAAGTCTGAATAGACCTTTCTACTAGTCCATTTATCTGAGGGTGGAAAATAGTGCTAAGGTTCACCGTAGTCCCCAAACCTCTTTGAAAAGAATGCCAAAAGTGAGAAAAGAATTGGATACCTCGATTAGATATACTATAAATAGGATCACCATGCTAGTTGACGATCTCTTAGAAAAAGCTTAGCATAATCCTTTGCAGAATAGTTAGTCCTCATTGGAAAAAAGTGAGCAGACTTAGTCATCATATAAACGATGACCCAAATTAAATCAAACCAACTTTTAGATAGAGGAAGACCAGTAATAAAGTCCATATTAATCACTTCCTACTTCTACATGGGCAACTCTATCTCTTGAGATAGACCTCTAGGCCTCAAGTGCTCCACCTTTACTTGCTGTCAAACCATACACTTGGCCACAAAAATGGCCACATCCCTTTTCATGTTATTCCACGAATAGATATCTTTCAAATTATGGCACATCTTCGATGAGCTAGGACAAATTATATACCTCAACTCGTGAGCCTTAGCCAAGATCCTCTCTTGCAACACGTCGATATCGAGAACACATAATCTACCTTGGTACCTTAAGGTACCATCACCTTCTGGTGACCCGCATCACCCTTGATTTGTATCGAAATAAGATCCAAAACCTGCTTCTCCTTCACCTTAGCACCAAGAGATGACTTTACCACCTCTTAAACGATCACACCTCCATCATCAGAGTTCAAGAGATGAACTCTAAGATTAGCCAAATAGTGAATATCCTTCACCAAACCTTGATTCTCCTGATCAAAATGAGACAAGATTCCCATGGACAACCTGTTAAAAGCATCAGCAACCACGTTAACTTTACTTGGGTGATAATAAAGACTCATATCAGAGTCCTTGAGCAACTCAAGCCATCTTATTTGCCTAATATTCAACTCATTCTAAGTGAACACTTACTGCAAGATCTTATGGTCAGAATATATATCAACATGAATTCCATACAAGTATTAGCATCTAATCTTCAAAGAAAAAATTACAGCCAATAATTCCAAATCATGAGTCAAATAGTTCTTCTCATGTACTTTAAGATGCCTAGAAGCATATGCCACAACCTGGCAATACTGCATCAAAACACAACCCAGTTTCATACAGAACACATCACAATAAATAATGAAACAATTAGTACCCTCAGGTAGTGTCAAAATCGAAGCTGAAGTCAAATTCTCAAAAGTAACCTCACAAGTACTGGACCATAAAAACTTCACCTTCTTCTGAATCAACTTAGTCAATGGGACAGAAATTAAAGAGAAAATCTCCACAAACCTCCTATAATGGCCGGCTAAACCCAAGAAGCTCCAAATATTGATTGGAGTTGTGGGCCTACGACACTTCTTAACCTCCTTAAATTTTTGTGGATCCACCATGATCCCTTTACTTGAAACAATGTGACCCAGTAAAGTAACAAAATTTAACCAAAACTCAATCTTGGATAATTTAGCATACAAAGGCTGATCTTTAAGGGTCTGTAATGCTATACGGAGGTGATTAACATGATCCTTCTCACTCTTGGCGTATACCAAAATATAATTAATGAACATAATGCCAAACAAGTTAAGAAACTAATAGAACACCCGATTCATAAGATCCATAAATAATGCTAGGGCATTAGTCAATCCAAAAGACATGACCAAAAACTCATAATGGCCATAGCAGGTACAAAAAATAGTCTTAGCAATATCCACCTACCTAATCTTCAACTGAAGATAACCCAATCAAAGATCAATCTTAAAAAAGTACTTAGCTCTCTGAAGCTAGTCAAATAGATTATCAATCATAGGAAAAGGACACTTATTCTTCACCGTAACCTTATTCAATTGTCGATAATCTATACACATTTAAAGGGAACTATCCTTCTTACATACAAAGAGAATAGGAGCACCCCACAAAGACATACTAGGGTGGATAAAAACTTTATTAAGAAGATCTTTCAATTTCTCCTTAAGTTCCTTCAATTCAGCCAGAACAATTCTATAAGGAAAGATAGAGCTAGGACGGGTATTCGGTAGTTGGTCAATCCCAAAATCAATATCTCTATCAGAAGGAATACCAGGATGGTCATCAGGAAAGATCACAGGAAATTCATTGACCATAGAAAAAGATTATAATGAAAGACCCTCTGAGTTAGAATCTCTAACCCAGAGCAAGTGATAAAGATACCCCTTGGAAATCAACTTCTGGGCTCTAAGATAAGAAATGAACCTTTCTTTTGGCACTAGGGACTTCACATTCTATATCTAGATCATTAAGAAATTTTAAAATGACCTTATGAGTCCTATAATCTAGATAGACATAGCACGAATGGAGCCATCCATCCCAAAGATAACATCAATATCTATCATATCCAATTCAATAAAATACACCAATGTCCCTCTACCATAGATAAATACCATGCAACCCCTATAGACTTTTTTAGTCATAATAGAGTCACTCTCTGGGGTAGATATAAAAAGGGACCAGGGATACATTCAGGATCAAATCCAAAATGAATAGACACATAAGGGGTTATGTAAGAAAGAGTACACTGATAATGCCTAAAATACACCACCAATTAAATGATGAAGCAATCACTATCAAATATAGTAACCCAAATAGGTTGGGGTCAATCACACAAGGAATAGGCTAGAAATCTGTCTTAAACATGTTGCAATCACCAGGCAGTGGAGGAAAGTAAAAGAGGGGATTTGTTAAGATAGAAAAAGAAAAAGACATAGTTGTTCTTGGTTGTAAACAATCTAAGACGAACACTAGGCTTGTGTTCCCCTTGGCTTCTCAACTCAGTAGACTTATAGTACGCTATCAAACTATTCTAATGCAGTGCTTGTAGAATTTGATAAGTTATATACCATCAACAGTCTTTCGGATGAGTAGATAGATTTCACCCTTTACCTTTCGAGTCTCAGGATGTCACCTTACTAACCCTTATCTTGGATCCCAGTTAACTATTAAGTTTTGGGTCTCTACTTATAAAATGATAGTGAACAAACTTACTTAGATAATACCTAGTAGCGTCAATCGACCATTAATCTTCAAATTACTATTGTGATCTCCTTTTCTTAGTCACTACTCCTCTTTTGGAGTAAGTAGTAATAATCTAGGAAGGATCTTAATGTCGGCCACTGCTAAGAAATTAATAAGAATAAAGAAAACCCAATACTTGTAAGAATCTTTATCTAGAATGACTTGGCACTTCCTTTACTTCATTAATCCACCAGGGTTCCTATAACCCTAGCTAAGGGAATTAGCTCTCATAGTTATGAGGTCAATCATGGAATCCATAGACAAAATTAAAAATTCAATCTCACAATAATAAGAGAAGAAATCCCAAAGTCTTAAATTGAATAACAAACCAAGAACAAAAAAATGTTTGAGAAATTTTCCCCAAAGGGTCCTCAGTATCAATCAATCAATATGTGCATGTCAATTTATGAATAAATTTTTGAATTGATAAACTAAACAAAGCCTAAAGGGTATTTATAAATTACAAGAAACCCTAGAATTCAAATCCTAATTAAAATAGAAAAACTTAATTATCCACACATAATAGGACTTAAAAATATCATAGAAATGTTATTGGGATACATGAAAACCATAGGAAATAATTTCGGAATGATACAAAAAAGTTGAGGTCGATGGCTACTTGTGGTCGCTACTTGCGCCCACTCTCGTTACTTACGCCCTGAAGATTGGGTGCAAGTGCTACTTGCAATCTGCAGAGTTGGTACAAATAGTGACCACAAGTGTCAGGACCAAAGTTTCTTGCAAGTTATCTCTCAGGATTTTGAACTTTTGACACTTGCTTTGCCCATATGCGGTCCACGAGTACTACCTGTTGTCTGCATGTTGACTTAGCAAGTTCCTGGAGTTATATTTTTAGCTCATCTTTGATTACCAAACAAGATTTGGTTATGAACAAGCTATAAAGTGTCATGAACATCCAAAATTTCTAATAATTGGTCCTATAAGTAGCCAAAATTGCCTTTTTCATCCTTTTCATGAAATTAGCATCCAAAACATGATTTACCACAAAACACTCCAAAAACACCTCAAATCAATTAAAATAGCCTTAAGTACATGTATATTCTCATATTTTTAACCATCGTAAGTGCTATATTTCTTAGCACATCAAGTGTAATACCCCGTACATTTTCCTAGCTTGAAATTTGTCTCAAGGGTGTTAGAAGATTCCTTTGAAAGATGAATCCACTTTTGCACACATGAAATTTTTATCATTTTCACTTTCTATCATGTGGAAAATTGAATTAGCTTTCCAACGATACCAATTTCGTCCAAATCTGGTGTCAAAAGAGAAAGTTATGGCCAAAATATAAAAGACAGTTAGAATCGCCCAGGTGTGACGGTGGAGGCCGATGGACCATTAGGCTAGTGAAGAACCGTTGCCTATAACCATCACAGTGAGGTAGTGAGACCACCTTCTGACTAGGAACGATGGCCCAGGCTGACGAATTATCGAGTTAGCGATGGACTATCGCAAGGAAACCAGTGAACCCCTATTCTGCCCAGGTGTGACGATCAGGACCGACGGACCGTCCACCCAGCGATGGACTATCGCACCCACTGTTTCACATTCCATTTAGTTATTTTTAATTTATTTTAAAGGGTATTTTTGGTCTTTTACCACCCGTTTATGTACCTAGTAATATCCGACCAAGTCTCCCAAATTCATTATTCTTCTACAACATTAAAATTAGGATTTTCTCCCTAAGCTTGATCCCAAGAACAAAAATCGAAATATTCTTCAAGAAACTAAAAGATTCAAATCCTTCAAGTTCAAGAACTTCAAGAAACTCACTACCAGGTATGCATAGTGTTCATTCATGGACTTCTTTCATCCATGAAGCCCAAGAATCTCTTTTTTCAAAGTTCAAGTGTCTGGATTTTTTGTGAATTCCATATTGGGTTTGTTTTGTTAATGTTGATAATGACCAATTGAATGCTATTCCATGTTTTAGTGATAAAATTTTAAGGGGAATTTATAATTATAGGTGTAGCTTCACGTGAATCCATGATTAACCCCTTGAATGGTGAAATTAGAGTTGAATCATGATGTTTATTTGTTGTACAATGTTGTCTACATATACTTTGCCTACCATATGTTTGATTTAATGCCTATGTGAAGGAAAAGTGCCCAACTAGTATGATATTATGAAATCCCATTTATGTAAAAGTTTATGCATATCATATGTTTGATGAAATGCTTCAATAAATGAATTATGCATTGTGTTGTTGGTCATGTGTTCAAGTAAGTCATGCTTTGTCAGTTTCTTTCCATCGAGTCCTGGGGGTACTTGAACCCTAAAGATTAGCTGTGTGCCTAGAGCCATGTCATGTTTCATGATACTCTCAGTCAAGCCTTGATCCATAGACTTCAGATAGTCTTATGACTCAAGAAATCTCAATAATCTCATAAACTCAATCAACTGTCAGGTATCAGTAGTATTCGATCAGTCAATAGGATTTAGTAACTTAGTCCATGTTCAGATCAGTTAATCATGTTCAGTGTCTATTCAGATGGGAGTAGAAATTCAGCACCGAGTGAACCCAAGGAAGGGAACTCATCTGCTAGTTGAGGATACGATTCTTAGAAGCAATCCTTTCATTCCAGAACTACGTAGCCAGCATAGGTTGAGACATCATACCTGCTAATTAAGGTTAGATGAGGTGGCTTAACCTGTTAGTTGAGGGTTCACACTATTCTCATTAGAGTAACCTGCTAGTTAAGGGTCACTCACATGTTGTCCTTACCAGTGGCATGGTATTGACACCCTTCCAATCAGGGCACAAATTGTACCCCAATTCAGCTATAATGCATAATTTGGGGCATATCGGTTGGATGACTACATCCCACAGTTTCAGTATCAGTATCAGTAAAAGAACTTAAATAGTTTTTTAGATTTTAGGACTGTCAGATACACTCAACTCAGATACAGTACAGAACTCAGTTAGTTCCATCAGATTCAGCACTGTCAGATACAGTCACTCATGTTATCAGTTATATCAATTATCAGTATGTCATGCTATCAGTACTTAGACTCAGTAATCATGTTATCACGACCCCAGTTACAATTACTATGTATTCATGCATGCATTCTCACGATTATATTAGTCAGTTAGCCAGTATTGTTCATGCATATAAACCCCATGCATTCAGCCTACCTCATATGCATACCAGTATATTCGAAGTGCTGACGCATTTGCGCTATGGTGTCTTATACCATAGGTCCAGAGACACGAGCTCCAAAGCATCAGTAGCATTCTAGTCTCAGCAGTCAGAGTTAGCAGTAAGTCCTCATCCTTCGAGGACATGATCATTTATTTATTATCCCATTAATTAATTTATTAATTGGAGTTAGTTGGGGACATATCCCATCAACTCCTTATTCAGACAGTCATATTATAGAGGCTTTCCAGACTACAGTATATTTAGATAGTTTATTTTAGTTTTGTTTTGGTTATTTCATACCCCACCCAAATGTTATATTTTTATTAGATATTATGTCTCAGCTTTGAACCTTATGGCCTGTCAGTTCATATTTCTGCATTATACAGTATATTATACAGTATAAAGGTACAGATATCAGTCATGGGTTAGTTTGTGGTTCTTCGGGGACATAGCACCGTGTAGCATTCCCGGTACCAGATTTAGGGAGTTACATCAAGATCCTCAACTTATAATATTGCATGTCCTCAGGCAAAAAAACATAACAAAATAATGCGATGATGCTTAACCATGAGAAACCTAAGATACCTATGGCAGTCAGTCATCAAATTTAAGCTCAAGATATTACCTTCTCCAAGTTCAATCACTTTAAAACCAACTATGTATATTGATTAAGACAATAATGTGACACAAAAGAATCAAGTTATGGCATTACATTAGTAATAAATAACCATGTATATATACAAGTTACACCATCATGACAAGTAAGAAGCTAGCAATACAACCCATGTTCCCTTATATCAAAAGGAGTCCCACTCACTCATATATGAAATCAAGCATGTCAATGTAGGGATCGTCAAGAGATACTCATACTCAAAAGAAACTCCAATTCAATGTGCATCAAATACCATAGGCTTGCCGTTATTTTCTTTACCTTAGTTTTCAGACGGTCAAATTAGGATCACTATAGGACTTTATTCAGCTTATAATGTAGGCTTGGGTGCTAGTATGATGCATATGGATATATCGAGTGACTAAGCCTCGTTGGCACTACACAAATTTTGTGATCTCACATGTTATCCATTTTCACTTTATTTTCCACCCATATTTCTCCCTTTTTTATTCTAAAGCACATTCAGGTAGGGTGTGGTCGTTTATTCATTCTTTTTCAACTTTTTTTATGTATTTTATTTTTCTTTTTCCTTTTGCTACCACACCCAACCCTACTTTATTTTTCTCTTATTTTACCCTTCTAATTTAAATTGCATACCCCTATGATAGCCACTCTTAACTTAAGAGATTTGCCTCAGTTGAGATGCACAATATCCAAGGAGGATCAGGGCCAAAATAGGTTCATTGTAACATAAATGGAAAGGTGAAAGGTAAAAATAAAGAAATAAGCTATAAGGCTCAAAATAGGGATCACGGGATACTATTTTGCAATGGGAAGGTTATTTTGGCTAAAGGTGGACTAAACTCAAAAATGACCTATGATCCTTTCCTAACTATCCTACAATCTAGGCAAGACTAACTGCGCATGTTCTGAATTCAACACAAAATGGGAACTAAGTCCTATCTCTCACACATATGGCAGAGGATTACATCACAAGCTACTACCTATCCAGTTCATGCAATTATTATCATGTCCCTAACTTTAATGTTATAGCAAGATTTGCAATAGTCACATATATATACATACATAAAGTTCAAAACAAGCTATTGAAGAGGTATTATCATTTATCTCAAAAATTAACAAAAATATGTTAACTGCCCTAGCTACTTATTTTTCTCCTAGAGAAACAAAACACATCACGAAACAAAATACAATATGCCTAAATATGCTGACTCTACTAGGAACAAGACTCCAAGGCAAAGAAAAAGACAACAAAAACCCTAAGAGGATATCAAGACCCACAAACAGCCCAACCCCCAACTTAAAATCATGTATTGTCCCCAATGCATCAAACCACTACAAAACAAGATAGTTAGGAACATACCTATGGCACCATAGGTGCATAGATCTAACGTCATCATGCAATAGGAATATAAACAACAAAATACCTTGGGTTGCCTCCCAAGAAGCTTCTAACTTCACATCACAGCATAACGAGACTTGGTTGGGTACTAATACATCCCCAACAAGCCCATGGGTATCTTGATTACTCAGACTTTATCAAGGTAGCCTAATAGTTAACCTCCAGTTTTCTCTTTCCACTTTAACTTATGAACTGCACCCCTAATTGCTTTTTTAATTTCCCATTATGCTTATGGGGTAGAGGTATAAAAATAAATGACTCAAGAAATAAATGTGGCATGCTATACTTATTGGTCCTTACGTGTAACGCCCCGAATCTAGTACCCAGAATACTACATGGTGCTCATGACCCTGAAGGATCACAAGCTAACCCATGATTGATATTTATACCTGTATACTACATAAAATACCGTATAATGCAGAAACATTAACTAAAACGCCATAAGGTTCAAATAGTAACATAATATCTGATGAAAAGTATAACATCTAAATGGGGTATAAAATACCCCAAACAACTGAAATAAACTATCATAATAGTTTGGAAAGCCTCTAAACATGACTGTCTGAATAATGAGTTGATGGGACATGTCCCCAACTAACTCTAACTAATACATTAATTAATGACATAATAACATAATAATCATATCCTCGGAAGGTGAGAACTCACTTCTAACTCTGACTGCTGAACTGGGATACTACTGATACTCTGGAGCTCGTGTCTCTGAACCTATGGTATAAGACACCATAGCACGAATGCATCAGTATGATTGAATGTACTAGTATGTATATGAGGTAGGCTAAATATATGGGGTTCATATGCATGAACAATAATAATAACAGAATGACTATCATGAGCATCAAAATACATGCATGCAACATAATAACTGACACTGATACCATGATAACATGATTACTGAATCTGAATACTGATAACATGAGTGACTGTATCTAACAGTCCTGATATCTGAAAAGTTATCTGAGTTTTTTTGCTGATACTGATAATGAAACTGTAGGAAGTAGTTATCTAACCGACATATCCCAAATAACGCATTATAGCTGAACTGGGGTCCAATCTATGCCCTGATTGGAAGGGTATTAATACCGTGCCACTGGTAAGGACAATATATGAGTGACCCTCATATAATAGGTAACTTTAGTGAGAATGGTGGAAACTTTCACATAATAGGTTAAGACATCTCATCTACCTTCATATAGTAGGCTATGATGTCTAACCCTACGCTGGCTACGTAGTTCTAGAAAGCAAGGATTTCTTCTAAGAATCACAACCTCATATAACAGGTGAGTTCCCATCCTTGGGTTCACTCGGTGCTAATTTCTACTCCCATTTGAATAGACACTGAACATGATTTAATGAACTGAACTGGGCTAAGTTTATTGAATTC